>NW_026534838.1:3084869-3098354 GCF_026225885.1 Hylaeus anthracinus
AATGTTTTCAACCCTCGCACGCGTTTCTCTGGGATTGATTATGCCGTAAGAAAATTCAATTTTGAAGAAACCAATAGAAAGTAAATTATAGATGAGGTAAATAAATATTTACAATTTTCATGGGACAATATTCAGAACAAATGTTTCTGGGATAAATTATGCCACAAGAAAATTGACCGATGGAGATATTTGGAATCCCGAATTTTGATCCAAGTCGTTGGGAAGGTCTCTGTAAGAAAATTCTCGGGAAAGTACGATGTAACAGCGAATCCGAAAGTATTTCAAGCACCTCTAGAATAACTTTAAAGATTATAATTCAGTGGATCGTCTCAAGAATTTATCAGCATTCCCCTTTATATTCCCGCTGAATCTCGAGGTTCGAGCCAGGCGATTTGCAAAGGATTAGCTCGGGCACCGAGGAAAGGGAAACCTTAAACTATAGACCGCCGAAGGTCATGCGAATGAATTAATTTCGAGTTCACGAAGGACTCCTGGCTGGATTATTACAGGGAACGCTCGCGAGTTTCATCCAGCCTTAATCTCTCCGTCAGGCTTGTTAATTCCAGTACACATATCCTCGCTCGAGCCTTTGTCTAGGTAGCAAAGAATTCGAAGCACGACGAGAACGACGCAGGAGTGGGAGGGACGCTGTTGCGCTAACTTGGAGCGAAAGTTTCCGTGAATTTCTCCAGCATGTCGCTCACTTGACGCTACAAATTACAGAGAAACCAAACAATTTGAGCCGCGAGTTTCTGACTATCCTGTGCGATCTCTAACTCGATATTTCTTAACCTAAATAAAAATTGGAAAGACGCGTAACAGTGAACAAGTCTCTGGAAATTAGGGCAATTAAATTGTAGGTCATTTGCAGTCAGTCCCATAAATATTCGAACCTGATTTATTGAAGGAATTTGTTTAAATTAAATGGTAGGCTCGATGTAAAGACTGGACAAGTGAAATATAGAGTTACATTTAAATCACAGTCGATACTATGCGTATGAACACCAACGTAAGTAGAAAGAGTGAATAATGGTCAGACACGTTAGCCAAGTCGCACGCGAACTCCTGATTAATATATTCAAAATCGACTTTCTCGAAAGCAGAGTCTCGTATCCATAACTGTCATTCTGCATTTTTTATTCACCTTTATGAAAATTCGACTCAGTATAATTAATTATACATTTCAGATGCTAAATAAATATTTTCTATAATGAATCAATATTATTTTTTTTATGTAACATTATATATTTCACAGTAAAAATATTATTTTAAATTAATCTACCACGTGCTATTACATTTTTTAAATAGAGAACTATCTTCAAATGGAACCTACTGTATCTTATAAACCTCCCAAAATGAAATAGCATGTCAGAGTGTCGAGGAATCCAATTCCTAAAAATATTATTTTAAATTAATCTACCACACACTGTTACATTTTTTAAATAAAAAAACTATCTTCCAATGGAACCTACTGTATCTCATAAATCTCTCAAAATCAAATACCAACTTAGAGTCTCGAGGATTCCAATTCCTAAAAATATTATATGTTAAATTGATTTGCCGTGTTACGTGCCGACATTTTCAATTTTTTATTTTTCTTGATTTCGTCGGCAGGAATATGTTCGAGATGGTCTACCATCCCGAATTCGTTCTAATCGAACACAAACCTAGCCTTTGACGGTAGTTTAGTAAATTCATTTTTTGAACAAAGATACACATTCCTTCCTTGAAATCAACGTTGTCGCGCCACTGTCACCCTGCTGGCAGCGCCGCGCCTTGTAAAGCCATGTAAACATGTTTAATATGTTTAATATTTTTAATCTGTTTAGTATTGTAAATATGTTAAGTGCGTTGCTTGTTACGAATGAAAGGCGTTAAATCATGTAATGTAACAGCGGCGTATATGTATATACATATGTATAATTGTCGGAAAGATAAGCACATCGGAAGTTACCATCGCGTTCGAATTTACAGTTACGGTTATCATTGGAAGAACGACACGTAAATATTGCGTACTAGAATTAAACGTTATTCTGCTTCGTATATTGAAACCGTAGCATGAAATTGTCGTGTACTTCGTCCTCGCGCAATGTTGTCGCTACGCGAGCCGAGCCATTTGGTAGGCGCGAAACGCGAGACGAGGTACAACTCGTAAAAACCAAATTCTCGAGTGTACCGAGTCGCGAAATTTCGAAGACTATTTCTATGAACTGGCGCCGATCACGTGGTTCTAAGATCCTTTATCTCCAAAGCTTTTAGAACGTTCCACCGAGTTTACGTGGTCGAGCAAGGCACAAGCCGAAATGACTTCTTCTCGTACACAGTCGCGGTGAGCGCAAGAGTTGGCCGAGCGAACCGTTTAAGAGTTAGAGTGCATACCATTTAGTATAGTAATACGAAGTAAGCGGTAGGCAAAACTCGGGTCGTTCGTTAAAATCGGTTTTATATATTAACTTTATATTTAATTTATTTATTTAGTTTTATTTTCTTTGTTTATTTCCGTTATTAGAGTTTTGCGTTTAATTAATCAACATTTTAGAAGCATCTAAGCTAAGCATCTTAGAATCATCTACGCGTGTGGTGTGCTTCTCTTTTCAACAGGTATTCAGAGCGAAATCAGTAAATATCGTAAGAAGGAAGGAAGGCGAACATTCGAACCATTCGAATTACATTAAGGAAATTAAAGGAAAATTATTGGTGAGTTGTTTCCCTCTAACACAATATATATATATATTGAATGAACATTCTCATTGTGATCACTGCGATATCTATAAATGAGATATTTCATTTCCGGGGTAACCCTAAATTGGTATCCTAGGATAACCTTTATATTTTATATTGATATTGTTATTACTGAATATCTACATCTGTATTTTTTTTCCGACAATTTTATATGTTCATAAATGTACAAATGAAGAGAGAAAGAGAGAGAGAGTGAAAGCGCGTCTATAATGTTTCAATGATCTAAGATATATTTCAGTTACGATCTTAATACATTTAAAATTATAACTTCAAGCTGATTATTGTGATTTAAATGGTTCGAATCATATTACACCCTTATTAATAACACCCAAGTAATCTATCGAATCAATTCTGTAGTGGTGTTTTCCGTAGAAATCAATATTGTATTTATTTCAATAATTTCCTGCCGTTCAAATCCTGATAATCCAAACAGAGATAGAAATTCTTATACGAGCCAGGGCCCGTACGGGACTGAAGCGACAAAGACCTGACCTTGCCGATAGGCAAGTAAAATATATATAAAATTAATTATTTAAGCTGTGACGCAGGAATCTCGTCCCACGTCACAGTCGTGCATCACTAACATTTTTTAAATAAAAGTTAAAACCGGTTTTATATATCGGGTTATAATATCTCATTTATTGATATCCCAGTGATCACAATGAGAATGTTCATTCAGAATATATATATATTGTGTTAGAGGGAAACAACTCACCAATAATTTTCCTTTAATTTACTTAATGTAATTCGAATGGTTCGAATGTTCGCCTTCCTTCCTTCTTACGATATTTACTGATTTCGCTCTGAATACCTGTTGAAAAGAGAAGCACACCACACGCGTAGATGATTCTAAGATGCTTAGCTTAGATGCTTCTAAAATGTTAATTAATCAAACGCGAAACTCTAATAACGGAAATAAACAAAGAAAATAAAACTAAATAAATAAATTAAATATAAAGTTAATATACAAAACCGATTTTAACATTTTTTAAATAAAACTATCTTCCAATGGAACCTATTGTATCTTATAAATCTCTTAAAATCAAATACCAACTCAGAGTGTCGAGGATTCCAATTCCTAAAAATATTATTTTAAATTCATCTACCACACACTGTTACATTTTTTAAATAAAAGAACTATCTTCCAATGGAACCTACTGTATCTCATAAATCTCTCAAAATCAAATACCAACTCAGAGTGTAGAGGATTCCAATTCCTGCATCATTCACCAAAATCAACCGCAACTGAAGCAGGAACGCGTTAAAAGCTAAACGTTCAAAAGACACTTGGATGAGCCATTTCCCTGCTCGATTGCACAATGTAAACAAATCTCGCAGGAAAACGAAGCCGAGCAAGTGGAGTACGAAAGTTGAGCACAACGTCGTAAATTACCAAGCAGGTTTAACGTTCTTCCATCCGCGATTTGCTTCCGTACCGTGGTACGGATAGTCGGGTTATATGTATATACGCATGTATATACAGATATAAGCTGGTCTGATTCAACAGGTGCTACAGTGACATGCGAAACTGCGCGAAACAGTATGCGTGGCGAAAACAGTATGCGAAACGGATCAGTTTCAACGAAACAACTATGCGTTAGTACTAACGAGGGAGCGATGAAATGTATAAAACGTATTAACGGTTAATTAACGATAATGACATGGAATAATGAAGTAAAACCATTTGGTCGAAGGAAAGGATATTTTAGATTGAAAGTGTGTGGATCGATGGGAACATATATCATCGCTATTCTTAGTGTCTAAATTTATTTTTGCTGCAAATTAGAATTTCTAACATTTTTCTAATGTCTCATATTTTGTGAATTATTTATGGAGACCCTTGAAGGTTTCTACGGAAACGTTTATTCAGAAATCATTTTCAGAAGTTGGAACAAAGAAACAGGTAAACCTATGTTAGGAATTCTGATTTATTTGGACAAAATTCCAAATAATAATTTTTATTTTAATCTTGACATTGGCGAACTTTGAGGGACACTAAAAATCAGAAAAAGTGATTAATGGAAAAACAACGTTTACGTTGGCGACCTCGACACGCAACGATTGTATTCACGCGAAAAAGAAAGTAATACAAAATCTCTAGCGAAATTCAGTGATTAGCTTAATCGCGTCTGACCTTTGCTATACGCGAATCTGGATACCTGAAAAACGCCTGAGTCACCTTTGCATCGAACCATTAAGTATGCGCTTCGCGTGTGCTGAGCGATTTGATCGTTATCTGCCCGTGGTTGCTTTCCGATTCCTATAATTTCTCGATTTCTATAATTCTCAATTTTTCGAATTTCGATACCACTCTGTTCTTTGATGTCTATTCAACGCGCAATATTGAAAGATCAGTATTTTCTTTTGGAAGCATTGGGCATCCTTGTTTGATATTTATTAGGACAAATGATAACGCAAATAAATTGAATTAAAAAGGTTGGTTCGTAATAGAATTAAAAATTGAGAAACATTTGTGTAAGGACACTTCGATTCTATCTTCCAAGTTATTCAGAAAAAAATTTGAAACTTTGTACTTTTATATAGTTGATAGCGCTGAATTGAATGGTGTAATCAAAAAAAAGTTTAAACCATTTTTTTCAATTTTGAAAACGTATGGATTTTTCGATTCGACTTCCTTTACAGACAATTCTTTTTCAAAGCTGTCAAAAAAATTGTGCAAACGTTTTTTTGTTAACACCATTGAATTCAGCATCAAAAACTACATAAAAGCACAAAGTTTCCAAATTTTGTCTCAATAACTACTGGTAGCTGGTTTTGGTCGCACTCCCTTAATGGCGCAAACAGAAATAGTCGAATCGCCATTTATTTTACTCGCGATTCCCCTCGTCGATGGTCGTTCGACAAAACAACTCTGACGTTACCATAAACCGATTAATTGATCCGATATAACCGACCCAATAACGAAACAATTTGCAGTGGCCATAAATCAAGCTCATTACCATATTAATCTGAGGGTGGCATCGAAATGTACTATCGACAACGATCGACCCCGCGACCGTGGAACGTCAGCTGCGATGCGGAATACCGGATGAAATCGGCCTTATTATTCTTCCTCACGGACGCTATGAATTTTTGATAACCTTAATTAATTAATTTTCAGCGGAAATCCTTCGCGCATTAACGGTCATTTTCGAACGTTTTCACGCTGGAGTGTGCAGACAACATGCGCGATGTTTAATTAACAGTGTCGCCTCGTTATTAATATGCATACTTTTCGTAAAGTGGTCCAGCAGTGGTTTCGGTTAATTATTGTTGGCAGTGTGCATTCCGAGCGATTACGATCGAATTAGAACGCAATTCGAAGTCGGCACGTTTAGAAATTGCGTCAGGGTTAAGGGACGAAATATTTATAATTTTTTAAACATGCGGGAGGAGCATATGCTAGCAAAGTTTGTCCTTGTGGTGTACGTGAATGTGCATTATCTGTAGTGCATACAAATATTTTTATTTCAAAATTGTGGTCTTGGACCCTTTCCCTTCGTGTGCTATAGACAGGTATAAAATCTTTTATGCATGTTTACACACACGTTGTTATAGGCGAAAGGGTTAATTTGAAAAATTATGACCAAAGTCCATATTTGATAGATGCTAATAAATATCTGGGTTCTCTATCATTTTGAAATCGTAGAATATCGAAATTGTTATTCACAAAGAACCTAATTTGCGCTGTGTAATGATGCTCGTACGTTCCTTTTGCCACCCAGGGGTGTATGTCGTTATCTGAGGTTGGTGCTGCAAGAAAAATAATCTTGTTACTTTGAAACACGAATCTGAAAGTACAACGTTAATGGAATAACCTGGAAGGTATGTGGGTAGCACGATCTTCAGCAATTTGTAACATAGAAAATCTGCAATATCCCTCGGAAGTAGAAGTAGTCGTACACGTTAACGCTTCTCCTCGCGCTCTTATTGTGAGAATTTCTAAGGAATTTCATTTAAATACCTCTGAAATATTCCCCAGCTGCAAAACTGTTCCTCAACATTCGTCAAATTTTCTTGAAGGAACGTAAGCTTGAGAGCTGTCCTCTTACTGGAATATTTATTGTCATGAAAATCTTATTTTCGAAAACATTAAGAAATAAATAACACAGAATATATTTACAAAATTGTTGTCTGTTTCATCTTAACTCACGATTTAGTTATTGGTAGACACACCTCGAAGACTGGTTATACTTCACGATTACCTAAAACGTGAAACAAAAAGATTAGATAAAAATTAAGTAATTTCAATGTAAATTTTTGTTTTTAGTAAAAAAGAAAATTACTTGTCCTACTTTTCTTGTCCTCCACTTGATACAATTTTAAGTTTTCATATACAAAAATAGTTTCGTCTACTTAACACCTTAATAAAATTGCATAAAATAAAAGATCACAGATGAATAAAGTAATGAAATGACAAAACAAATAGTATACTACAAGGGAAAGGAAATTCATGCATGGGCAATTCTAAACCAAGTGAACACGTTCCCCAATGATTATCATACGGTTGCATACATATAATTCCGCAAAGTGTATCGAGAATTCCCACGTTGCACGCGTGGGTAGAGCCGTAACCATCACGTAAAAGATAGAGTCACGTTTCGAAGTCACCCACAAGTTCAAACGAAGCGTAAAATTGTAATTCGGCTCTGTACAAAATCGTAAGAAGAAAACCATCCGGAATTCCGTCACGCTATTGCGAACCCACAGCCGTCGTGTTCATTTCCTGCCACTTCTCAAAGTTACACAGCCCCCGGAATTGGATACGCCAGTTTCGTCTCCTGGTCCTGAACGAAATTGGAAGCCCGAAACTGGTCTTACGGCGCTTCTTTAGAACTACAAGTTACGATCGACTTGGATCGTGTCCATCGATGCGTAAGATTGACCAACAGTGGCAAAATTGCACTCGCCGAACATGAATTTTATATTATGGAGTTCAAGTCTGGCAGTAGAGTCATAATTATAGAAGAGTAATTATGTAAAGAATTGGAATATTATACAAACATTGTATAAGTGTAATTATGTGCATTATATATTTATGAAAATATGATTATATAAGATTGACTAACACTAGCACAATTGCACTCAATGAAAATGAGTCTTGTATTATGAAGTTCAAGTCTGGCAGTAGAGTCATAATTATATACGTCTAATTATATAAACAATTAAAATATTGAACGAACATTATATCGGTGTAATTATGTACATGTATATTATATATGTATATTTATAATTATACACGATATAATATACATTATATATTTATATATTCATAAAAATATGATTATATAAGATTGATCAACACTAGCACAATTGCACTCAATGAATATAAATTGTACATCATGAAATTTAAATCTGACAGTAGAATCATAATTATATATACACAAATGCGACATTGTACAAGCATTATATAAGTATAATTATGTACATGTATATTATATCTGTATATTTATTACTATACACGATATAATATACATCATATGTATAATCTGTACTTATAATTATAATTACACAATGTGACAATAATGATAATGGTATAGACTTAATGTATCAAACTCGTACGTATCACAATTTTTTACTCGATGAACCGAAATGGTATTTTATATTTTATTCGTGTTTACGTCATATGACAATCCAAGATAATTATATAATACTAACACTTTAAACAAATTAGACATAATTATGAAGTTGAAAAACATGCCTTAACAAAACAGAATTTTCTTAATTGGCAGAACCTGAAACACTAAACATGTATGAACATATACATATATATTTTGATAAACAAGTTATAATTTCGATTATTATTCGTGATAATAACAACGTATACTTATGCATCACGCGCCTACTGGTTGGACTAGAAATGAACGTATTTCTGTTTGGATTTCAGGTTCAATAAGCAATATAGACGGCGCGGAGTATCACTGCAATAAAACTGCAGTGCGAAAAGTTATCAGCGGAGTCGTGGGGGCCGCAAGCTCGGTCACATCCATTCAAGTGGCCAACCTTCTCAGACTGTTCCGGATACCGCAGGTACGTGCACCGAATCCCCAAACACGCCCATGGCCGTGCACTTAAATTCGCCCGAGTTGCACATTTATATTCATTCGGTCGGTTTCCATAAAATGCCATGACAATCCTAGCTGGAATCGCCGACCAACGATCGTACAAATGCTATACCGTTCCAGGAATCGTCCTGTCTGCCACACTTTTCACTCGACAAACGGAAACGTTGAAAGAATCTGATATGTCCTCCGTTCCGGACACTTCCTTACAAATATATTCAACGAGTATTCTTTTGTAAGATTTTAAGGCAAGAACAGAAAAATATACATGTTATTATTACGTACAACGTGGAACAGAAGTATTTATAATTTTTCAATGGATTGGTGAACTTTTAAGAATTTTTAGATTTCAGATTGTAGTTCTAAAGTGTTTTCCAAAGAACGCTTCAGTTCTTTTTTGTAAAACAAAAATTTGAGCATCTCTGGTTTGACAGACCGTGTAAAAAGTGAATATTCATAACTTTGTATGCGTTAATGAAGAACGGAAACTTAAATTAAAATGTGTTTTGACTTTCAAGTGTTGTAATTTAATTTTTAGTATTTTCACGCCGCCGCAACAGTATTTTTTTTCATTTTGTCATAAATCCATAAATATGGACTCTAGTTATTATATTATATTAGAGAATGAAACCTATTTTCGTTTAAGTTTTAATTCTCTTTCTGTATCAGTGCAAATATGAATCCGCATAATTTAATTTTTAATATTTTTCACTTTGTCATAAATCTATAAATATATGCATTCTAATTATTATACTATATTAGAGAATGAGACATATATTCATTTAACTTTTAATTCTCTTTCTGTACCCATGAAAATATGAATCTACATAATGCATTTCGTACATTATAACACGCATATCGATATAATTTACGCACAACACGGACTATAAAAAGAATTACACATAGTTTTGGTATCCGACACACGGTATGTCCCCAGAATAAATCCGACCAGGCCGTTCCCTCACAATGAATCAGCGTATCGACAAACTGCCAGGGAAGCTGGCCCACTAACGATCCAATATAAAAATGATTCCCCACCTGGGGGAGCATCCATAACGCACGACTCGCGAAAGTTCAATAAAGAAACTAATAACGCGGCTCGTTTTCTTACACGGCCACGCTTCCCACCGGACCGCGATTTAATCAAAAGTTTTGCATAAACTGTTCGTACACCGCGGGCAAGACCGGAGTCAAGGTAACATCCGAGCCTTTTGAACAAGGCGGAACTTATGAAAGAATGTAAATATTAAGCGGCAGCGAACCGTGAACATTTTTCGTTGCAGAAACTTTCACGTCGAAAAGCAAACCGCGGCCTGAAATCGCTCGACTGCGAAATCCAGTCGAACCTCCCTCTTCCTCCTCCTCCTCCTCCTCCTCCTCCCCGTCCCCTCGGAGCGCGACTCCACCATTTCAATATATCGAACCGGGACCTGATAGAATTTTTAATTCCACGAGGTAACCCAAACCCGGCCCGCAAACCCGATGCCCCATGAAACCATTACACGAGCACCGGTTGCAGGTGTGCTTCTCGCCGCGATGCAATCGATACCATTATTGTCAAACGCGCTCGAGAGAGTCCCGTAAGACTCGGGAAATTCCCCCGTTAGAGGGTCGACGTGACTCGAGAGAACGAGAAAGAACGTACGGCGTGTACGTGATCTCGGCGATGTACAAGTTTAATGCGAATTTACGGACCGGGTACGCTAATTGGTGAATTTATAGCGACTACGTTCGATGGCGCATATGGGAGTGTGGTAATTAAAAAATGCCAAATGTATGAATTAATTCTATGGTTTTGGATTCAATTACAGTATTGCCTCGAAATAAGCGACTCGGTCGGGACCAGCGAGTTGCTTATTTCGAGACATAACTGTATTTGCAACTATGAATTGAGGACAAATATTTCCTCGATGTTGAGTGCGAATTTACGAACAGGGGATGATAATCGATGAATTTATGTCGACTACGTTCGATGGCGCATATGGGAGTGTAGTGATTAAGGAATATCAAGTGTATGAATTAATTCTATGATTTTAGATTCAATTACAGTATTGCCTCGATTAAACAACTCGCCGGTCTCGACCGAGTTGCTTAATTCGAGACAAAACTGTATTTACAACTATGAATTGAGTAAAAATATTTCCTTTTGGTGAATTTATACAAACTACGTTTTATGGCGTGTGTAGGGGCGTGGGAATTAAGAAATATTCGGTGTAGAAATTAATTATGTACCTTCACATTCCATGATTCATGGCTGAAGTTTAACACGTTGGTCGCTACGTCACCCAGAAATAAGTGACAGAACTTTTCATTAAGGGATTAAGAAAATTAATTTCGAAGGTAAGACGATAACGAAAATAGATTTGGCGACGTTATAAAATTAAACACTACTACAAATATTAACCTATCGAATTTTCTTCAGTTTAGAGACAAGATTTTATTATAATTTCATAAAAATTTTCACGAGTTTTAATGTACCAGTCAACGTAGTCATTTTGGTGTGTTAAAGTATGAACCTTAGTTTGACATGTCTTTTGTTGTACAAAATAAGAATTCTGAAAAAGGAAACTTGTTTTAAAGTACTCTACAAGGTTCTCATTTTGAATGAAAAATAGAAAATATTTTTCATTTTCACCAAGGAAAGGGACGAACTTTTCCACTTCAATTAGTGATTAAATATCCGTGAGTATTTTATACGTCTCCACCCTGGCGCAATGCCTTAAGCAGTTGCGGTTTGTTTGATGTGTGCAAACCCAGGAACTATTGCAAACATCAAACAAACCGCAAATATATACGGAAAGGTTTGCTACCCCTGTTCCAGAAACCAAGCAACCCTCGATGGCACAAAGAATCAAAAGAAATGGAATGGAATGGGTTTCTAATCACGTGACTCGGAAATAAAGTGACTCATAATATCGACATTAAGACATTAAGAATATCGAGTTACTTTTAATTTCTTATGGATACAAAAAAACGTCCTCCTAATTTGTGACACGTGGTATCGATTCTAAAAGAAGTCTCAGATAATTACAATTTATAATTATAATATACTATATTAGTCATGATACAACACACAATTATAATCATAATATAACAAACACAATTATAATATATATGTATTCGTAAAAATTTTCAAAATTTACATACAGCAGTCTAAATACATGTCAATACAAATGGTACTAATTCTAGAAGCCCGAGTGGATTAAAATTTCCAGATTACAAAATTTGATTGACAGTAATATTTCATTGGGTAACTCAATAGAAAGAGTTAACTGGGAATCAGTAACGTTTCGATCTCCAAAGAGATAAACTGATCAAACGAATAAATAATAAATAGCATTAAACGAGCAACTCGATATTGGAGCGGTAATTCATTATCCAATTTAGTCTACAGAGGCTTTTGCAGATTGCGACTACGGGTACTGTGCATCGTGAAAGATGACACGTTTAAAAAATGTTCGATCTGTTCCTTTATCAGTATAGCCGTTACGGTTTTGTATGTTTTTTACCCGTTGTTATTACGGTCATAATGTCACGTCACTCTTTGAACGTGGCAGCTATTGTTCGCGAAAAATAGGTCGGAGATAGCCAGTTTTTATTGGATATCATGAATAACGTAATTTGCTGATATTGGTCGGGGATGTACGTTCAATCATGATACTTCGTTACACGAATTTCCGATTAAGTCAGTAAATTACCATCTTATGCATCGATCGTTGAAAGTTGTTAGAGAAAGTTTAGAAACAACTAACTTAAAGAATGGAGAGATACAATGTCTTCATGAAACATTCCGATACAAAAGAGATACTTTACAAACATTATTTTTCTTCGCGTTACAAACCTATTCAATTTTTGTTAAGCTTCCTAATGCTATAACATTCTATATTCTGAGTATTAAAAAAAACACCTGCTTCTACAACGTTGCAAAAGAAACCAGAGCCGTTCGAACGTTGAAAATTCGAAGGAGTCGCGACGAAAGCAAACAGGAAAATACTCCTGAGCCAAGCAAAACTTCAACAACCGCATCCAAATGAGACATTTCACGTGTCCCGTGGTTCCTTGTAATTCCAAGTCAAACAGTCAGCTTCAGCGAGTGGGAACCACCAGCGGAAATAACTTCGAAAGCGCGCCGACAAGGGAACCGGCGGCTGAAAGAACAAAGAAATGCGCGGAACCATCCAAGATGAGTTCTTACGGCACCGTGAATTTCCCTTTCGCGTTGGGGGGTTTGTATTCTTTGATTCCGCGGATACTAACAGCGAGCAAATATTCGCCCCAGTTCGCGTATACCTAGCGGAGGAAAAGTGGCAATGGCGTCGACATCAGGCCTGCCAGGTTAGTCCATCCACGTTGAACCAAAAAAAAAATTTTAAAGGCACCATTAGCCTTTAGTTTCGATCAGGTTATATTATTTCGATAACACTCTTCGTCTGTAGTAAGTTTTCTTCGGGAACTCGAGTTACAAGAAGCGCGTAGTCTATGGTCCTGTGGCTGTCTAGTGCGTGGCCTATACTACTGCGACCGTCTAGCGCACCGCGGCTGACTAGCGCGTGGCCTATACTACTGCGGCCATGTAGCGCACCGCGGCTACGTTATATTACTTCGATAACACTCTTCGTCTCTACTAAGTTTTGGTCGGGAACTCGAGTTACAACAAGCGCGTAGCCCATGGTATTGTGGC
>NW_026534838.1:3098364-3132549 GCF_026225885.1 Hylaeus anthracinus
TGACTAGTGCGTAGCCTATACTACTGACTGCGGCCGTCTAGCGCACCGCGACTGACTAGCGCCTAGCCTATACTACTTACTGCGGCTGAATAGCACGAGCTTATACTACTGCGGCTGTCTGGAGCTTAACCTACACTACTGCGGCCGTATACTACGTAAACGGTTTTCTGTTAATATCTCCTTAACGAAGCCTTGGTCAACATTTTCGCCAAGGAAAAAGTTGTTTCAAATCACCCCCCAAACCACCCCTTTCAAAGACCTCCAACAGTTCTGGAACACCCTGTATATGACTCGTCTCGTCGCTCAAAGAAAAATAAACTGTCGACGCAAGGATGCATCTATAGTATATTTAAACGTCTATAGTGTATGTGTCTGTAGTGTAGCTTTGTATTACTGAACAAATTTTGTAAAATCGATTCAGTAGTTTCGGGAGATTAGCACGTTTAAACAGACAGACAAAAATTTTGCAGAAGCGTGTTTGGGTTCTAGCAAGCTGCGAAAAGCGATATTTGAGATTGATAGATACATTATTGTGTGCCATCATCCCTCTTTCCTTCGAAAAAATAAAAAGTACGTCTTTCATAATTTGTATTCTTTAATTCCACGGGAATTAACGGCAAACAAATGGCGTCGAGATCAGGCCTGCCACTCGTCTTCCCAAGGAATATATTAGGTATTATCCGCTTTGTTTTCGTTGACGGAAGCTAGGCTCGGACGTCGATTTTTTTTTTATTGTTATTGCATGCACGTGATATCTTTTGTGGGCCAGCAAAGAAAATGAAAAATCCGGTGCGAAACAATGGGCGGCATCGTTGCTGCCCTGAATGGGTTCCAAAGGTTGCGCGTACGCGCGGCGTATTGTTATCCGTTGGCAATAGATATAAAAGCCTCCGGAGTCGAGAACTTCCAGAAAAAGGTTATGGGGGAATTGATTCGGGCTGGGTATACTCTTTGTTGTCCCGTTCGCGTTGCGTACGCGTATTTTTTCGTTCCAATCGAATGTTACGCGCGTAAACGGACTTCATGTTTTGTTTAAGGGGTTCATTATGTTGGCATTCCTGCTGTAGGCTCGTGAACGATTCTCGAGGGATGATGGCAGCTTTCGAAAAATTCAGAACAAATTTTTTTCATTGTAAAATCGCGAATTGAAAATGTTTGGTATAGTGTGACGTGCTATTTTTATTTGTTTGTTAGCCGAATTCAGTTCTGACTAAATTTATTGAGCTTTAGAAAATGAATGTATTCTACTCATGTATTATTGTATTTGGAAATAAGAATGACGGTTGCATTGAAGACTGGAAATTTATATTGTATGTCTCGTTGGAAATGGACAATATTGAGTGATTATTTATCATAAAATCAGACTAAAAGTCATCATCAAGTGAAATTCTGACTAAGTTTATTGAGTTGTAGAAGTGAATTTATACTACTCATGTATTATTGTATTTGGAAATAAGAATGACGGTTGCATTGAAGACTGGAAATTTATATTGCATGTCTCGTTGGAAATGGACAATATTGAGTGATTATTTATCACAAAATTAGACTAATAGTCATAATCTTGCTGCAGATATTTGCATTTATGACGAGTGTAATTGTACAAAGATATACAAGGGACGTGTACAAAAGCTTAAATACAGGGTGTTCCAAAAATGTTGGAGGTCCTTGAAAGAAATGGCACGGAGGGTGACTTGTAATAACTTTTTCCTTAGGGAAAATGTTGTAATCATACAAAACCACGTACATATATATTATGAAAAATCTATTTAGGAACATCAAAGCTATCATTTAATTTAGACAATTTTTTTCAATAGACCTTCAGGGTGTAATCATACAAAAATATACAAAACAAAATACGCCTATCATAAAAAAAAAGAATACTCAGAAGTTGGAATGTATGGAAATAAATGATATTTGTTCGTGGTACGTCGAACAATATGTATCATAGCCACGAGCGAAATTCGTAAGCCTCGGTTGATGGTTAATTTCTCGAAAATGAAACCGGCGTTTTATTGAAAGAGCAAACGCTGCTGCGTCGCGTCATTGTGTCGCTGAAATTGCTCCACGGAAGGCTGCTCGCAGAATCAATTTGAAGATTCAGCGAGCCATTCGATCGAGTGGATTTTGTGGTGCCTTTGGCGAGATGCGTAGCCGCTTTTCACGTCACCGCCAATCTCTGTTAAAACCGATAGGGTGGATCGGGTAAACGAGTCGCGTAAAGCGCCAAGGAACACTGAAAGATCGGCGACGCCGCGTTAAAACCAGCGAGCATGATGAACTATGCCGAAACGGGGAGGAAAATCGCGGGGAGCAACGTGGAAATTTATTTCGGAAATTGTGAAATTCAAACAGTTGTTAAAGCTGATTCGATTGGTCTTTTTTATCGCGTTGATTATCATAATGAAACTTGTGAACGTTTCTATGAAGCTAGAACTTTGTTTTGAGACAATTGAGTCGTTCGTTGCAAAAAATCGATTAACTCCAAAAAACAAAGAGTTGAGAAATGCGATGAAATAATGTTTGCCGTTTGATAGTGTTAATTTTAATTATCCAGGAAAGTTATTATAAATATGGAAAGTTATGACTATACTAAGTGCTTTGACATTTAAATTGAAGTTTTTTCAAAAAGTGAAGTTGATCGATTTGGGCAGTGAACGGCTCAATTAGAAGTTGTAAAATCTAACACAAGTCTGTAACTTCGTCAAATATTAAATTTTGTAATAATGAAACGCTGCCATAATAATATTCCAGAAATTTGTTTGCCACACTAAAATTTCATTTCAAGACTATTGGAAACTAGAGGGTTTCCGCAAAGGAACATTGGAATTTTCTTTTTTAACAAAACACAAGTGACATGAATCTTAAAACAAAGTTGCAATTAATTTGTTTATTCGAAAAAAATCCTGAAAGCCCTTCAGGGTTTCTCGCTTCAGCGAACAAAGTCATCGGTTAAACAAAGTAAAAAGTAGAAGGATGCTATAGCGATACCGTGGGTTAAATATTTTTCGAGGCGTGACTTATCTGCGTGGTGGGTTTCGATCAGGTTCAGGTATACCACCCGTGGCATAGTTTATAACAAACCAGGACGATATCGGGCCTTGGAATCCATAAACCCGAAAGGTGCTTGGGGATCATCGGCTTTCCCCAGTTTGACAATGGATATCAAACGTTTATTGTCCAGGGTATGTTCGGGAGATTCGTGGAGGCTTAACCAGAAAATGACGACCCGTCGATTACGTTCATCGTTCGTCCCTGGGGATGGGTCAGTTTTTACCCATATTTACGAGAGCATTAACAAATTCCACTTTATTGAGAAGTTTCTCTGTATAAAAATTGAAGTTCAACCGACCCTAAACGTATAAATAATAGTTTGTTCTGTACTTTTATTTGTGTACATACAGACTTTTCTACGAATATGAAATTTTATATGTACGTTGATTAGTTTCTTTACGAATTTTGTAGAATTGAAATCAATTTTTAAAAATTATATTATAACTTTACATTTGTGTACATATATACTCCATGAATATGAAATTTTATATACATGTACAGTTAGTCCCATAAGTACACGTACTCTCTATGTTTACTGCAGAAGTTCGTCTAAATTAACTTATCGGTTTGGTGTTTCCGAATAAGTGTTCCATTCTAAATATGCACAAGAACAAGTTTCACACGTGTACATACATGTACATGTGTATGTATATATATATATTATGAGAAATTTATTTAGGAACATCAAAGCTATCATTTAATTTAGACAAATTTTTTTCAATAGACATTCAGAGTACGAATACTTATGAGATTGACTGTATACAGGGTGCCCCAGAATTAGTGTAAGAACCATCTCAGAATCATCTCAGCTACCCTCCATTTCCGGTTCTCACATTAATTCTGGCACACCCTGTATTTCATACTTTCATTACAAATTTCAAGTCGATCAATTTCATTAAGTACCGTATGTATATAACTTTATTGAATGAATTTGCAATAGTTATAGATCCTCGAGCCGAATTCAAAATGTAAACTCAAAACATGGAATAAAGAGCTTGGCAATTGAGAAATGATCCACGAACGTGAAACGGATAAACCGCACGGTGCAAGCGTAATGTAGAAGTCAGTTTGGATTGATTAATATGATTCGAAGTTCGGGAAAGTGTAACGCCGATGAAGAGCGCATTATGGGAACTGGAGAACTCTATGGTTCGCGCTTCGAATCCATTGACAACCACCTTACTTCGGTGATTGATGAGACGAACTTGGTCTGCAGCGGGTTTCTGCGCCGCATTCCGCACTTCTGCTCGGCTTTCGAGGGCAACCTGGTGTTTCCTCGTGTTCGCAAAGGTCGCGAAAAAAATGATGGAACACGACCAGATTTGCGGTTTTTTCTTGCATGTGTCACCTATGAACTCTCGATTCATCGGAGGACCGTGTGCCAACGTATTTCCGACCGCAGCGGTGACCTCGTATTTGTGAAATGAGGGAAACGACAGAGTTCTGTCTTAATTGAAACACTCGCGTATGTTAAAAGTTTTATTAGTTTAGTTTATTTTTAGGGGTTCCGCTTACTTGCCAATATTTGACTGATTTGATGGTCCTTACGATGGAAAGTCGAATTACAGAGAAACCCTTGTCTGAATAGCATAATTTTGTTTGTTCTCACTGTTTTGATTACTTTCATAGATTGTCCCGAATCTTCTCAATACCTTTTAACGTTAAATTATTCCTAACCCTCGCTGTATGCATTATGCTTCAACTGATTTTCATCTCACTACTGTTAATATGATCCTCAAATTTATTTTGAAAGCTTAACCTTTTTAAAGACGAATTATTTTGGCTAAAATGAGCCTAGCTTCGACTATAATTACTAAACAGAACTAATTTCGATTATTTCAAACGAATTTACTCGCCAAGTCTAATAACTTGAATCATTTTAATATACGTTGGACAAGATATGGTTTGGATAAGGTTCAACTCTATATTCGCAGCAGACTTTGCTATTACTTTTTTTCACAGCTTCGATATCGAGATCCTCCCCTACGACTTCGATTATTACGAACCAGGGTGCATTCACTAGTGCCTCTAGGACTTTTCATTGGAATATTCCTAAAATTGTCAATATTGGAATTCGAAGCAGAATCGAATACCGTATGTCTAGCCTGGGATAATAATAGATTCGTAGGATAGAATTTTGTTATGCAAGGGAGCCTAGACTAGCAATATATGTCAGTCAGTATACATATACAGTCAGGCCCATAAGTATTCATACTTTCTGTGTCTATTGAAAAAATTTGTCTAAATTAAATTTTGATGTCTCAAATTAACAAGTGTTTCATTATAAGTATGTATATAAATGAACTTCACACTTCATCATTGGCCAAATAAATTACCAGGAGCAACGCTTTAAAACACTCTACATTAATTTGTAACAAAATTCAGCTTTAACCTTTTGAGAGACGAAATAATTTCATTAGAACACAACAAAAATTGCAAGTTAATATTTAATTGTGAATAGCTTTTCGTGCCTCCAATGATTATTTCCACCCAATAATACAGTCAGTCCCATAAATATTCGTTCTATGTCTATTGAAGAAAGTCCAAATGAAATGATAATTCGATATTTCCAAATGAATTTGTCATTAGAAAAATATACATGTGTAATGTTTATTCGTGTATACATTTATAATGAAACATTTATTTGGAAACATTAAGCCTATAATTTAATTCAAACAAATAGTTCAATAAACACAGAGAGTATGAATATTTATGCGATTGATTGTACATCTTAACTTGTGATGTACTTTCTTTCATTTCACACGTGAATTTTCCTTGTTAGTCTATAATTCAGATGCATTCCTAAATATTTAGCTAATTCACCTCGTGCAATGTCTTTCTCATTTAATTTCGTTGAAGAGCACGTTTCTGTATTCGAAGTAAAATCCAAAGTGATCATTTAATTATCTCGATGCATTAGCTTTCTATTTTTTTGGAGTTTTCTTGAAGGTCCTTTAACGCTATTTAAGTACAAAAGGTTTAATGATTTCTTCCCCAGAGTGAAGGAATCTGGGCCAATGAATTCTGTTTGGCACTCGAACAAGTGGAGAGAAGTGAATCGAAAACTGTTCGAGTCCTTTATCGTTCCTCGTTACTTTCCGCGCTGTTCCCGTGATCCAATTCGACGACTCCTTCGTTCTAGAGAATTCACTCGAATCCGGCAACAGATATTCCATGATGGAACGTCGACATTTCTCTGGTTATACCACCTTTCGATACGAGAGACTCGATTTTCCAGCTCGTTGTCCACGATGTTGAAATATTTCCGTCTATCCTAATGGCTTAGCTCGTCGCGAGATCGCATAATTCATCGGCGGGCGATACTTCAGGCACGCACTATTTCGTCTGGTGTTGCATCCCTGCTTTTACGAGTCATTTTATATTGTAAAAATTGAGTGGTCTCTGCTGTGGAATCATCGAGCATTCTCTTTTGAATTATATGAACACTGTAGAATATGTTTAATTGTGGAGAGATGATATTGTAGGAGTTTAAACGAAAAATAAGGCACGGGGTTTCGAACCCAGAGTCGACCGCTTTATTTACACGACCAATCCCGTACCCTACGTTTCGTGTTCTCGTTTGACTATTCTTTATATTATAACTATGTTAGAATATAAAGAATAAAAAGTCGATATTTTTTACTGCTAAATTACCAACTTCCAAGTTCTCCAATTATCTAAGAATTCTTTCTAAAAATTGCCAAATTACCACTTCCAACTTCTCGAATTTCCTGAAAATCATTTTCAAACATTGCCAAATTACCAATTTCCAACTTCTCAAATTTCCTAAAAATCCTTTCTAAAAATTGCCAAATTACCAACTTCTCACTTCTCGAATTTCCTGAAAATCCTTTCTAAAAATTGCCAAATTACCAACTTCCAATTTCTTGAATTACCTAAAAATCCTTTGCAAAAATTGCCAAATTACCAACTTCCAAGTTCTCCAATTTTCTAAAAATACTCTCAAAAAATTGCCAAATTACCACTTTTAACTTCTCCAATTTTCTAAAAATCCTTTTCAAAAATATCCAAATGACCAACTTCCAGCTTCTCAAATCTCCCAAAACTCTTCCTAAGAGAGTTTACAAGTCACCAACTTACGAAAACGTGGAGTAAAAGACACAGCTGTCTTTTTATCACTTAGATACCTCGAGTTTTAAAGAGATTCATCCGAGAATTTGCAATGAAGACGGATCAGGGGTAACGTAAATTCAAGGGGAAGACGGAGTGGATTTAATTTCAGGTCGCGGTGTCCTGACAAGTAGGAAGCTCCATCCGTTTCGAAAGAAGGCGCAAGTTCGCGAAACAAAGAGACAAAAGCTTCCACGATCCGAAACTTGTTTCGCAGGGGGAGGAGGGGAATGCCGGCGAACGAAAGGCCGCGAAATCGTGCGGCGCGTTCGAAGTTAGCATTCATCATACTCCCAACAATCTCGCGGAAGTTTCCAAGCCTGGTAATTCTCTGTTCCATTAAAAAATGCGCGCAATGTTGGCTTGCTCGTAAAATAAATTCGCTAGTGTCATGAATTCCCTCTCAAATCCTTCGCGGGAGTGAAAATAATGTGCATTAGACTACATTACGCTTTCCTCGTGGTATTTCAACGGGAATAGTCTTTCGCCATGCACGATCGCGACCACAGTTGTTTTGACACGATATATTTTTGAGCGAGCAAGAGAAAATAATAAATAACCATTATCCCGTGTTTTCAAGAACGCATTTTTCAAATTTTTCAGCGATAAATCTTGTAATTACTCTGCGGATTTTTATGCATTTACAGGAAATTTGAATGTGCAAAAAATTTCAAAATGAACACATCATAAAAAAAAGGAAAATTAGGTTCGATGTTTGTAGGTTATATTTATTACTGTTTATATGAATTATGAATATATATTTAATCAAATGTATTTGGAATTTGCAGAGAAAAATTGATTCGTATTAATTGGTGGTATTTATGCAATAATATAAAAAATGATTGATAGTAGAGTTCTTCTTATAATATTTACAGAGTAAAATAAATTTCTGTCTAGATTCAATTTTTTCAGGTACGTAAAGATTTCATTTGACATAAAAATAGGTAGTCTACTTGTAATATTATTTGAATGAAAATTTTACATCCAATACTTAAATTTCCTTCGAATATTAGACAGATAATATTAATTTCCAACATTTATAAATTTTATTCTTAATGGATCTGTTTAATTTCAACTGTAATTTGAAAGTTTTTATAACTTGTTTCGACAACCCTCTGGATCCGCTATTATTTAACTTTTAATAAACGAGGACCGTCCACGGCGATGTTGGTCTCCATTTTTTCAAAGTAATACACACTATTATGCATCGCCTTCGCTCCAGACTTAAGGAAATCTGTTACTTTTGCGAATTTATCGGTGCAACTACCTTCGCCGGGGTGCACGGGAAAAAGGTCAGCGGAAAGATGACGCAAACTTCCGCCTTTGGTGGATTTAAGTTTGTTATTAAACTCACGCGTTTGACTTCCCGCCAAGGCTGAAGTTGCCAACAAACTTAGGCCATCGTGTACAGGGAAGAACCCGTCACCGTTTACGATGTGGATTATCGTGGAAGGATACGTTTAAAAAATTGTTGTCCAAGTTGTTTCGCCAACTTCGAAGTCAATCGTTTTCATTAACGTGACAGACAAAACGAAGCTGTTCCACGATCTCGAAATAAAAAACGGAATCATTCGTGGTTCCTCGAGCATAAGAAGAAGCGAGTGATACTAATACGTGACGAAAATAAAATATAAAAAAACGCGGGGGTAGAAGAGTATCAGAATCCTTCAACAAAAATGCTTCAATGTTGAAAATAGTTAAACGGAAACAACCCTACTCCATTAGTAACGCGTATACGGTCAGTGTAATAAGAACCAAGTTCATGAAAAGGAGTTGTCATTGGAAAATAGAAGATCCCCATAAAAAAAGTACAAGAAAGTATAAAAAGATGTGAAATCGAAATGAGCTGCCAGATGATTTGCCTAGATTTCCGCGGCCTGGAAATCAAATGCTTGGCGTGGCCAGGCAAGGCGTTCTTAGATCATCAATACCCATACTTTCTCTCTCACAGACTTTCAGGTAATTTGTCAATTTAAAACTCTGACAATATTATGAGTACACTTTCACTGTATTGGCTTTTAAAATATTTCTAAGGTCACTCATCGACGCCTCTCTTACCATCTCTCGCAAGCTTTCAGATAATTTGTTAGTTTAAAACTCTGAAAATATGAGTACACTTTCTTTATTTTGCGTTTTAAAATAATTCTTATTCATCGACGCCTTGACCTTGCCTGGCCACGCCAAGCATTTGACTTCCAGGCCGCGGAAATCTAGGCAAATCATCTGGCAGCTCATTTCGATTTCACATCTTTTTGTACTTTCTTGTACTTTTTTTTTATGGGGATCTTCTATTTTCCAATGATAACTCCTTGAGTCCTCCACTTTTTCATGTACGTGGCGTAATTTTTTTACTTTTTTAAAGTTTTTTATCGGATCTCACTTCTTTTTACAAATCATTTATTATATAGAATCTATTTTAAATTTATAAAAATAAAATTGATATTTCTGTAAACCCTACACAAGAAGTCTAAATTATTATTTGTTTTTTTAATTGGATAGAGTAAAATAAAGGGAGAGGGGATAACAAAAGCGAATATATATATATATTATATTTCATATAATTTATTAATTATAAACATTTATTCGTTCAATTTATAAATAATTACAAATACCAGCATTTCTTTTTTGCAAGAAATTTTAATGTTAATGATGAAGTGAGAAAATGACTCAATTTCTATAAGCTCTACATAAAAAGTCTAAATTAAAAACACTTTAGTGTTATAGATCTATTCTGTATGAATGAAGGTACCTGATAATTCAGATTTTGACAACTTACCGTGTAATGATAATGGATAAACATTTTACAACAGTTGCTGCAATTTGTTAAGGGATAACCTCCAGGCCTGTGTTCCCTTCATTTGTACAAGCTTCGCATAAAAAGTCTAAATTTAAAACACTTTGGTGGTATGGATCTATATTAAAAAGAGGTTTCTGCATGAATAAAGGTATCTGGCAATTCAGATTTTTACAACTTACCTTGTTGTCAAGATTGATCAACACTTTACAACACTGGCTGCAATTTGTTATTAAACCCTACATAAAAAGTCTAAATTGAAAACATTTTGCTGATATAAATGTAATTAATAATGCAATAGTGTAAGAAACTTTGACACTTGGCAAGTTATGAATGATGAGATCTGTTTCGACTCTCGACGCTCGATGGCCGACGAGCCATGCCGAACCGAATAATTCCGAGAGTCGATGAACGATACTCGGCTTTTGGTTAGCTCCTATTGGCTAAGGGTTGACGACGGAAAAATCATACGAAAAATACCGTTTCTGACAGATTCATGACATGATATTACGATATCTCAGTTGTACGTGGCCCGATTTTATTGATTTTGGTTTCATTCGAAAGCTTATATGCGGTTAACATAAGAAAAATACCTTTAAATTTAGAAAATATTGCAGGCGTGTTGAGATATTCATGAAAGAAGTTTCAGGTTAGGTTGGAATGGACCATCTCTCCTGTAAAAGATACGTGGTAGCTCCAACGCCAGTATATGTATACGCGGTGACGGATGTACTTGGCACCGAGACGCTACCGCGTCTCTAGATTTGTACAGAATTCAAAATGAAACTTCATATATTTATTTTATTAACAAATTTCAGGGGAAGAAATAATTAACCAACATTTCTACATATTTTTAGAGTAGAATTTACGTAAATTGAAGTTTATTATTTTTAAGTATTTTAAATTGGTTGCTGTGCAAATACTTATTACACTGACTGTAAATATTTGATAAATAGAAACATATTTGATCACATAAATCATTGTTTTAGTGATAGTAAAACGCAATTCAATATTTCTATTATAAGAAAAATTCTGAACTGATACGATTTAGAAATTGTCAATCACACTGATAATGCATAATCGTTTAATGAAATTAGTCCGCATTTGCTAATACACACAATGGATAAGAGGATTAAACGAGAGGTATGCAAACCTCGCGAGAATAACTCCCTCGTACCATAAACTATTACTGTGCACTCCCAGGTACGCTAATAACTCAATGGAATCAAATATATCTCGCGCGCGGTCAGCAAAACTCGACACTACTAAACAGCAATAGTTGCAGTATGCATGCGATGGATTCGCCTAAACAAGTTCATCGTAAGATTCATGGATAGACCGCGGATTTTTACGCATACACACAGGTTCGGTTTGAGTTACAGGTTTATATTATACTGACGTTTCCATCTCGAAGTTGGAGTCATTCTTAATCCATTGTAAAATTCTAAACAGAACTCTCTGGGGAATACATTTTTCCAAAAAATAATGTAACCAAATAGAATTTTTATGGACTCATAACAAATGAATTAGAGTCAAGTATCAAAAGTTAAATATAGAATATGTGATTTGTACATCATTTGTACATCATGTTGATCATTTGTACCAAGTTTAAAAAGATTAATATCTTTAAATAGTAAAAAGGCAAAACTTAATAACTGCATACGTGGCATATAAAAGCGTTAATTGAATTATAAGTGGATGAATATAGAAGTGTAGGTTGTATGTTTCTTTCTCCAGAGCACAGTGTCCAATATTCTGAAACCTCTCGAACAATGAGAATGTTATGTGGATTTTTATATAGATGTAGAACAAACCAGCCATCAAAATCCACAAACGATCAATTACTGGAATCGTTAGTTTTATGCTATGTCTCTATGCCCTATATAAATGCCGATACAACAATACCTATATGTATAGGTCGACAGAACAACCAGATGGTTGGTTTGGTATCGCAGTGCACGTACTCCGATGTATCTTCTAATGGTTATCGACGACTCGGACACCGGTATACGAATGCATATATCAGCAGCCATCAAGCATTGATTTCGCGACAGTAATTTGCCATACCCTACAACAGTCACGTATCCATTCGTGAGACGCGTTCAATTTTTTTAATTATCAATACGGAAACGTCTTTAACATCGATCGAGCCGTTCGTTGCACAAATCAATTAACTCCATAAAACCAAAAGTTGAGGAATTAGATCAGAATGGCCTCTTAAATAAATTATTCATTATTCAATGGCCGAACAAATTTTGTCGTTTAATGGTGTTAATTTTTATTGTTCAGGAAAGTTATTATAAATGTAAAAAGTTAGGACTATACTGAGTGCTTTGACACTGAAGTTTAAAATTTGACAAAAAGTGCAGTGGACGGCTCAATTGTCCTAGAAGAACCACAAGGCTGACTATAAACGATGTATACTACTTTAATTTTTTCTCTTGAAATTATCGCATTCAAAACATTGATTGGAATTATTATTACTCGACTAGGTGAGTTATGGAGATGGAGATTTGTAAGTACATGTGTTACAAAAGATTAAGTGTGATATACAGGGTGGAACATTAAAAGCAGACTATTTGAATCACTTCTTTTCTAAAGATGGAAGAAAATTCTGGTATACAATTTTCAATGAAATATAAAGAAATATAAAGTGGACTTTATAATTAAAATACAAGCACAATATATCGTCGAAATTACGAAATAATTATTTTCAAACTATTCCATTGTATTGTCTCGATTTTACTTGAACGCATCTACCTGGTGAATCGTTAATTATAACTTTACATTATTGTTCCTGTATTTACACTAACCACAATTGCCACTACAGTCTGTGCTATCGGACTAATATTTGTCCAAGGTAATTGAATATACCGTCAATGCAATGTCTAATAATAACAGTATGACATATTCCACGGTGATGAGAAACAACATAATATGCATCACAGTTAACAATAGATAGTTATGAATGAATCCAGTTATGAACCTATCTGTAATTCTGTCTTCTCCTTGAATGAGTCCATTTTCTAGGTACCTATATATTCAGAAAAATTAAGCACTCAACCTTTCAAATATTTATTTCTTTACTTATACAGCCCCATGTTAAATAAATTTTTTGTTCTCAGAAATCTTGCGCATGCTATTTTAATTAATAATCCTCTTAACATATCCTGACCACATCAGAGTTAGAAAAACAATCAAACTGTCATTCGATTCGAGCTATAGTGTCCAACCAACAATTCCACGTGTGTCGATTATTAAATATTCAGAGACATACGACTGGAATAAAGTCAGAATACGTTATCATACGAATAATCACGAACGGTGCATAACAATTCGCAGCGAACGCTCCAAATGTGATAACGCGCGGCCTATGCATGTCTCATCAAGCGGACGATTCATCGAACAATAATTGCGTTTCACAGCCATTCTACCATTGATCCACTGAATTAAACCTAGTTACTACTACACCAACAATATCCTGCCTTTTCCCGCTGGAAATATTATTTGAATAATAACCAATAATTTATTACTACAATGAACCCGATTTAACATCTCGGTGAACAATTTAACGTCCGCTACTTGTTTATACAGGGTGTCCCAGAATTAGTGTAAGAACCGGAAATGAGCTGAGACGATTCTGAGCCATAATTTCCTTTGCAAAAAAGGAAAGGTTCTTCGTTCTTGAATTATTAACGAATTAAGCACCGACCAATCACGGCGCCCGAGTAACGAGCGCTCAGTTGACAGTTTTTCGTTAATAATTCAAGAACGAAGCGCCATCCGACATTTTTGCAAAGGAAATTGTGGTTCAGAATCGTCCGAGCTATCCTCCATCTTCAGTTCTTAAACTAATTCTAGAACACCCTGTATACAGAATTCTACAAAAGAGCCTGTGATGATGTTACTAACAAAAAAGCAAATAGTATAAAAAATAAATTTTACTTTTACAGAGTTTTTCTAGCTAAAAACGAAGGAGATGTTGCTCAAGTGTTCGCATTTGTCAAAATTAAATTCCTAAAGTCTCCCTCGAAAGCTCCTTTAGTAATATCAGAAAAATTGAAACGACGCTTACAACGGGTGAAAAAAGAAAGAACACCTGCGCGATATTGCGCCACTCGGCGGAATTTACGAGTAAGTAAACATCACACCTATCGGGCGGAAAAAAATTTAATAAAATCGACAGAGGCGAGAGGAAACGGTTCCGAAGGAGGCGACGAGGGTTAAAGTAGTATCGAGTCGTTTGCCGAACCAAATGAAACACGTGTTTATCCGGTGGTTAATTAATGCCGTGATCCCTGAACATACCGAACTTAAACAGTAACACGCAATCAAATTTCAAGCCATGATAGTTCTGTATAAACAATTCACCGCAAACAGACCGCGTATACTCCGCACACGAGCTTCGCGAAATGAAGGAACGTGGAAACAAGCAAGTTGTGATAATCAATGTACACTACCGCTCCAAAGTATCTGAATAATTGCTCGGCGTCGGCAAAATGCAATTTAAGTTGTAAATAGACAAACTTCGGATTAGTTTGTCATTATTATTCGATCTGATGTCATTTAACACTGGGTGTATGGTGATTTCAGGTTTCTATTACTGGAATAATGCTTTAATAAATGGATATTTGCTAAAATTAATTACGGGGCTTGAACAAATATTTATTTGAACATATGACAACGAAAAATATACACGGTTTGTAATGTAAAACCTTGCAAAGCTAGTGATAATAGAACTCTTTTATTTATCTTATGATGGAGAATATCGAATGGATATCGAATGCGATTTTATATGTAAAAATAATAGAAGCACTGATTTTTGTTTGTGAATTATTTAGTTCGCATGCGATAAAAAGATGTGTGCTGGGGAATGTGACGAGGCTATACCGTTGTTTGGAGGTTCTTTATTTTCAGGTTGTTTGACTCTTCGGGCCTGGATCAGCCCTGAAGAGTTCCTTTGATCGTTTGGAGTGTTTACAAACTCTTGACGGAGTCTTTACAAAACTTTATGTGAAGATGAGAATGCAGCCACAAAGCCATGCAGTTGCATTCTGTGCTTCAGTTCGTCGTTAGCTCCAGTTGTAGGAACGAAACAAGAACTTTGGTTTACGAATATAATGCTGTTTATATTCACATATTATATAAACTCGCCCTCATTTTACAGTAAAGGTGAACTCAGGGAAATCGAGATCAGTAGAATGAGTCCGAAGAGAGTCAGACTTACAGGGAACGACGTTACGTAATGAATCTACATAAATCATCGATCTAGCCCCGAAACCGTGTATGAAATAATTTATTAGAACATACGATGTAATACCATTCAATATATATATATATATATATATATATATATATATATATATATATAATTATATATATATATAATTTTATTGTATATATATTATATAGTTTTTTACTCTTTTTTTTTTATACTTCAATGATAAAATTATATATAAATATATATTTATATATAATTACGCTCTATTTTGCTGAAATATTCCGTATTTCGTAGTATTGTGCATTATTCTACAGATACATTTTATATTATATTCTATATATTGCTGTATTATACTATTTTCCAATTACATTTTATATTAAACTATATTTTGTTGTATTATACTGTGTTTCAATATGTAGTAATTCGTTGTATTTTGCTGCATTGTACTATTACACCGTGCATAATGCTCTATTATGCCATAATACTCTATATTTTGCAGTATTTCTCTATTTTGCTAGATAGAGTTTAATTATATATAAATATGCAAGTATATAATAATATATATATATGAAGGAATGTTATGTTGCGTTCCGCGGAAACATCGATCGAATGATGGATGTATTCGACGTTTTTCGGGCAGCTTCGCGAGATATTGTGGCGCGCGTTGCCGTTTTGTTCGAGGCGTGGAGTATCCTTTTAGTCGTCGTGCGATGTAACGGTTGCGTCAACTCTTTTTTTTTTATACTTCAATGATATGTTCTAAAATATATCTTATGTTCTAATTCCTAATACTTCTCATTTATTCGCCGCCCTCGATCATCCCAAGTCCTACATAATAAAAAAACATTTATAAAAACATTATATTAACATTATTATAAAAACATTTTTCAATTTTAAAATTACAGTTTTATTTCATCAAAATATTCCTTTAAATCAGACATATTACTATTATATGTGTATTATATTATACGATTTAAACCTGATTTAAAGGAATATTTTGATGAAATAAATATGTAATTATAAAATTACTATAACTAATATTTCAATATTATATTCAACTATAAATTTAAAGAATTTGGTTGAAAAACATTTTTCCAACACATAAAATATCAAAATCGATATTACACAAAATATCGACCTAACAATAATTTTGAACTAATAACATTTCTGTATTCTAAACTTCAAAACCAAGCAACCGAATAAATATCGAATATTCGATCGAAAGTACTTTTCGAAAATAGGAAGCTATCGGTCGTATCACTCCGGCGATGCTCCACGTCGGAGGAATCATGCCAAGTACCACCGATACGCGTCGCAGCGATATTTACTTCAACTTTGCCAACTACCAAAGGGAAACTTGTCAAACGAAACGCAAGAAAAATGTTGTACGCGAGGAATGGTCTCCAATTTCTAGAAGCATTGTATTACATCGCGAGGAAAGGAAAGTTGCGGAACACGGGGGAAGTGGAATAGCAACAAAGTTGTTTCCCAGCGACTGCAAACGATCCGTCCTTTGTGCTCGTCGCTCCATTATTTCTTACTTGACGATCGTTTAGAAAGATAAAAGCATCAGAGTGGCAAGAAAACAGAGGCCAAGTTAAAGAGCGTTAACGAAAGCTATGAAACGCTGTTGAGCACAGCGAAAGGTAAAAAGTTTCGAATAGACTGCTCCCAATAGGACTAAGAGGTTGTAGTGGAAGCATTTTATAGCTTCTCCAGAAATCTTTTCCAGTCGAAGAAAAAGAAGCTTGAAAACACCAAAAACATTTTTCAACCAAATTTTTTAACTTTATAATTGAATATAATATTGAAATATTAGTTATAGTATTACATTAGTATTATATTATAGTAATATCCCTGATTTAAAGGAATATTTTGATGAAATAAAAATGTAATTATAAAATTACTACAACTAACATTTCAATATTATATTCAACTATAGATTTAAAGAATTTTGTTGAAAAACATTTTTCCAACACATAAAATATTGAAATCGATATTATACAAAATTATCGACCTACCAACAATAATTTCGAACTATAACATTTCTGTATTCAAAACTTCAAGACCAAGCAACCGAATAAATATTGAATATTCGATCGAAAGTACTTTTCACTCTATAAATATTTTTCAATTGAAAACACCAATTGTCGTAAGTGGTTCCAACGAATACGAAACCGTACAATAACGAAACCGTACAATACGCGTCATTAACTGATCTTGATCCATCCGAAACTTGTCCCGCTAAAACACGAATATCGGACTTAAAAATAAAGAGAAATAAATAGAATCCTGGAATTCCGCTTTATTGGGCGTCGTTCTGCAATCTCTGGCGTAAAAAGTATCCCCGTTATAAAACTGCGTCATTAAATCGTCGATCAAAGGGAAACACTGTCTTCGCGAACGGTCTCGAAAAGATTGTGGGGAATAATTAGTAAACGAATGTATTCGTTTCACATTTTATTGGATGCGATTCGCTTCAGCGAAATCCTCCTGGAGCGCAATTAACCGAGAATCCCCGAGGTAATTCTCCCATTCGAAATTTCATACGTCATTTTTCCCAGCGGCGTTTTAAAACACGAACGTCTCTCGCGGGTGCTCAGGTTGCAAAGAAATTTTCAACGCTGATCGCTATAAATTACCATCTTAACGAAGCCGAAGGACGCGAGGGGGAATACTCGCGAGTTAACTAAAGCGTTTCCCGAGTGGCTTCGACGGGGAATGCGTTTAAAAGTCTGGCTGGAAAATAAAAAGACATCCTGTTGGGGAAGTTCAGAAGCGAGAAATCTTTCCGCGTGACTTTCGAAAGGTGTAAGAAAAGCTGAACGAGGCTCGAGCACTTAGACTCTCGAGGAACGAATTGATTAAGCTACTCGAATTCTTTGCCTCTGGCTTTTTACGGTTATTGGAATACTAATGGGTTGTCCTTGACGAATTCTTTGAAAGAAATAGATGGACCATGTACATAATAGAGAAGAAAGTAGCAAAATAGAGAAATACTGCAAAATATAGTATGATATAAAATGTATCTGCAGAATAGAGCATAACACTGCGAAATACGGAATATTTCATCGAAATGGAGCTTAATACCGTAAAATACAGAATATTTAGCATCGTAGAGCATTATACACGGTGCAATAGCACAATGCAGCAAGATACAATGGAATTTTACATATCGCAACACGGTATAATACAAAATGTATCTGCAGAATAGAGCATAATAGAGCACGATACTGCGAAATACGGAATATTTCATCGAAATAGAGGTTAATACTGCAAAATACAGAATATTTAGGATCATAGAGCGTAAATCAGCAAAATATAGAATATGTTCACTTGTTTTGGTAAATTCGTTTAAAAATTGAGGACGGATTAACTGCTGAAGCAATTTGTTGAAACAATGTTCTTTTTTCTTTATGCATTTTCTGATAATGTTGGTGAAATGTTCTTTAAACGAAATGCAATAAATTGCACTTCAGTTATCTCATTTCTTAATTGTTCAAAGTTACGTGGTACAATTTTTGTGTATATCTTCATATACAGTCAGTCCCATAAGTATCACTATCTAGGTCTATTAAAGAAATTTGTCTAAATTAAACGATAGGTTTAATGTCTCCAAATAAATTTTTTACTGTGAGTGTATAAACGTGTAAAGTGAAATATTAAACCTATCATTCAATTTAGACAGAGTTCTTCAATAAACGTAGAGGCTACGAGTACTTATTGGACTGACTGTATGTTGATGGCAAATAATTGATTTCTGAAAATAATTTACTGCCTCGAAGAGAATTATGAATTTTCGTTTCTCTTATTCTCCAGCTCTGAAATATTTTTGTTTTAATCTTTACTGCTCCACATATTATTAGTTTTGAGAAACAGGGAAATTTTCAGGCGTTCGAGATACCAAATTATTTTCCGTCTAATATGTGCGAAGATACCCACAACTATTTATCTGCAATTACGTACCTATTATTTTGTCACCGCGTGTAATAACCATAACGGAATCTTTAGTTCAATGATCAACGCACGAGCTAGTTAAAGTAATCACGAGCAACGCGTGGCCAGGCTGCCTCTACGTCAGGACGTTTGCATTTTTACAGACAGCCCGAACCCGGAGGTCGATGGAAGATTGCAAATCCCTTTGTGAAGAGGCTAAACAACGTTACCGTTAATTGAAACGAACCGGCTGCGCCCAAACCGCGCGAAATTGCAGGCCCGTTCCAGAGACCTCAATAAAACAGAAATGAACGAACGCAGCCGATCCCTCTCCCCATATCTCGAAACAAAAGTTCTCGTCGATTCAATGACTTCGATATCCCGGCAACATAGATAAAATCGCTATTCAATGGCTCGAATTTCATAAACCCAACCTGTAACTTTTTGTTTCCATTTCGCGTGGAATTATATTCTATTTTACACATATGTTACTGTAAGAATTCTCATGGTTATTTACAGAATTTTTTTACCAAAGTTGGGTAAAATATACAGTCAGCCCCGTAAGTATTCGTACTTTCTATTCAAGAAATTTGTCTAAATGAAATATCAAGTTTGATCTAATTAAATATCAAGTTTGATTTAAATATCAAGTTTCCAAATGAATTTTTATTATAAATATTAGGTTGTCCCGAAAGTTTCTTTCGTTTTATTAATAATTAATATATACACAATATTTCATGTTTTATGTTACATTACTGAATTGTGTACGATTCATTTCACTTCATCGCTGTTACAGCATCAATGTCTAAGAAATTAGATTGTCTATTTATATAAACACTGCCACAGAAAATGATTGAATGCAACTCACGAAAGAAACTTTTGGGACAACCTAATATATACATGTGTAAAGCCTGCTCTTGTACATACTTGTAATGGAACATTTATTTGAAAATATCAAATCACTTAATTTAGGCAAACTACTTCAATAGACATAGAGGTTACGAATATTTATGGAACTGACTGTAATAAAATCGATGTATTCGACACTTTTGGGCGGCTTCGCGAGGTATAGTACCGCGTTGTCTTTTGTTTCGATGCAAGCGGCAGGTGGACGTTCGAGAATCTTTTTATCGTCATGTAACGATGTACTGCATCGATCTTTTTATACATTTCAATTTTATTATTCAAAGGCATCGTGTTTAACATTTCTCGCGCGTCTTGATTATATTATTCGCCACCTTCGATCAATCCCAAACCCTACATGTATATAAAATATTTGTTATTAGAGCGAGAATTCTCATATTTATTTAATGAATCATTTTATTATAGTCTGATAAAATATATAGGAGTATGTAAATGATTTTACTTTTTAATAATAAAATGAATACTTAAGTGAATACTACAGTTGATTCAAGTTATATAAATTTGTGTTTTATTAAAAAGCAAAATCTTCAAGCACGTTTCAAGAGACTGTATCCAAAATAATTAAAATACTGATGTTATCAATAATAGAAATAAAGTTTCGTTTCTATAAACTGTCTGAAAAGATCATTTTGAAATCCCTAGATGGAACGTGGACGTTGATCAAACGATTATGATGTGCAGACTGCGCCGTCATTAGATCCTCGGTACTGATTTCACTTCTTGCGTTATAAATTTCCGGGGACGATGAGATAAATGTCCCAATTATCGACACATCGATAGAGTTACATCACGGCTCGAATAGTCTCGCAATCAATTAGTTTGTCACGTCGTTTAATCAATTTCAACAAGACCTGAACTTCATATTAAATGTACAGATTTATGAACGTGATAAATTTCACTGTATCGAGACACTATTAGCGATTAACATTATCCCAACAAATTGCTTCTTCTACATGATTTGGAATTATTATATACTCCAAACAATTGCAATCCTATGTTCGACTTTATAAATTGATGTTAAGCCTTGGAAACTTTGGAAAGAAACTACAAATACTTCTTTAATAGTGAATTTAATAACTACAAAAAAGTAACTGAACAGAGATGAGAAAATAATTTTTTTAGAAGACTGAACTTTCCTAATAATAATATTAATGCCAGAAACATTATCAAGACGGGGCTCGCGATATGGACTTCAGGAACGTTCTTGAGAAGCAGCTGCCTGGAATATTCACGATCGACTAATTATGCAAGCGATCAAGACTCTGGAAATTGCTTTATCGGCGTAAAACGCCCTCGTTTCTAGGGAACACGTGCACGTCGGCCGTCTTACTGCCTTTTCCTGAACAGCAATTAATGTAATATAAACCCACGTTATGACGCTCGATTCCACTGGCTGCGACAAGTACCAGAAACACTTGCACCTAATCGTCCTGCGACCGTCTATATGGAAATTCGACAGTTTGCACCTGGCCAAATTAATTCCTTAGTTATGTTACTGTACCCCTAAATACAACTTGTACTAAACCCTCGATTGCAGAGTTATTCTTAGTCGAACGTTAACTTGGCTGTTTATTACAAGTTTGGTGGTAAGGATGATTAGCTACATGATTAGCTAGTATGAAATGTTTAGATGTTCAACATTCTGTACTTTGATTTTATATGTTTGTGTTAAACACTCTAGAAATGATGAATATTTTATCGAAGAAGTTTAAAACCTGTTCTAATATTGAAATTAAATATGATTTATTATAATTCTACATTTCTATTATTAATATACTGGGTAAACTTTGAAATTAATACACTTGAATTTCTTTCATTCAGCATTTCTACTACATAAATGATTAGATCGTCAACATTCTACACTTTGATTTCGTGTGTTTGTGTTAAACATTCTAGAAATGATGAATATTATATCGAAGAAGTTTCAAGCCTGTTCTAATATTGAAATTAAGTATGATTTATTATAATTCGACATGTCTATTATGAACGTACAGGATAAATTTTGAAATTAATAAAATTAAATTTCTTCCATTATAATTCAGCATCTCTGCTATACATGTATGAACCTACAATATGAATGAACATTGTACATGTAGGATAGTTGAACGAAAAAAATGTAAGTGGTAATAGAAACTTCATTACCATAAGTGGTTTCTAACGAGTCCGAGCTAATACTGACTTTGGTCATTTCTTGGTTCTTAAATATTGACACGTAACCTGGTGCTCGGTGCCACGTGTTCAGTAGCGGCCACCGATCACCGAAGAGCCGTATCGATAATCTATAAAAATTAAAGTATTACTTTTTCGAGACTAACCAGCATTTTATACCTCAAACAATATTCATATTGAGTAATATTCATTTTCTCTATGAAATATTTTTGTTTAACCACTAGAATCTTTACAAATGAAATTTCATTAGCCGAAGCAATCGTCTCGACTATTTCCTATTTTCACAATTAATTTAATTGAATCTCTTTCACGGCTATTCTACGGACGCCACAAAGATGGCGAGGTCCATCGCGAAGTAGCTCGTGGGCCTTCATTTTTCAAGAATATCAAGCTTCTCCGATCGCGAATCGAAAAGGGAACCAGTTAATGCCTTTCGAGTGTTGTGTCTGAGAAGGTTTGATAAATATATTCCCCGCCCCCGCGAATTTGCCAGCTGGTAAGACATAAAGCACGGCGTATAAAACGGCGAGCAGTTTACAGAAAAGAAGCCAGAGCTGGCTCCCGCCGCGGCGGGAGATAACGCCGTCTCGTTTCTCGCTACATAAACTCATCTACCACGCGGCTTGCGAAACCCAATCCCGCAAGTGTTCGCGGACCGAGTGAAATCCTTCGTCTTCCAGAAGCAATACCGTCCAGGCGTAACGCTCGAGCGCGTTTCTTTGTTAACGGCGCTGCGCCGGCGAAATATGTCGAGCTGACGTCAGGAAGCTGATCAACCGAGATAAATCGTCGTTTTCGCGAGAAACTACGTGGCGAGTGAGTTGGAAATGGAACATCGCCGGGCATCGCGATTCGCGGGGGCAAGGAGAAGGACACTTTGAGAAATGCGTGTAGATTCTAGCGGAAGAAACGTATTATACAGCAAGGGAAATGGGATGAGTGTGGTATGATCCGTGGAAACAAAGGTGGATTGATTGGGGAAGATACATGAGAATTAATTGAGCCGTTCGTCGCACAAGTTGTTGAGAACTGCGATAATTATTTGTTGAGTCGATCCTTTATTTAGTTGTCACTTATAATCTAGTTTCTTTTCTTTTTGAATTGACTGACCGGATGTCGATCGTGTTGTCGGCCATGTTGTTTTCGTTCGTTTCGTTCAATGTCTGATATGATATTTCTAAATCCAAGCTATTAAATAAAATCCTTTATTTGTTAATATTAAAAGTAGTATTAAGCAAACCTAGTATCAAGTGTGAATCTAAATCATATTAAATTTTCATTTTCTAATCCACGTGGTCCATTTATTCTATGACACAAATCGATTTACTTCATACAACAAAAAGTTTAGAAATGCGCCGAAATAAGATACATTGTTTTTTAAATTCTCTTTATAATATAAATTCAAATATATATTGAAAAAGGTTCTTTTCTTTTCAGGACAGTTATTATAAATATACAAATTTATGACTGTACCAAGTGCTTCGACACAGTGAACGACTCAATTAGTGAAGAGGAGCTGTTCTTTATGATTCGAGTCTATTTTTATCTGAATGAAGAGAAACAGCGAGACGTGAAATAAACCATGCAAACCTAATCATCTAACCTGTAATTACCTCATGGAAAAAAGAGATTCATCTACTCGTGGTACAAGCGAAACCTAACTCATAATTGACATAACACAATCATATAGTGATTGAATGTCAAAAATATGAGTGATGGTTGGTTAATTCCATACTAAACCTAAGCCTAAGGAAATTATTATACATCGAGAACAAACATGGTGAATTTCATCGCCCTCCGATGTGTGGAAGTGCTCCCTTACGAAGAGGGTTGAAAATTTGCGAGCTGTTCCACCACCCAAAGGGTGCCTATGGGGTGCACGGTATGAGTGATAGCTTTTTCTGGATCAGGGGAGTCCAGAGAATGCATCGAGTCGAAAATCGAGACCATCGTCAAAAAATTGTGGATTTTAGAGGGAGTGGAAGGTTGTGGGGGTGGGTTTGTCCGAGAGGGATTTCAACGAGTGCATTTTGTAGAGGGTATCAAGGAGAGTCGCCCCAAAGGTTTTTTTGAATTTTTCAACCCCTTCCGTCATCCCTGGCCTGTTTCAAAGAGTCGTTTTTTACACCCTTCCCTTTAGGGGAGTGAATTAACCCCTTCGCATCAACCCTCGCCAATGCAACTTTACACACGTCTAGGGGACACTTCAAAAGTACTCCTCACGCAGTTTCATTTCAATCGGTTGAAAACTCCCATGGTTACGACGGTTTGAAAAAGTGTCCCGCTAATTGTTTGAAGCAGTGTATTTATGCGAGAGGTTGTATCTTGATTCCAGAAGCCTACGTGAAAATTGTACGTCAATGTTTGTCACAAAATGAAATAAAAAATTACTTGATTTATTTGAAAAACATTGCTATACAATTTTTGTGAAGAAGAGACTCTCCCATGGTGCACTACTGGCCTCTTCTTAATTCTGAAGCCTACTTGAAAATTACATCGATGTTTGTCACAAAATGAAATAAAAAATTGATTTATTTGCAAAACAAAAAATATAGAAATTCATAACTCCTGTGCCACGACTTCTACCCCATATCTGACCTTATCTAATTGAACCGGGGAAGTTCCTACTGATCAAAACCTGCACGATAATGGATTTTCTTGAGGGAAACTACATTTTGTTCGCGAGATCGTCGCTATTAACGATATTGCTACATTAATGTCACTTGGGGGGATACAAGTATCGGACCAACGCGAGAATCGGTCCCTCGAGCTTCACCAAACCTTTCGTAATTCGTCTTGTTCCTCGAGAAAGATGATCAATCATGCAGACCATCTCAAAAATCGACTACGATGGATCACGATAGAATATAATTCAGTAATTGGATGTAGCTTCTTCGAAAGTGAAATTCTTGAAGATGTTCTCCACTTATAACGAACAAAATATACATCTCGAATTGAGTAACCTCCTTTTCAAAGTCGGTTAAAAAGGAATTATGTTTGAATATAGTTCTATTTATTCCAATGTCTTCAGTACTCTGTTCAATTTGCAAATAATTTAAAAACAGGGTTGAGCATACATAATATAACCATACATAAACTTGTATTACGTAATTGAAAATTTATTAAATTTAAATTTACTAAAAATTTTATCCCAACGAATAAAACTGTTAATTCTTAGTTTAATACAGCTACGACCGAAGTATGAAAATTCCTGACACTTTCTGAAGCTACTCAAGATATCTACCAAGCTCGGAACCTAATTTTCTAAAGACAATAGCTTCAGGAACTTGGAAAAGTATTGAAGCTTTCAGGTTGATCCCCAGCTGCCATTTTCGATACACAGTTTTTTTTTTATTGTGATTTTGTCGTTAAGATTTGTTGGGTATAGATATTGTCAATTAATTTTCTTCGCCGATGTTGCTCATGAAAAACCATAAGTGTATGTTGAAAAAAGTTTCCAGCATCTCCGGCGGTTTAAGGAGTTAAAACTTTCAGGGGGTGGTTTCTCAACCCTTAAACTTGAATTACGACCGGTAAAGAAAAATACGTATGCCTTATTTATGATCGCTCTACAATCCTGCAAAGTTTCATCAAACTCAGGGATGGAGCACTTCGCGAACGTTCCTCGCCAGTATGTACTTTCATATTTGATGGTATGGGAAAAGTGAGAGCGTAGACTTTTCAGTTACACACTGTAGAGTTTGATGATAAAGTAGAGAAATTACGGAGATGTTTTTTTATAGTCCAGACACTCTAAAATCTCGAGAGTTTCAACAGTAGGTCATTGCAAATAAAAATAATTAATAATAATTAGCTGAAATAACTTTCTTTTTACGAAGAAAATGTAGTGTAACTTTTTTTATAGTCACTTGTTATTACATTTTATTACATATCTGCAAATTAATTTACATTTGGCCTTTACTTATCTCGAGTATTAAAAAAAAGAACATTCAATTTTATCATCTCTTGCAGACCTCCCTTAACTAAACACTTTTTCTATATTCTCGAGAGGACGCCCCCTTACTCTTCGACCCCCTTTCAAGCCACCGTGGCTGAAAAATTGCTCGTTAACCTTCTCAAACAAAACTCATTAAATTTCGAGACAACTGTACGAAAGGAAAGATTAAATTTTAATTCCAGCGTGCATTTGCATTTTATGCAAATCACCAGAGAGGGCTGCGCCGGATCCATCCAAACGGATGGATCCGTATAATTGGGAGCTTCTCAAGATTTGTGGTACGTAAAGGCAATCCCACAAAAGATAAATGCTTGTAAGTAGATCAATGAACGACGACGTCGAGTTCTATTCAAAGTATCTCCTGTAACTCATTCTCTTTCATGCAGAAAGTACGCTTTGTGAGTCTCTTTCAGTAATAAAATAATTATTTTTCATTTCATTTTATACATACAAAATAATATGTAATACAGTCAGTGTCGTTAATATTCATACCATCTAGGTCTATTAACGAAATTTGTCTAAATTAAATGATAGTGTTAATGTTTCCAAATAAATATTTTATTGTGAGTGTACAAACGTGTAAAGTCTATTTACGTGCATATGCATAACGAAGCATTTATTTGAAAATATTGTAATATGTTGTAATGTGAATGTTGAATGAATGTTAATTGTAATGTATTATAATATGAATGTTGGATGAATGTTAATATTTAAAACCACTAGGTATGTTTATACGTTTTATAGTTGTCAGTTATGTTTGTGTTAGTAATTTATTGATTATTCATTCATTTTGTATTTTGTATTGCAATTTAACTTTGTCTATGATATATTGTCTCTTGTCTTTGTATTTTGACAGTTTTACACCGAACCTTGAAATAAATATCCTTACAATATTAAATCTGTTTAATTTCGAATTCTATTGGACTGACTGTATATACAGTCGGGGACAAAAATAAGTGTACAGTTACTGGAAGTAGGTAAAGATGAAGTTTGATCGAATTAACGTAACTGTTATAAACTTCAGTTTTATTAATTATATATCTTTATAGTATGTACATTATGTAGTGAATAATTGAAGTTCTTACTTGCATCTTTGTGTAAACATGCTGTAATTATCGAAACTGATAGCTATTTAGCAGCAGACAAAAATAAGTGGACACTTTGTTACAAAGTTATTATAAGGCAAAAAATGTATACAAACATTAGGCAGAGATTACGCTTACATGCAGTGTTCCGACAGGAACTTATTAGTACTAACTCAGCCTTCGTACGAGTACAAGCATTTCTAGAAAAATTTCAGAATGTCAAAAACGGAAGAAATTTCAAATCAAATTCGCCATTTAATCGTTTTAGATTGCTGTACACAATTAAGTTACCGCGTGATAGCTCGAAAGTATAACGTATCTAAAAGTGCTCTAGAAAGTGCAGTAGAAAAAATTTATAAAAAATTCTACTACATAATACGGTGAAAAATTTAAGAGGCCGTGGACGCAAACGCTGCACCACCATACAAGAAAACAATTGCATCAAGAAGTATTGCAGAAATAATGGGATTAAAAGTTTCAACAAAAACGATAAAACGAAGCCTTCACGAAGCTGGATTAAGATGTTGCAAGGCTAGACGCAAGTCATACATCAATAAAATTAATATGAGAAAACGTTTAGCATTTGTACAAAAATATTTGAATATGTCACTAGCATTCTAGAAAAATATAGTTTGGAGCGACGAAAGTAAATTTGAGTTGCGGCAATTAAAAAAAAAGCACCAAGTCTGGAGTAAAAAAATGAAGCATATAAAAAAGCATTTATTACACCTACAGTTAAATTTGGCGGAGGATCATTAATGGTGTGGAGGTGCTTTTCATGGAATGGAGTTGGTGCATTAGCAGAAATCGATAGAATTATGAATCCAGACAAATATATTGATAATCTAAATGAAAATTTAGAAAAAGCAGTAGTAAAGATGGGTTGCGACGACGAATTTGTCTTCGAACAAGACAACGACCCCAAGCATACTGCTACGAAAACTAAAAAATTTTTTGAAGATTCCCATATTAAATTGCTTGAATGGCTCAGAGCCCCGACTTGAATCCTATAAAAAATTTATGGAGTTTACTGGACGCAAATGTTCCATTGGATCAACGAAATAAAAAGGTCGATTTTTTCAAAAGGTTACAGTTTGAATTTGAAAAAATTGATAAATATTATATCGAAAATTTAGTAAAAGGTATTCCTCGACGTCTGGAAGCAGTAATAGAAACAAAAGGTGGCAATACCAAGTATTAATTTCAATATGTATTCCATTTGTCACGTATTTTAGTAAGTGTCCACTGATTTTTGTCTGCTGCTAAATAGCTATCAGTTTCGTTAACTACAGCATATTTACACAAAGATGCAAGTATGAACTTCAATTATTCACTACATAATGTACATACTATAAAGATATATAATTAATAAAACTGAAGTTTATAACAGTTACGTTAATTCGATCAAACTTCATCTTTACCTACTTCCAGTAACTGTCCACTTATTTTTGTCCCCGACTGTATAAAATAAAATGAAATTGGTTATAATCAATTTATTTTATTTATTATTTTTATCATTCTTCAAAATCAATATTCTTCGAGATATTTTCCACTTATAATATAGAAAAGAATTGTATCTTAACTTTCATGGAAAGATGATACAGTATTGTCTCGAAATAAGCAATCTGGTCGGGAGCGTCGCGTTGCTTATTTCGGGACAATACCGTATAAAGGAACAGCTAGTTTGAGACTCAACCTATGCCAACCTAAGATTTAAAGACGATCTCGCAAACGATAAACGCTTGTAAGTAAATCAATAAACTACGTCTTCGCATTGTATTTAAAGTCCTCCCTATAAGTCTGGTCAGATAACAGAACGGCGAGTAATAAGAGTCCACGATAATTGAAAGTTCGCGATAAGAGGGTGTAGGGAAGGATTATCTAAAATTTTCAACGACGATGTCTTCCGAGCGAGATAGTTGTCGATAGCTTCGAGCACTGTTTCAAACCCTTCATTAAAAAACTTTATTAACGCCCTCAAGTTTCTCTACAAAATTCCATGCATTGAATACCTTCAACCCCCACCTCCTCTCAAAAAATCTTCGAATATTACTGGAAAGTTAGCAAGCTCCGAAAAGGTGTCTCGATAATTTCGACGAATTACAACCGCGCTGTTCTAGCTTAAAATTAAATTTCTCTGATGTTATCCGAAACGTAACGACACTGACAGCATTGCGCTACTGCTATATGCTATAGCATTATAGTGATGCTCGACGTTGCACGAGAGTAAACTTGAGATCACGGAACACGTTTCTGTACACGACGTGAAAGTTTGTCGAATTAATTCAAAACAGCAAAAAGTTACGCAACTTCTCGTTACCAGCGTCTACGGAGTGCAGCATGTTTCCCTTTTCAACGAGAATTTGTCTTTGTCTTTGAAAAGTATACAAACAAAGATTAGCGGGACTAGAAGAACAAGGTTCTTAAAAGCAAGTATATAGTGTAGTTTGTACACGCGACCTAAAAATATTTGTATATTTGCATTCGATTTTGGTCAATTTGTGTATGGTTGAATGGTATTATTTTTCCTTTCGAAGAAAAAACTGCACACATTTCTCTTTTGTATTTATGTTTAATTTCCAACGAATTGTATACGGAGTTCGGTCGGTATTATTTATCGATTGCAATTTTTCTCGCTACATAAAATTTATTTTCCGCAAATTGTGAACGTAAAAGTATGGAATTAATTTCTACGCTTAACGCGTATAATTAAACTTTTGTAGGAAATGTTTTTTCGTAGAATGCGAACCTCAGGAGTTAATCGAGAAGTTACGTGGACCAATCCTGTATACAAGGTGTCCGTGAGTGTAAGAACCAGAGGGTAGCTGAGACGATTCTGAAGCACAATTTCCTTTGCAAAAATGTCGGATTGTGCTTCGTTTTTTAATTATAAACGAAAAACCATCGACCAATCGCAGTGTAGTGTAACGAGCGCTCAGTTGGCTACCCCCACCGCGACCTGACGTAGCCAGCCAATCCTGGCTCGAGTCTATGCTCTCGCAGCTGAGCGCGGGCTACTCGCGCGCTGCGATTGGTCGTTGGTTTTTCGTTAATAATTCAAAAAGGAAGCATCATCCGACATTTTCGCAAAGGAAATTATTCTTCAGAATTGTCTCAGCTATCCTTCATCTTTAGTTCTTACACTAACAGAACCTACATGGTTCTGAAATACCCTGTATAAAAAAGGATATAAATTTCCCATATAGGAAATTCTGTCAATTCTGAGAGGATTGCTTGCAGAATACATTCTAGTGTCTGAAATTATAAGATTTACGATACTCGATGGTTTTGTTCATCTCGAGAAGAGTTTCTAAGCCCCAAAACCCATAATGTTCCCCTCTGCTTTCAGGTTTCATTCTTCTCGACCAGTCCAGAACTCTCCAACAAGCAACGCTTCGAATATTTCACGCGGACTATACCCAGCGACCACTATCAAGTGAAAGCGATGGTAGACATCGTCCTAAGAATGGGCTGGAGCTACGTGTCCATCATATACGAAGAAAGCAATTACGGAATAAAGGTGAGCATTTATGCGAGGAGCGCTCAGACTCGACGTTATTTTCACGACAATACATGGGCTCTCATTACACTGAGAACATCTCCCTTGACACGTTTTCTTGGACAATTAGAACAGCTGCTTAAAGGCACGACTACTTTTACAACTCAATGAATTCTTCGAACATCGTGGACATTATTTAATAAAACAATCATCGAGATAGGAATCAAAGTTTTAGTTGATACAGTAGTGTGAATAATTATTGGTCCAAATTAATTTTCCATTGGTAGATTCTCTAAGTATCGAAAACAATAAAAATTTTCAAGGATTTTGACTTCTCTGTCTAAACATGTAGTATAAATTATAATTATGTAGTTTGAAATAGAACTACATAGTTTAAGTATAGCTTATGTATATTGATAGATTCTCTAAGTATCGAAAAACAATAAAAATTATTTTCAAGAATTTTGGCTTCCCTTTTCATTGAAGTATTAAATATTTACCTTTGCATCAACAATCATTCACAGCACTGTACATTAACCCTGGAATATTTAAAGTAGTAGAGTAATTTTTGCAATGTATTACTTAACTATAACTTAACTAATTTAAGAAATTGTTTTGCAGAGAATATTTGAATAAAATATTGGTGGATTTCAACGTTATTTAAGTAACCAAACTGTGCGCTGTCTTCGTTAATGATTTAGAAGAAAAAAAATACTTCATGCAATTAGATTCTATCTGCTCGCTAGACGTTATTTTCCTGACAAAAGAGGCGGTGTCTCATTACACGAAGAACAGGGTCTCTTGACACGTTTTCGTGAACACTTAGAACCTGCTGCTCAAAGGCACAACTATTTTTACAATTCACAGGATCCTTTGAATGAAATAAAATACTGTGCTCAGACTTACACGAAGCAGAAATTTAAATTCAGAAATAAGAATTTCGTCTTTGTTTACACACGCTAACCAATGGAATTTATACATCGAGCAATCATTTCAAACCTTTGCAAGCCCTCGAGCGCTATCGAATATCTATAAAATAAATTAAATTACAGAAACGACCCTGTGCCTTAAAAAAAAAAAAAAAAAAAAAAAAAACAGAACTAAAAATCAAATTAAATGAAAGATAATGCACCTGCGAATATTTTCCAATTTCGCGAATTCGTTAAACAAAATATTCCAACGACAATTACGATGAGTTATTACAAAACAGAAACAAGAATAACATGTATAAAATAAATAAACGAATATTAAAGCGAGTCTCGCTGTATTTAAATCCTCTGCAATATTTTCGCTGACGATTTGCTTTGATATTTCACCTTTTACGGAGCTCCCGTTCCATTTTTTTTTACCGTGTCGACGATCCATCGACCACCGAAATCGTTCGATGGATGTGCGTGGGAGTTAATCCGTCGTTGTATTGTAAATTGTTGATCGATTCATAGACGGGCTGTACCGTGAAATGGTTATTGGACGTATGTATATACACGATTTCCTAACTATGGGGAGGTGTAGACGAAGGGAGTGGCGTGGAATTATTCACGGGCGTTAAATACACAGGAACACGTTACGCGACCGAAACCCGTTGATACGTGTAAAAACGCGGTCTCGTTGGTGTGAAATTCGAAACGAACAATCGATTCGAACGCACAAGGGCCCTCGGCCAATGCATTTAGCCGCACAATACGATCAACGCTGTTAACTATCCGCTGCAGAAAATTCTCGCCCAACCGACGTTCCGACAGATTTGATCGGTTTCCCCACTCCCGCGGGGCATTAATTTGTTTTTTAAATTAAAACGCAATCCGCGCGTTCAAATTACGCGCGACCGTTATCCGAAACAGAATAATGCGGATTAAGGGATGATATTGTCACGAGCTCCCGGTATTGTTTATTTCCCGTTTATTTTGTAGATTTAATTGTAACACTTATACGAAACAAAGTAACGCGGATTAAGGGATGATAATGTCACGGTCCGGGGATGTTTGTATCGCGATTATTTTGAAAATTCGGTGAATTCAATTGCGCCCGCTGCAAAGTGATATTTGAAACGAAATAATGTAGATTGAGGATATTGTTTCGAGCTACTGGTGTTGCTTGTTTTCCGTTTATTTTGCAAATTTAATTGTAGCGTTCATTAGGAGTGGAAATGAATTCCTTGGCATTACGGTCGCACGTCGCTAAGTGTAGCGATTTTCTGTCCGTTCCGGTTACAAGTTTTTACAAAGTATAATCATTACAAACGATATACAAATTGCAATCATCCTGGCAAGATGTCATATATAATAATGAAAATTATTTTGTTCAATCAAATTTATTCAAGGTATGATGAATTTATTATTTTGTGTTATTTTAAAAACGGACAGAACTTTCCGATAGACTTAATATTTCCTTAATATTTTGTTACGTTAGGCGTATTTCTTTCTTCGACATCACTTTTCCATACATAAATCTTCTGCATTTAAACATCATTTTCTCCCTAAAATACTACCGTACAATTTTTTTTGACAATACCATTCAAAAGCTGAGACTTCGAGGAAGTTTTTCCCGAAGAATGCCCGCGAAACAACTATGTCTTTGAAATCGAAAGACGAATACAGAAAAAGTCAAATTTTTTTAAACTTTCACAATGTAAAGTTTGACCTAATTTTTCACTTGTTAAATCTACGTAATAAATTTTGCTTTTGCATCAGAGAGATGGGAAATTTAACGCTCTTTCGAATGGTGTACTTAGTTTTAAGTTTGCACTATAATTTGGTGGAGTTATGGCCGTTTAAGGAGTGTCAAGTCGAAAACACGGAACAAAAATTAAAAGCGAAAATACTCGAGAATAAGGCGACACAAACAAAAAGGTCAAAAAGTAATTTGTTGTTGGAAATTTGTTGTAGACTTGACATCCTGCGTATGTCCGAATTTAAACGTAGACACCCTATATCAGCCATTCACGACCGTCTTCCAAACATCCCGGTATCTAAGACACGAGCTTGCTAGGTGAAATCTTTCTGAAGAGTCCACTAGCAGGCTCAGGATGAGACGCTCCCTTCATTTTTTCCCCTCTCCCGCTCACCCTCACAGAACAGAGTCCATCACACAGCAATTTTTGTATTCCCTTCTAATAAAATTCCCCTATCTCCGATATGCAAACATCAAGTCGGAAAATCCGTGTATGCATTTAATTTCATTTACGACCTCCCGTATTTAATCGAACACACTCGAAGCCGAACCGTATAAAAAAATAGAATGACTAGGGGTGTACGAGATCCCGGTCGGGACGGAAATTCCTCCCGGGATCGGAATGGAATTCCGAGAATTTCAGAATCCCGAATACATCCGGGATTCCCGTGAATTTCGAGATCCCGTAAATGTTCAGGATTCCCGGAATTTCGAGATCCCGTAAATGTTCGGGATTCCCGGAACTTC
>NW_026534838.1:3132559-3145281 GCF_026225885.1 Hylaeus anthracinus
TCCCGGAATTTCGAGATCCCGTAAATGTTCGGGATTCCCGGAACTTCGAAATCCCGTACATTCGGATTCCTGAAACTTTCAAGAATAACAACACTTTCGGAAATCCCAGATATTATTCTATATTCCGTACATTGTCGAGAATCCCGAATATTTTCGGGAATCCCGCACACCCCTAAGAATGACCAAATTTTCAGCAAAATTCCCCCATTTGCATTCGCATTAAAATCCATTAACATCCGCGTTAACGTTAAATTCATCCCCTTGTTCGATCTGACAACGCGACATCCGTTCACCTGCTCCGAATATGTGGCACAGCTTGAAAAGCCACAATGTCTCCTATTTGCCGACATTCGCGTAATCGAATAACTCGCTCGAAACTACGCTACCAGTCGAGTTCTTTCCCTTTCCGTGCGGTTGTAACGCCCACGCTTAGGTCGCGGCAGCTTTTCAACGTGTTCGTTTCTGACTCGGCTCCTCCAACGCGGCCGGGTTTCACGTTTCACGCCTCTCCTCCCCGCCTGTTCTCTAACTAACTCCTCCACTACTATGCTAATCGGCTATAATTAAAACCGCAACGAAAGTCTGACGGTCCGTGTTATTTTCGGGAATTATTCTCACCCCTTCGGCGAGGCCACCAGCGGGGTGAAATTAACTGGAATTTCGTTACGGAGAGTTTCCTGTTAATTTAAAACCGAGCCCTGACCTTATTCCCCGACGTGCAATAAATACGCAGGAAGTTTGCGTACATAACTACCGTATGGGTTTACTTGAGCATACACCGGGCCCTCGAAAACAAAAACTGATCAGGAACTTTGTTAGTGGTAACTTCGTCTTACCAGAAAGAGTAGAAACTGATTCCCTTCGCGTTAATTGTTAATGCTACCTAAAAAGTAGACCCTATGTATGTAACACGCTTATTCATTTATTTGTGTAATAGGTATTTGGTGCATTAAACTTGCAAATTGTATGTTTAATATATATTTTTAGTACGAACCCTGTTAGAATTTATGGTTAGACTGATTTTTTATTTTGACTTTATGCATACAGTTCATATGCATATCTTATATATTATGTATATACTAGTACAGTCAGTGTAATAAGTATTCGTACAGGAACCATTTATTTTAAATTGGTTGCTGTACGAATACTTATTACACTGACTGTATGTGTATTATTATGTGAAGAGATAGCGTATGTTTGTATCCACATAAAAATTTCAAAAACTACTTAACCGATTGATACCAAATTATAACAGTAGCTTTCTTGCTTTCTCTGGACTAGTCCGGGAAAATTAATAGGCTATGGTATTTTAAGAAAAATGATACAACATACAAGAATATGTTGAGTGCTCTGAGCCTATAACCGCTACTCTCTAGATACAAGAGAACTCGCAAAGTTTGCACGATATATGCAAGTCCGCTTCGTCCGGCGAATGCAGTGAATTCGTAAAAAAAAAAAAACATAAAAAAATGTATATCGCAGAAGTAGTAGTAAACTGCAGAATTTATAAATTTAGAATTAGCTTTAATTGTTTTTTTTTTCTTTTTTCTTTTATGATTTGTAAATGATTTGTAAATGATTTGATGTAAGGAAAAGTTCTGTTTTATGTAAAAATTACAAGGAATAAATTATCTATCCATTTACTGCCCTTTTCATAAAGAAGACCATAATCAAAGAAAAATTACAACGGTGAAAATTGTATTACACGCATAGTGAAAAATTAATTGTTTCTAGTAAAAATTCTATGTAAAATTGAACCTGTCTATGAAAAGCTAATATACGTTAGAAACCAGTCGCTATGATGACCTCCTTGCATTCTGCACAGTTAGAAGCTGTTCCTAATATACCAGAAAGAGCTCCAACTTGGAGAATTAACATATGACAACGTAACTCGGAGGGAGGATACGGTACAAAAGGAGCGAACAGTAATTTCATTAAAATGTAGATTCGGAATCTTAAACAGATGACACGTGGTAATATTAACACGAGACGGGGCGTATGAGCGCATAAAACAAGTTAACTATACATTTCATTAAACTGCTACAGGCGATGAAATTAACGAGCGAGTGTGATGTAAATTACAGCAGGTTTGCCGATGTAAATGAACGAAACTGTACTTCGCATCGTTGTGCATTAGCGGTTGAAACGTATCCACTATCCCAATTTCAATATTAATGGATTTATCCGACATCGAATGCGCATTCCGCGCGACGTTAATTACGGTTCTAACAATGCCAGATATTGGCCTCGTTTTAAGACTAGCTTGCACGGTATTGGGGGTCATAATTCGAAGAGTGATCGTGACAGAATACGTGAAAATTGGGAAATGAATTATTTCTCAATAGAGGTTTTTGAGAAGAATTAGGTGTACGACGATGTTGAATAATAACAATTTGAATAATTTTTTAAATAATTATTTGAAAAACAGATTGAAGGATGAAAGAATGAATAATCTTCCTTTCTTGAATTTTATTTTATTACAAAATTCGAGTAATTATTTTGATTCTGTATGAAAATCTCTGAAAATTAAACTAACATTTCTCTCTGACAAATCTGAAGAATATTCATTCTTCTCACAGAACAACAAAGAAATTCTGAGTTCCTTGTAAATTTCCAGTGATTAAGTAGTTCTCGAATTCGTTGAGATTGATTAGGAATTTTTCTTTTCCAATCACCCTAAGAAATAGCCACCCTTCATCCTCGGCGCCTTTTCATCTTCGATTTCCTCGAAAGTGAAGCTTTCTTCAAAAGCGTCATTCCGCCTTTTCAATATACTTTCTCTCCAAGAATCGTGGCCCCGTATACCTCGAATTGCTCCAAGGGGAAAACGAACTACAGACAAAATAACGAACTAAATCTCCACCGAGAAAATATACGCTCACGTAAGGGGATAATTAAGGAAAAAGAAAGATTAATAACTGCTCCTGGAGAGCAGAATTAATCGCGGTCGCGCGAGAGCAACCATGCCGTATTCCAGGACAATATAAACCATGCTTAGCGTGGCTCTAGTGGAAGAAAAAAAAAAATGCGCGAACGCTTCTTCCTCGTGACGACGAAATCGACTGAAAACTGCGCTTTTACGTCGACGCTGTTACTCGGCGTGATTGAATACGTCGACTGTAAAGAACGCATAAATGTATGCACCGCCCGTTCACCGCGAAACGACATCAAACGTACGCGGCATTCATAGTGAATAAGACGTACCCATCTGTTATTGTTTCAGTAATATAACGCATTTCTCAAACAGGAAAACCCGGACGCGCGCCCCAGGAATGTTATCTCCTCGAACGAGCTCGACAGGATGTTCCGGGGTGATTTGCTTTGGGAGAGAAATCCTTGCCTCCATACTTTGAATAGTTCTCGCGTAATAAAATTCGAGAAGAGGTTCTTGAAGACCTAGGAACGCTATCTTCCTTTTTTGAGTTTTACTAGTGCATTTCTGGAAGATAAATGTTATTTAAAAAATTGAAGTAATTGTGTTTTGTATGAAAATCTCTGAAAATTTAACCAAGTCCAAACTGAGTATGTATACTGCGCTGAAAGTGTTATACTTATCGAGCCTGAAATAAGAACTGAAAAACTCATACTTTGTCTTCATATTTTAAATATTTCTCACGTAATAACATTCTGGAAATACCTTAATTTTCTCTATCTACGCTAAAACACTCTCTAAAGAGATAAATAATAGTAGAAACGAGCAGAAGGTAGGCAAGCGGAATAATTAACAATCCTCTCATGTCAAGAGAAGTTGAAAATTACGAATTCCTCTGTCCAGCGACCAGTCCACTGAAAATTACTATATTGTAGCATTTTCTTCCTGGCTTTATCTTTAAAATTTCAATCGTCCAGAGACTCGGTAATATTCGAGTCCGCGTAATTCGATTCGCTTGCATCGAATCAAGAGCACGACGGTTCTCTGCGGAAAACGCCATCGAGACTCTGTGGCGAATCGAATTCCACCGCTACCGCTGCTCCAAATTCGCCAATCGTCCAGCAAGCGAACGTGATTGTACTATTACCGAGACGCCGTGATTTTATTGCGGCCAGTTAAACACTCTTCATCGCCGTTACGTTAAATCGCATGCACGCGGGGGTCGGTATCGACGACATTCTGCGTCAACCGCGCAGGGGAAAGAACGACGAAAGGACGAACGAGAAGGACGGAGAAAACGGCCGCTCACCTAATTAGGTTCCTCTCGAAATACATGGCTACATAACCACCGACCTTGCCTGGCCCGCATTACCGTCACGCCAGCTGCACGACGGATGCAGTTTTGTATGCATGCGAGATTCTTTGGAATAGATGATAACTTCGCCCGGGACTTTATGGCCACAACGTGAATGTTAATTGCGCCGATACGGATGCGTCCCTTGGCGAACCACGGAGGAAAATTAACGCGTTGTCCGCTCGAACGATACTGCAACATTTCCGCGAAGGTAAATTTCGCTTGGGACGATTAGAAACTGGATTTTTCACTATCGGTTGTGGATGATGTGAGATATAATTTATTATTTAATTGTGTAGCGATTTTTGAAGAATTAAACGTGGAAGATTATAGAAGGGAAGGTTAGGAGTTTTCGTTATTAACACCTCGACCGCCAGAGAAATATTCTTAAAAGTTTCTGCTAAAATGAAATATTATTTAAACTATTGGAGACTGCGTAATGGAACGTCTTCATAAGAAACTTCAAGAAAGTAAAAAAAATTACGCCAAGTACATGAAAAAGTGGAGGATTCAAGGAGTTATCATAGAAAAATAAAAGACCCCCATAAAAAAGTACAAGAAAGTAAAAAAAGATGTGAAATAAAAATGAGCTGCCAGTACATGAAAGTCCTTTCCAATAAAGTGCAAAGGCGACACTGTGTAACACAATGTAAAATTCGGTGGTTTCCAACTATGCGCAGCTAAAATGCTGTGTTCAACAGTGCGGACGTTCAGATCCTAATGACAATTCATGTAAAGTGACTGCTCCACACTTCAGCGGTGACACGAAGAAGTTAAATAGCGTATCATCTACAAACTGAGGCTATTTAAAAATTTGCCTTGATGTCCGCGGCCTGGAAGTCAAATGCTTGGCGTGGCCAGGCAAGGTCGTGTCGATGAATAAGAATTATTTTAACCCTTTCGTTACGGATGCCGACTATAGTAGTCGGCGGCCGCGTGACGTCCTGTGTGTACTGGTCCAACTATAGCCTATAGGGATGACCTGTGTGTATGGTTGCGGCACATTTCGCGGCGCCATGCCCCGTTCAGTAGCGTCACTCCCGCGGCGCGTACTGCCGTAAGCAAAGGGTTAAAACGCAAAATAATGAAAGTGTACTTATATTGTCAGAGTTTTAAACTGACAAATTATCTGGAAGCTTGTGAGAGGAAAGGTATCGGCGTCGATGAATGACCTTAGAAATAATTTAAAACGCAACACAATGGAAATGTACTCATATCGTAAGAGTTTTAAATTGACAAATTATGTAAAAGCCTGCGAGAGAGAAAGTATGGGTCTTGATGATCTGAGAATGATTTAGCTGGCCACACCAAGCATTTGACTTCAAGGCAAATTTTTAAACAGCCTCAGTTTGTGGATGATACGCTAATTAGCTTCTTCGTGTCACCGCTAAAGTGTGGAGCAGTCACTTTACATGAATTGTCATTAGGATCTGAACGTCCGCACTGTTGAACACAGCATTTTAGCTGCGCATAGTTGGAAACCACCGAATTTTACATTGTGTTACACAGTGTCGCCTTTGCACTTTATTGGAAAGGACTTTCATGTACTGGCAGCTCATTTTTATTTCACATCTTTTTTTACTTTCTTGTACTTTTTTATGGGGATCTTTTATTTTTCTATGATAACTCCTTGAGTCCTCCACTTTTTCATGTACTTGGCGTAATTTTTTTACTTTTTTGAAATTTTTTAAGGGGATCTCACTTCTTTTTACACAGATAATTTCTATAGTGAATGACTTCAAATAATAGAATATGGGAGATCAGTTTGAATCCTTTAAGGTGTCAAAAGTACGCGGAACGCATTGCAGGAGGTCTCATTGCAAGAAATTTATTAAAGAAGAAATGAGAAATGAATAGAGAGATCAACTATTTCTAACGCACAATTTATTGTATTAAAATACAGTTCATACGTTCTCAGGACGCATGACGAAAAATCTTGTAACAAATTTAAATAATGAGAAAATGGACAGAGATCCACTATTTGTAATAGATAATTTATTGTATTACAATAATATAGAAAAAGAAAGATCAGACTTAGTCCTTAAAGTTCTCAAAAGTATGCACGACACATGACAGAAGGTCTTGTTGCAAGAAATTTAAATGTTACTGATAAAGTGATTGCAATAATATAGAAAATGGAAGATCAGTTTGAATCCTTTAAGGTTTCAAAAGTACGCGGAACGCATTGCAGTAAGTCTCATTGCAAGCAATTTATTAAAAAAAAAATGTAATCAATTTATCAGTAACATTTAAATGCAACATGACTTTCTGCCATGTGTTGTGCATACTTTTGCGAACTTAAAGGACTAAGTCTGACCTCTCTTTTTCTATATTATTGTAATACAATAAATTATCTATTACAAGTAGTGGATCTCTGTTCCTTTTCTCATTATCTCATTATTTAAATTTGTTACAAGACTTTCTGCCATGCATTCTGTAAACGTATGAACTGTATTCTAATACAATAAATTGTGCGTAACAAATAGTTGATTTCTTTTTCTCATTTCTCGCTTCATCTTTAACATTTAAATTTCTTGCAGTGAGACATTCTGCCATGCGTTCTCTCTCCCTTTCTTTTTACAGTTCATATGTACACAGAACGTGTGACAGAAAGTATTGTTGCAAGCAATTTAAATGGTTATCATGAAGTGATAATAAAAAAATTTATATTTTGTCCCACCATCAAGGAAGTTATAATAAAAATTATCCAAAAAATAACACTAAGAATTGACGTAAAGCAAATTATTTAACCGTAGCTACAGACACGAGAAATGACAAAGTGTTGCTGAGCACTGCATGATGTGCAAAGAAATGACTACGAGCACGATTCAGCGCTAAGAACGCTAACGTAAGTAGAAATGGCGTGTTATGGTCAGACGCGTCGAGAATAATCTGCTTCGCTGATATTCGAAATAAAATTATACCACTGTGATAAATTTCTCCATACTCGATTCCTCGAACGTTCCATTTGAAACCTGAGTAATATCAGTCGCAAAAATCAGCAAAATGCGAAAGTTATAATTATTTCGTTCGCTGCACTGTAATAAACTTTTTCATGTACTGCCGCTCGAATGTGTTTTGTTTTTTTTTTTTTTTTTGGAACCTGGACGATATCAACCGATGAAATCGACAAATACAAAAGTTGCAATTATTAAAACCTCTTACATGAATTATAGACCACTCCGTATTCGTGGAGTTCGGTTGGCGTGGGTGTATAGGACGCTGTAATGGCGCAAAATTAGCGTTCACGTTTACGACCAAATTGAATTTTCTCACGCTCCAAATGGAGGCCGCGTTATGCGGAGTTTTCACGTGCAGAGAAAAGAAAGATATGTTCGTTTCAAATATGCCTAATTTCTTTCCTACTATTTTCCTTCGAAAAAAATTCTGAATAATGAAATAGCAGTAAACAAACATGTTATATCCTTCTTTTATCGTGAAAAACATTTGCAGGAAACAAGTCTTTTATCATTTGAATACAAATAGTGACTCAGGTGTCGAGTATTTATTTTTGAGTCCAGAAAGACCCAACCTCGGCATTTCCAGATTTAAATGCGAAATATTTTTATAAATAAATATCTTCATACAGTCGGTGTAGTAAGTATTCGTACAGCAACCAATTTGAAACAAAATTAATAAGAAAAGAAATGAGAGGCTACCATTAAAAGTTAATTTGAAACTTTAATTAGCGCAAATTCAACTCTAAAAATATGTTAGAATGTTGGTTAATTATTTCTTCCCCTAAAATTTATCAATAAAATAAATACATGAAGTTTTATTTTGAATTTCTGTACGAATACTTATTACACTGACTGTAAATATAAATGAAAGAGGATATCGATTTACCAAAATATAATTCCCCTTAGCTTTAACAAATTCCCAATAAAAAAACCTTAATAATAATTAAAGAATCATTCTGAATAGAAATTCAACATACAACAGTCGCATTCACGGACTGGTGTTTCCACTATACTAAACCAGAGTGATTTCCCTGTCAACAGCAATCTTTCCGCGTGGAAACACCGCTTAAAGGCGGGACAGGGAAAACAGTGGACAAGTGGCTATGAATGTATGTCGGTAACGAAGGCCAAGGTGTACTCCATGACACGGCTCGTAATTTATCGCGACTCGTCACGTGTTACGCCGCTACGAAACAATGGACGGGTGTACGAGCGCCATTGACCCAGATATTGGTTAAGCATTGACTTATGCACGCTCTACTCTTCCTTGGCTCGCGCTCGCGACCAGGAATACGTTCTCCCGTCGAAAGCATTGCGGATGCTTCGCGTTTCCCATTTCTCCCGTTGCTATACCTCGTAGATAACAATGGGGAAACGAGATTGCTTTTCGAGGTCTGATTTATGGACGTCAACCCGTTCCTATGCTTCGAGGAAAACGCATCTCCTCCGATGCGACGCTGACAGCTTCGCGCACGAATACTGAAAAACGCTATACGAGGTCCACCCGTATTTTTATCGGGGAAATGGTGCTCTGATACGTTTCTTAGCTCGCGGAATTTCGCATCGAGGGTGAAACTTTGCTTGGAGGAAAATGAATGTCAATGGAAGAGGGGATGGCGGTTATTGACACTGAACCCATCACGATCGGTCGAATGACGATTTTCCAATTTTTGTGAAAGAAAAACCTTCAAAAATACCCAATTTTGACATTTATAGATTTAAATATGAAATATCTTCATAAATATAAATGAAAGAGCATATCAATTTACCGATATAATTCGACTTAACTTTAACAATTGCCATTACAAATCGTTAATAGTAATTAATGAATCATTTAGAATAGTATGGGTCGACGCGTCTGACCATAACACGCCATTTCTACTTACGGTAGCGTTCTTAGCGCTGAATCGTGCGCGTAGTCATTTCTTTGAGTCAGAATTAGCGATGATGCACATCATGGAATGAACAAACACCTTATACAGAGTGTTGAAAACAAAATGACTCAATTTGGAAAGAATAAAATATACAACTTTCTGGTGGCTTGAAAAATGGAACACCCAACAATTCGTAGAAAATAATTATTTTCCACTCGATTTAAAATTTGCTCCATATCGTGTGACGTTTGAGAAACATGCTAAACATTCTTGGAGCGTCTATAATTTTGTCCCGGGGTGTATGCGCCCAGGGAAAACGAATGCGCTCGTATTAAATTTCTTACATCGCCTCCGGACGTTTACAGCCCTATCTTTTTCCTCCCAGTTTAATGGCTTTTGTCTTCCTTTAGTACACGCGACACTCGAGGTCTGAAACGCGCAAATGGAAGTTATTCATATCCGAACTTCAATCCGTGGAATCATTACGTGTTAATGCATCGCTTTCGGAATGTATTCCAAAAGGGACGAAGCGTCCCTTTTGTCCCTTTTCCTCTGCTTTTATTTCTGATTCTCGCGTGGAAAAAAATGGAGGTCGTCCAAAACACAGAAACAAAATAAAATGTATAACTTCGGAGTGGCTTGGAGAAGTTTGCATTATGGCATTTTATTTGTTGTTTATTGGCTATATGAGCCGTTCGTTGCACAAATCGATTAATTTCATGAAACTTTTTGTTTCTTAACTTTTTGTTAAGAAATACGATGAAATAATGTACAAATAATATTGTAATAATACAGTAATGTCTCCATAACTGCACAATTTGTGATTTCCACCTTTTCTTTTTTAGTTTGTAACAAAGAGTTGAAATAAATTTAATAAGGAACTCGTAAGGAGGAAACTGGTAAAATGGTTGCACTCGAGGGAAAGTTGGACGACGCGTGTTATAATTTCTTTGAATGTTTACTGATACCCCAGGGGTTGTCTCGCTGTTAGCTATCCCTGACCTTGGATATTTTCCTCAACACGACCGTCTACCTCGGGGTTGCGAAAAAGTAGCTATTGGTGGACGATATTGAAGTAAATAATAATAATTCTTTCTTTTTTAAATAACACAGGTATATATGAATTAAAAAAGTTTATTTGAGATACTCTCTGTCTAGTTTCACTGATAGTATACAGACTATTCTACTTTGAAATTAGAAGAACGAAGGAAAAATGAATTTATTAATATAAACAACGATCTGATATTTGCAAATGAAAATTGAAACAAAGGCAACATTGATAGTCACTAATAATTGAGTTATTTGAAAAGGTTGAAAAGTACAAAGTGAAAATGTAAATTATATCAACATGAACTAGCAGATCTTGTTACGTCGCCAAGAAAGTCGTTCCTATAAAAAGGAAAGCGATTGGAACATTTCCAGTGAGATGAATTATGCAATGGGTATTTTTACGAACATAGTCAACTAATAAAATTCTTTAAAATTTATATCTGTCGTTTTGCCAAGAATAAAGTTGCTACCAGACGGCATTATGACGACAATGAAGGAAGGAAACAGTTCGATAATGACGAGAGAATATTTCACAGCACGACAGGCAGGAGATTTGATCAGAATTGATGGTATTCGGATAAAAGGTGAATACAACCACATTTTATGCGAACATACAATTCCCTGAAGGTAGCAATTAGCGGGCAAGGGATTCATCATGCGACGAGATAACGATTCGGAACATTATTCTATGTGAAACGAACTTGGAAATGAAAAAACTAGAAGCAATTCTTGAAAATAAGTTTCTCAGACTCGGAACTTAGATTTGAGTAGAATATTATGGAATATATCAGACGGGAAAAATTGCAGCAAAAGGATTGCCAATAAATTTAAAATAGTACTCGATAGTTACAGTGTTCCAACTAAATATTAACTTTAACCAAATAATTTCGTCAATACTCCGTCTTTGGAATGGAGCGATCTCGATCGTTTTTAAGATACCTGAACCGAGCTTTGATCTACCAAAATTGAAACGAACATGCGACTAATATCAGGAACTAATATCTCGAGCACTCTCGTTATTAAAGAAGGAATTCCGCCAACTGAAAGCGGATTTTCAAAGGAACTCCCCAGGTCGGAATTAATTTCTCCATGGAAACTGGCGCAGGCGACGTCTAAAAACAGATATTAACCGGTATCTACTCTAAAGTGTAATTTATTTCCGCGATAGGTATCATCTGAAATCAAGATGGGAAGCGTGTAATGGCCAACCGACGCGAAGGGAAGGACGATAGAAAAGTTTTGCATAAACGGAAATCGATGGCGCGCCTGCGCGATCCGATGCCGCGCGAATAAAATACTATCGCCCACGGATTTGAAATTCAAAATCGACGCGAGGGGAGAAAGGGGTTCTTTTATGAAATGAAGTTTCATTTCGTGATTTCTTTCCGGCGCAGGGCAGAACCGCATCCTTCGTTTCAGAAATGAATTCTGGTGTGTATTGCGAAGTCCAATCGGTTCGAGGATCTTGGAGGATTTCGCTCCTTCTTTACTGTTCCCGATTGGGGTTGCTCGGACGACGTACAGAGAGTCACAGAAGTATTTATGGTCCCTCAAAGGATGAAACGATTGGTGGACTTTTAGGACAAGATACTAAAGAGTTTTTGTAAAAGAGATTCTGTAAAACACAACAATTTTGGCATCTCTGGTTCAGTAAGCTGTACGAAAATTGTTAATACCAAGTGCTTTGACACTTCTTAACACTTCTCAACACTATTTAAGATTTTTCAAAAAGTGGAGTTAATCGATTTGTCCAGTGAACAGCTCTATTCTGAATCAGTATGAAATGGCTACCATTAGCCAAGTATCCTGTAACATTTGCCCTAAGAAGATTTTCAACAGTCTCAGTCAGTATTTCAGTGGAGGTAGCATAAATACTTCTGCGACACACTGTAGCTACGATTCGGCATATATTTTTCCATTAAAGATCCCTGATTGAAGCCCTCCACTTCGATGGGTATTGTGCTCTTTGAAGTTGAAGCTCGTCTTCCCGTTTCGGGGTTCGCTCGAGCCAGCTGTAATACGAATCGATAAGAAACAGGGAAGAGCGATCGCAAAACTCGACGTAACTGAAAATGTCCCTCTCGTTGCAGGCATTCGAGGAGCTGGAGGAGCTCTTGGGAAAATACGACATATGTATCGCCATAAAGGAGAAACTGGTCAAGGATTCCGGTGTGGCTGGGGAAACGGCGTACGACAATATCGTTTTGAAATTGTTAACCAAACCGAGGGCCAAAGGTAAGTGCGAAAGGGGAGGGATAGAAGGTAAACCGAAGACATCTTAGGAAAATGTTAGAGGCAGTAAGCAGTAAAAAATTGGAGGAAAGATATAAAATGTTATAGAATGAAATTGCAGTCGATGCTTGTAAATTGGAGAACTGAATTCAAAATGCGGAGAGCATTGAAAAGTTAGAAGTATTGAACAGTACAAAAGAAATGAAATAGTATACATTAAAAGCCAAGGCTCGCTTGGCTGCGGTGGAGCACAAACCTCTCAAGTAACACCACCAAAAACTATCCCAAATCTACTCAGACAGTATTTCCGCGTAGACAGTAAGTACATTAACAGTATTCAATATTGGTGTCTCGCCAAAAAGTATTCTAAACCTACTCAG
>NW_026534838.1:3145291-3243198 GCF_026225885.1 Hylaeus anthracinus
GTATTCAATATTGGTGTCTCGCCAAAAAGTATTCTAAACCTACTCAGGCAGTATTTCCGTGTAGACAGTAAGTACATTAACAGTATTCAATATTAGTGCCCCACCAAAAATGATCCAAAACCTACTCAGACAGTATTTCCGTGTAGACAGTATGTACATTAACGGTATTCGATATTGGCGCCGTACCAAAACCAAAACCACTAAAACCCTAAAGTTTCTCAGACAGTAGATTTCGTGCCTGGTGCTATGATGTTCCTAAAAATTGTGTCCGAACAGCCTAGAGTTAGTAGAATCATATAACTGACGGTTGTGAAAGTTAAAAAACATTACAAACGACTACCAGTTACCAGAATCGTAAACGAGAAACTGGCAGAAACGAAAATTGCAATTACACGTAAAAATTGTAAAAAGTTATGACTCGTTCCAGTTCGTAGAATTCGTTCCAGCGTGGCAACGGAACTATAATCTGTTGGAGGGTCGGTTGAATAATTGATAGCAGTATGTATCCGACAACTGCAGGTTGAAAGGTGTATTTTTTAAAAAGCTATGCGTGCTAGGGGGCTGTACAGGCGAAATTGGGGATGACACTGATCCATCGGCAGTCCATAGCCCCTATTTAATAGACAGTTGTCCGGAACGCGTGAAAAACATTGGGTGCATATCGAAACGGTCATTACACGTCGTTGGATAAATCGTTTCGGGGGACCTCGAATGACGGTCTCGATGATGGGCACATTTTTCAACGAAATAGGATCTCTTAGGAGAGATTTTCGGAGTCGCCAAATTTTCGCATATAAATCCAACGTGTCAGTGCATTTACATGACAAATTGCGGTAGCCAAGGACGACGGTCGATCGGAACTGGGTGTTCGTGGTAAATTCCTGCGCGGAGGGAAAATATAGCCAGGGAAAATGCAAAACAAAAGTGTACAGGGTGAAACGTACGTGCGAACGAATTCCAGATAGAAGTTACCTATAACATATATATACTGTCACGTCGTCCACATACGACCCATTCGTTGCACAAATCGATTAGCTACATGAAACAAAAAGTTGAGAATAGAAATAAATTTCTTTGGAATAAATCAGGCCTCTGAAATAAATTATTCATCATTCAATGGCCAAACAAAATTTTGTCCCTTAATGGTGTTAATGTTTATTGTTCGAAAAAGTTGTGACTATACCAAGTGCTTTGACAATTAAATTTAAGAGTTTTTGAAAAGTGCAGTGGACTACAGGGCTGACTATAAACGACGTACACTACTTGAATTCTTTCTCTCGAAACTATCGCATTTAAACCATTGGTTAGGATTATTATTACTCGATTAGATAAGTTATGGAGATTAAGATTTGTAAGTACTTGTGTCATAAATGAGTAAGTGTGTTATACAGGGTGGAACATTTAAACCAGGCTACCTGTGTCATTTCTTTTCAATTGTCCCAGAAGAACTACAGGGCTGACTATAAACGACGTATACTATTTGAATTCTTTCTCTCGAAACTATCGCATTTAAACCATTAATAAGAATTAGTATTACTCGACTAGGTGAATTATAGAGATCGAATCACGTCATCCACATATGTAATTCATTTGGAGGATTAAGTAAATTAATTCTGAGAGCGAGATGTTAAATGTAAATTTGGATACAAGTCACAGAATCCACCGTGTCTTTTAAAAGGAAAAAAAAACAGATAAACTCTAACATTTAACAAGAATAGAAGACGAAAAACATGTCTTGGGTACAAAGGAGAACGTTTTATACCAAGAATTATCACTCCCACAAATGAGAAACTATAATATATCTTCTAGTATAATATAATTCACATCTTAGAAGTCGCTGAATTCCTCACGAACGTTTAATTTAGCCTTTAATTAGTCATACGGGGAACTAGATATTCCCGCTGCGCGTTTCGGGAATGACAAAAGTCTTACAATTTTAAGATCTTCATCCTGACTTCTCCAGTCGCATTATCAGAGTAGAGGAAAGTCATTTCGTCTGACGGTTTGTCAGATAAACCCCGAAGCCTGGAAACTTCATCGTTTTGTTTCCACCCCTGGATTCGCAAGAAACTAACACTAGCGGAGCGGAGGTATTCAATCATGGAGAGGAAACTTCTTTAGGAAGCGATAATGTACATTCTAATCAGAAGCAAAAAATGTGACAAGCGGGCAAGAAAATGACAGAGGTGAATTATGACATTGTGTGTTACAGTACATGAATATTTTAGCGCTCGACGCAGGACGACAATTTCGTTATCGCTGTGGCGGCGATGGGAGAAAAAAAATTTCGAAAGATTAGCAAAAGATAAGCAACTTTTAATCCATTATTCGCGAAACGAAAATTAGAGTTGGAATTATACAACGAATTTATGTTTCACGTGGAAAGTAATAAAAGCTTATCTGGGTAATTCCGATGGAATATAACTTGCAAATAAATTGCTGCACAGAGTTTTTAATAAGATTCTGCCCATCCCTGCGCTGGCGGATGTACGATCACATATTTAGAATTCCGAAACGAAATATTACCTCCGTCTGTATTTTCGTATTTGTGAATATGCATTAGGTTCTTTCAGTTTTCTACAAATGGCGGTAACGTACATTTCAACGTATACTTCGAGACTTTTCTGTGAAACAGAATGTCACCGGTTACTCTAAATGAAATAAATGCTTGCAAAAATAAAATATATTTGTAAAAATAATCGAATGCTCGAGCTTTGTAAACGAAACTATCGTAGATGCTGACAATAAAAATAATACAAAAAGGTCTCGAAAATATAATACGAAACCACTTGAACGACTCTTAGGAATAACTTGATGTAACAATAAAAAAAAAAAACAGGATAGTTGAGAAAACTTTTTCATGTACTACTGCACTCCGAAATGAAAAGGATTCTAGAATCTATAAAGTTTCCAACCTCCATGCATACAAATCTGGGATTAAAGAAACAATAAAGGAGAATACTAGTTAGGATTCAGGAATGTAAACGTGGGGAACGGCGTTCGCCGAGAGGCTCTCAGAGATCATTGAATCCTCCGCCACCCTCAAACTATATAGTTTCCTCTAGCCCCCATTGGTTTCCACCGTTGCTCCTACGTAATGTTACTACTCTGCTATTTTCTTTAACTACCTCCAACAACGAACTATCGTAAAGGTTCGTACACCTCTAGAAATTTCCCGGTGGTCGTTGGAGATTTCTCACAATTGAGTGCCATTCGTGTAAAATATACCTTCTGGAATTCCTATAAAGTTTTATACGCGAGGATCGATTTCCAGATTTATTTTGAAAAGGTTATTTCTGGACGTTAGACCGGCTCGCCGGTGAAGTACTCATTTCACATCAGCGCCAATAAAAAATTCTTGCAATTTTCGCAAAATCAGAGCCTCGTCCAATTTTTCATTTGTTGAACACGATGCTAGTATTCATTCAAAGTGAAACGTAGTTTGATTGCAATTTAGTCGAACGAGTGAGGGATAACAAATTGTTCGCATTTTATTTAGTGCTCGAAATTGTTTGTCTAGATGAGAATTTTACTCGTATTCCGATGAGGACCAAGAGAAGCTTATTATTGATTTGCCGGAACAGAAACTTTTTATTAAAACATTTTAGCAAATGGCATAGAATTTTTCATAAGTCACTTGGATTCTTCGTTTTTCAGGGGTATTGCAAATCACAACTCATAACGTCGAGTGGAACTTTATTAATACGAAATGTAGGTTAAAACCAGATGAACGTGTCTGTATTCGCTGCAAGAGCTGAACAATTTATATGACAGTATTTCGAAATCCCTTAGGTACGCGTATTTCAACAGATATTAAAGATTTAGTGCATACGAATAATCCTATAGCAAGATGTATCAGTCAATAATCATTGCCAACGAGGCGTATGTAATACTTGTTCTTATTTACTACCTTAACTCGTCATTTTTATTATTTTCTTCTTCTAAAATAATGCTTCACTTTGTAAACAGAATCTAAAAAAAAGCCCAAGGTTTAATGAAAACCAAAACTAGAAGTTTGGTTAAGTTGGTCAATAAATGGGTGTAAACTTTTTAGAAATAATATTGAAATACCAAATGATATAGTAAAACAGAGTATTATTGGGTTGTCTGGAAAGTCCATGCCGATTTTTTTGGTAGATGGTGCAGGTCTGAATATATCGGTATAGTTGAAAACAAATAACATGTACACAAAATGGCACCTATGCAATTCAATAAATATGTATTAAAATTCAAATGTACCTTTGCATTTTTCTGATTTTCAAAATTTTGAAGAAAATGAATAAATTCGACAGTACAGTGTAATAATATGGAAAATTAAAATTTTAACGAACCCTGGAATATCTTCGATTATAAAATGAGTAGTTTTAAGTTTAAAATAAAATAAATGAGAAAAGAAATAAGAGGTTAACATTAAAAATAACAAACGTTAGTTTACGCAAATTCTGTTCTAAAAGTACGTAGGACGTTGGTTAATTATTTCTTCCCCTACAATTTATTAATAAAATAAATATATCAAGTTTTATTTTGAATTGGTTCCTATATGAATACCTGTTACACTGACTGTATGTGTAAATTAAATAGATGAAATTAACTCGAACTTTCTGGACAACCTAATATGATATTCTAGAATTAGAATAAAGAATTAAATATTAAATATTGATATTAAATATTAAGCTTTGTTAACATTAATTATACTATATATAATTTTATACTGGTCTCTTATTCATTCCAAAGACGATTCGAAATACTCAAAACCAAATAAATGACGTAAATAATTCAAGCCCCTACATTAAACATTACTCTCCAAAACATCAGAAAACATCCGTATAAATCCGTATGAATCTTCGTCCAGCGACGCGAGAAATGCCGAATCGCGTAATCAGTAGAAAAAATTGCGCCGTGTCCAAAATAAAAATAATGAAAAATACCAGAATTTTCGAGTGATCACAAGCGGCCCGCGGAACAAGCTTACGCGCAAGTCCCTCTGATCTTTTGTCGCCGATTCGTTTTACCGCCACCCCTTTTTGCGACAGACTATATTTCATAGTTTTTCAGCTCGCTACACACATGTACGCGGCTCTCGAAGCCTTCTATCAAAACTTTTACGGTTACATCCCATTCAACCGACCGCGAATAACTCCGCCGATCTGGCATTGCACCGCACATAAACACGCCAGTTTCCAATCTTCCTGTCGTTTTCGATTCCCGACGCCATTAAAGTTCACCGTTCGTTACGTCCACGCTTCCGGTGATGATTGCTTTCAGGAAGGATTCGTGCTACTCGCAAAGCGAATCGAAGTGAAAGGAAGGATAGCGTTAAGAATCGCGTTGAAATCACGTCGTTGGGTTCACGTTACATTTCAGACCAACTACGTCATTTCGGCGATCGTCGCCGACGCCGTTTCCAATTTATCATTAGGTACACGTTCGTCAAACAGAAAAATGCTGAACTTTGGGAATTTTTCCTGATCATGCGGGATGTTTAGATAGACAATTCTTTAAGACAGAATTCAAAGAGACTTGAAAATAATTCGTGGACCAATATTGCCGCTCCTGCCAAAAACTACCCCAAACATACTCAGACAGTATGTACATTAATGTTATTTAATATTGCCGTCCCCACGAAAAACTACCCTAAACCTACTCAGACAGTATCTACATTAATGTTATTTAATACGGACGCACTCACGGAAAATTACCCCAAACCTACTCAAACAGTATTTTTGTGTAAACAATAGGTTCATTAATGTTATTTAATACGGACGCACTCACGGAAAATTACCCTAAACCTACTCAGACAGTATCTACATTAATGTTGTACATGCGGGATGTTTAGATAGACGATTCTTTGAGACAGGATTCAAAGAGATCTAAAAATAATTCGTGGACCAATATTGCCGCACACACTAAAAATTACTCACTACTACTCACTAAAAACTACTCAGACAATATTTCCGTGTAAACAATAGGTTCATTAATACTATTCAATATTGCAGCTCCCACCAAAATCTACCCCCAAACCTACTCAGACAGTATGTACGTTAACGGTATTCAATATTGCTACCCCCTCAAAAGACTACACCAAACCTACTCAGACAGTATGTACATTAATGTTATTTAATATTGCCGTCCCTACGAAAAACTTCCCCAAACTTACTCAGACAGTATTTCCGTACAAACAGTATGTACATTACCGTTATTTAATATTATCGTCTCCACCAAAAACTAGCCCAAACTTACTCAGACAGTAGATTTCGGTGCTATGATGTTCCTTCACGTACAAACAAAATTTGGAAGTGACGTGCTCACCGAGATCGGTGCAAAAAAAATACTGTTTGGACCATTTCAATTTTTGACCCCTAGAGGTGGGTGAGAAATTAAATAGTCAATAGAGAAGTTAAAGGTCAACACGACCACCATTGTAATCGTTAGGTCGACGCTTCGAAATTCAATAAAAATCGCTACAAAAAAAATTGCCTCTCAGTCGCCACTGGAGTCGTCGCGTAGAACCTAGTGGATTCACTATAAATGTAACGTAGAAAGCTCAAAAAAACTAATTGTAGAATACTAACGCTTCGAGATTCAATAAAAATCACCACAAATAAAATTGCCTCTGATTCGCCACTGGAGCCGTCCAGTAGAATGTACCGAATTCCCCATATATTTAACATAAATATCTGAAAAACCTAATCGTGGTATACTCCTACCAATGCTTCACCTCCAAAGATTCACCAAAGTTGAGCTTGAACAACTTCTAATGGCAAATATTACTCGTCTATGGATCGCAGAGGATTAATAGCCGGCGTTAATATCCCGCAGGGTGCATCATATACGCCTCGGATCAAGAAGTTGCGGAACTTATGAGAGCAGTGAGACGTTGCAATGCAACCGGTGCGTTCTCCTGGATCGGCAGCGACGGATGGAGTGCCAGAGGGTTAGTCAGCAATGGTAACGAACCGGAAGTCGAGGGTACTTTATCGGTTCAGCCCCAAGCCAATCCTATCAAGGGCTTCAAAGAGTACTTCTTGAATCTGACCGTCGAGAACAACCGAAGGAACCCGTGGTTTGTTGGTAAGCGAATGACAGGAACACGCGAGCTTCATTAAACTTTCGACAGTTCCAACTCGAGAAACCACTGCTACGATCTCGGGGGAGGGGGAGGCAATTAGATTGAATAGCCAATCGATCGAAAAAACTGTGTACAAAATCCTCGATAAAGATGTGGAAAATTTTAAGCATTGAACAGAGTGGATAAATTCGACGGTACGGTGTGATAATATTATGGAAAATTAAAATTTTAATGAAACCTGAAATATCTTCGATTATAAAATGAGTTTGATCCACGTACACTCTCGTTCATAAATACGTGGACACCTTCAATGAATAAATAATTAATATACACTGTAAATTATTACTGTACAACTTTTGTTGGTAAATTCTATATTGGATGTGTATTTAACATTTAGTAATATTAAATATTTTGAGTGCCATATTCAATTTTATAGTGGAACTATGGGATGATCGTTTAGATAGAAAAGTTCAGAAATGTTCGATATATCAAAAACATTTATGGCAAAGTATTAGAAAATTAATGAGATAATATTTCTTCGGATACCATGAAGAAATTAATAGTATCCAAGTTTGGTAAAAGACATTTTAACATTATCTAGTTATCTCTATAGTTTTTTTATCATTACTAAAGTGATATTAAAAAGAAAACTATTAATAAAATGTATTCGCTGATGCAGCATAAACATATGGAAATATAAATGATATAATTGATATTAATAGATTCGCAACTTTTACTAGATATTTATTTCAATTAAGGAAGTGTCCACATAATTCTGAGCGGGGGTGTACGTACAAATTAAATAGATGAATAATTCATGGCAGTAATGTATTTATTTTAATTGGATCACATAATCCTATTTATGCCAAACCAATTATTATAAAATTACATTCAATCGTTATTTAATAATCAGAATATTTTTGGATTCATTACAATTTTAACAATTCAGTATATTATTATATTACTATGAATATAATAATTGAAGATAAAATAAAATGAAATGAATACGATCAATTAACATTATTAACAGAGAATCCACGTAAAATTAATTCCACTGTGTCCAATACTAAATAAATAAATACTACCACCTCAAATAAATATTAAATGGTTTCAGAATTTTGGGAGGATCACTTCCAGTGTCGATATCCAAACGCATCTCTAACTCCGTACAACAAACGATACACGAAACCATGTACAACGAAAGAGCGCTTGACTGCACAGAACACTGCAGTCGAAGACCAACTGCAGTTCGTCTCCGACGCAGTTATGGCGTTTGCCTATGCTTTTCGGTAACAAACCAGAATTTAATAAATAATATGCACTGCAATGAAAACCAAAACTAATCGAAGCGTTCATTAAACTTTGCTCATTCGTCAGAATTTACATCGTCGATAAATATTTTTCCCCATTAAAATTAAAAATATTAATATTGCTGTGTATCATCTGGCCCTCGGAATAACGAACAATGTTATAATTGAACCTGTCAAACATTAAAGAGAGAAAAGAAAGTTCTGCGTTACTTATCGAGATTTATATTCGACCCTGTCACTGCCAACTCCAGAAAACAATTTCCATTTTTGCTGTTCTATTCACGATACAGTAAAAGAGCGACCCGACTGTTTCTGACTTCGCCACTTTATTTACCCCTTCTGCTTCCGTCTCAAAAGTCTTCAGAAATATACTATGCGTCGATGCATATATACAGTGTAAATAAAACCGACTTCGGTTCAAACAGAGCTCAACAATAGGCTGGAACGTGCCAAATATTCCTTGATATAACGATTTTCTTTTCTCTCCCCGCTCAGAGATATCCACAAACGCCTTTGTCGCGAGCATCCGAAGAATTGTGGTCATATGAACCCGACCAACGGCACGGAGCTTCTACAATATCTCAGAGAGGTAGAGTTCGAAGGTGAGCTGGAAGAATATCTTTTTTTACGAATGTCGTGCGCATCGAACGTCCTTTGAAACTTCGCCTAATGTATGCGACTATTCTGCGGCACGGAAAATGGAAGTAGTGAATAGTAATAGATATCCAGCGCACTCTTTAAATATTCCGTTTTAACGTTCGAACGTGCCTGCATGTTTTCCCAAATGCAAGTTGACGCGTGACGCTCGGCCACGTCCGTATACAGGGTGTCCCACGTAACTGGAACAGGCTGTACCTTCTAAACGGTTAGGGATAGAAAACAATGTTGTAAGTGAAAGTTAAATGGTTTCGGATGGTGCATAACGTGGAACTAATTTTATGCAGTTTTGTGCATCGGTGCATCAGAAAAATTTAACTGCACTTTTTTTTAAACGGAAACCTATATTTTTGACAACATAGATGGATGTAGTTTCTTGTGCTCTATAAAAAAGTATTAACATACTTGTGTCCTAAACTTGTTCGTTAGGAAGTTATTGAGTGATTATTACTTGCTGAGGTACAGAAATAGTTCGGATTACTTTTGCCATCGATAACTTCTTAACGAACAAGTGTAGGGCATAAGTATCTTAATACTTTATTGTAGAGCACAAGAAACTGCATCGATCTGTGTCGTTAAAAATATATATGCACCATCCGAAACCATTTAACTTTCACTTCTAACATTTTTGTCTATTCCCAACCGTTTAGGAGGTACATCCTATTCGAGTTGCGTTGGACACCCAGTATAGTAAAAGAAAAGCAATCGCATAAAACGAATTACGATGAGGGTTTCTGTAGAGCCTCAGTTCAAGTATGCTGCAAAATAATAAGATTAGAGTATAATTATTAGACCGTGGATATTTATTTAAATTCATGCTTCCATAGGTGTAAATATAGACATGAAAATTATATTGAAGTGTCTTTTATTTTCTAAACAGCCTAACATGTATTTTATTCTTCGCGTTAAAGTGCACATCCTCATACAATCAGTCCCATAAACATTCGTACCTTCTAAATTAAATAATAGCTTTGATATCTCCAAATAAATGTTTCGTTATAAATATATATACAAGTGTAAAGTTTATTTACGTACATATTCGTAATGAAACACTTATTTAGAGACAACAGAGCTATTATATAATTTAGACAAATTTTTCCAACAGACATAAGAGGTACGAATACTTGTGGGACTGATTGTATATATTCCCGTATTTTCAATTGCCATAAATGCATGAACATCCACAGTCTAATAATTATTATTTTAGTGGCTAAGGAGTGCATGTGGTAGTGGACATTTGCTACTGTGAAAATTAGTTGTAGATCAAATCGATACTAGTGAGACTGTCTGTAAACAAAATACACATTTCTAATATAAGTATTAGAAATATTCATATGTATATGCAATTGTACACACACATTTCTAATCATTTTTATTTTAGCAGCTAAGGAGTGCATGTGGTAGTGGACATCTGCTACTGTGCAAATTAGTTGTAGATCAAATCGATACTAGTAAGACTGTCTGTAAACAAAATACACATTTCTAATATAAATATTATAAATATTCATACGTATATGCAATTGTACATGTACATTTCATTGAACTTGTGTTTATCACAGTGAAATATTGAAAAATCCGAACAAGTGGAAAGGAAGTTCGTTGATTTTTCCAAACAACAACCACTTTCGTCTTAGATCCTCCCGAGAACTCATCAGTAATGCTCCCCTAGGAGTCCTGCCACAGATGTGTCTCCCAGCTGAAAACTGTCTCCACGGGAGCTGTTCAAACTTTGATTATCGCTCAGCTATTAGATAGCGAATCCCTGCTGAGTCTGGTCGTCTCTTAAAGGGCATGATTTTCAACTGAAAAGAGCGACGAGGACAGAATCGCTCAGGAAAACCACGAGAAACGTCGTTTTTGTTCCTCGAAAGACCAACGAGCTTCACTTTCGAAATTAAATACAAGCAGCTCTTTTTAGTATCATTCTAATTTATGTTAATATCACTGGATCGTTTTTCGAACACCACTTTTACTAATTTACATAGATCCAAATTCGACGATGATGAACTCCCTGATATACAGGGTGCCCCAGAATTAGTGTAAGAACTAGAAATAGAAGGTTGCTAGGACGATTCTGAACCAGAAGTTCCGTTGCAAAAATGTTGGATGATGCTTCGTTTTTGAATTATTAACGAAAAACCACCGACCAATCACGTAGCCAGCCAATCCTGGGTCGAGTCTATGCTCTCGCGGTAAAGCGCCAGCTACTTGAACGCTGTGATTGGTCCGTGGTTTTTGGTTAATAATTCAAAAACGAGAGACCATTCAACATTTCTGCAAAGGAAATTGTGGTTCAGAATCGTCTCAGCTGCCTCCCATTTTTCTTGCACTGATTCTGGAACCCCTGTATAGTCAGTCCCATAAGTATTCATACCCACTACATCCATCGAAGAAATTTGTAAAATTAAATTATAGCCATCATGTTTCCAAATCGATTTTCTATTATAAATGAATATTATAAATGAATAAACTTCGCACGTGTACATATTTACGATTACAAATTTATTTGGAAACATGAAGCATTCTATTAAATTATACAACTTTCTTCAATAAACATAGAGGGTACGAATAATTACGGGACTGACTGCATGTCTACAAATTCAATTCCTGTGGGACAATATTTAAGGTCTGAGCGGTGATAAATTCAAATTCGACAAAAACGGAGACGGGCCGGCCAGATACAACATCATCCATTTCAAGCAAACCGAGCCCGGCAAGTACAAGTGGGTCCGCGTTGGTAAATACCTCGAGGGTGAACTAAGGCTGAACATGTCCGGTAAGCGCCACGAACGGCCATCTTATCCAACCTTACTCTCCTTCTTCGCGTTTTAAATTGAAAGTTGCCTCTGTTTGCTACCCACTCGAATATTCCTTGCAGAAATCCAATTTAAACTCGGACATCCTCAGCCCCCCGACAGCGTGTGCGCTCTGCCCTGCGAAGTCGGCCAGGCAAAGAAGTACGTGGAGGGTGAGAGATGCTGTTGGCACTGCTTCAACTGCACCCAATATCAGGTTCGTGCCTCCTTTCGGTGCTGGTACCGCATACGGGACAATCCTTGCTCTACATATTTCTCACCTGTCGACGAATCCATCTCGAAAACAGTTTCTTTTTTTTTTGTTACTTAATGTATTCCATCTCGCACGCTTCCTCTCGAGGAGGGAAAGAGGACACATTTGCTTGATTTTAAGTTTCCTCGATTCTCATACTTTCTGCCAAGCCCTGAATTTTCATTCTTTCTCCATTTTCCGCTTTCTGAAAATGTCTGGAAAATTTTCGGTGCAAATGTCTCTATAAGTAGCCGTTGAAAGGAACGATGCAATATGATAAATGGAATTAATTTCACGTGAAATGTGAATGTTTGTCAAACAGATACGACATCCGAAGGATGAGACGCAATGTATTCAATGTCGTCAAGGTACCGTGCCAGACGAGACGCATTCTACTTGTCGTGACATCCCACAGGAATTCCTGCGGCCCGAAAGCGGTTGGGCAATCGGAGCAATGTCCTTTTCTGCCACGGGGATGCTGGTAAATAATTCAACGTACCTGAACGTAACTCGTTTATTTTGCCACGGCTCCCTTTAAATTTTCGAAAACATTTTCTCTTATCTTGGGTGTCTTCGACTCTTGAAAATAACACGATCATAGCGAAAAATTTTACTTAGAAGACGGACGGTGAACAGAAGAAATTCTACGCTTTGAATACGACAGAATAGAATTTAGTAAAAGAATAGTAGCCACCCTCTTGCGAGTAATGCGTTCACACACAGAAACTGCTGGAATAACTCATTTATTTTGCCACGTAGCCGCTCCCTTTAAATTTTCGAAAACATTTTCTCTTGTCTTGGGTGCTATGACTCTTAAAAATACGACTTATTTTTGTCTCGAGAGATTATTTAGAAAGAACACTTCATAGCAGTCATTTTTCATCGTTAGCAGAAGCGAGGGGTGGATTTCCATTCTTTATTCCAGGCGTCTTGTACACTCAGCCTTATAAGGGAGGTCAGTTTTTAAAAATTGATCATAAAATGTTGCAAGGCTGCCTTTATCCACTGATTCAGTTATAACAACAACACAACATGCTAACAAGAATAACCAAGTACTTCTTTAGAGTTTATTACTATAAATCATATTAGTCTCCCTATCAAGGTGACGTATTAATTCTAAACTTGTACTACACACGTTGATTAAATTCATAGCGTCTATAAATTACACTGGAGGGTAGTTAATAATTCCGTCTTCTCAGAAGAGAAGTAAACACAGTTAAAAGAACCTGCTGGCGCTGCTGCAGAGTAATTATCTCAGTGTTTATTCACGTAGAATTTAATTTCGCCAAGAACTGAATTTCAAAAAACAGGATAAGTATTCGTACCCTGTACTTCAAAGAAATTTGTCTAATTTAAACGATAGGATTCATGTTTCCAAATAAATTGTCCAATTCCAAACAAATTAAAATAAATATATTAGATTGTCCCGAAAGTTTCTTTCGTTTTATTAATAATTAATATATACACAATATTTTATGTTTTAATGTTACATTACTGAATTGTGTACGATTCATTTCGCTTCATTACTGTTACAGCATCAATGTCTAAGAAATTAGATTGTCTATTTATATAATCACTGCCACAGAAAATAATTGAATGCAACTCACGAAAGAAACTTTTGGGACAACCTAATATATATGTACAACTACAAATTGATTTGGAAACATTCATTTAAATTAGAATGAAGCGTCGATTGAAATCAGAAATGAATTATTTATTTAAATTAGAAAAATTACTTCAGTAAATATTGAGGGTACGAATACTTATGGAAATCATAATCCTATTCATTCCACAAATACTACTTACAAACGTTCCTAAAAGCATTCCATCGAATTGTTATACCAAGTTACCCAATTCCAAACAATTATCAAAACAACCAATACTCATAATTCTTCCCGATGCTTCCTGCTGGAAATTTTGGGATAATTGACACGAGAAATATTTCGCGATTTGTCCAGATAACGTCCTTCGTGTGCGGAGTGTTCCTGAAGCACAACGACACACCGGTGGTCCGTGCATCGGGTCGCGAGCTGTCCTACGTTCTGCTATCGGGGATCCTGCTCTGTTATCTAGTTACGTTCGCTCTGGTGATGAAGCCCACGGACATCGTTTGCGGTATCCAAAGGTAAGAGGTTAAAGGTATGCAACACAGGCCCACCCCTCGGCCCATTCTTCTTCGCGGAGAAAGTTCTGTGGCCCCGAGGTGATCCAATTTTCGGCGAAACGAATCGGCCCCCGTCGTTGGGGATATTAACTGGGTAACGCAATACATGATCGATCGAGGCAAAGCTGATGAAGCTGGGGAGGCGAAATTCCATCAGAAAGTGAATTACACGAGATTCGATTACCGGGAATCAGAAGAAGAATATAAAGCGGAGCGGCGAATCTATTAGTAAAGTTGCACCTGCCTCCGCTATCTTAAACGTCTGGGCATCGAGCTGTGTTTAATTAACCTATTTAATTCTGAAAGAAACGGGAGAATATATACACACAATGCCTGCGTTTTTAAAGAATTCAAAATTCGTTTTACCAGATTTTTTTGTCTGCTTGGTCTTGATATTATTATTTCGAGAAATACAGTCAGTCCATGAATATTTCCTCTACGTCTATTGAAGAAATTTGTCTAAATTAAATAATAGGTTTGACGTTTCCAAATAAATGATTCATTATATATAATGTACATAAATACGTGTCCAGAATGTATATATGTAAATATATATAATTATTACAAACATATGTAAATATATATACAGAAATGATTTGTTTTCAAATAAATGTTTCATTATAAATATGTATATGGATAAACTTCAAACATTACATTAGTGCATATACAGGGTGTCCCAGAATTAGTGTACTCAGGCGCTGTGATTAGTCGGTGGTTTTTCGTTAATAATTCAAAAACGAAGCATCACTCGACATTTTTGCAAAGGAAATTGTTGTTCAAAATCGTCTTAGCTACCCTCCATTTCCTGTTCTTATACTAATTCTGGGACACCCTGTATAATGTACAATTTATTCGGAAACATCAAACCTATCGTTTAATTTAAACAAATACCTTTAATAAAGGTACGAATATAATAAGAGGGTATGAATATTTACGGGACTGACTGTATATGCATGTCTATGTGAAGATGCTGTCTAGTCTACGCAGGAGAAGATTTAAAAGATGTTGAGATACAACATTTACTTAAACAAATTCATCAACCTATACAAAGCCACTTATTGTAATAAAATTTTTAATTGGAGGTTTTATTCTCGATACTTTTCTCTGAGCGTCCCACACCTAGTAGACGATAATCGGAAGCTACTGAAAAACTCTGATTTGAGATTTTATACGACAATAAATCCTGTATTCCGAATAACTTTTACAGGAACATTATTTGGATAGCTCCTTCCCCTCGCGAGATATCTAACCGTTCCACTTGAACACCCTGTATAACCCGAGATAGAAGCATAACTTCCCATTAACTTCCCATTAACTTCTCTTATGAGATCGACAAATGTTATCGTCATGTGTTCACACATTTACTTATCGATTATGCAGCGGTAGGACGTGTACAAGAGGCACTTCTGTGTTCGACAGATTCGCCGCGGGTTTCTGCTTCACCGTTGTCTACGCAGCCCTATTAACGAAGACAAATCGAATATCAAGGATCTTCAACGCGAGCAAACACAGCGCAAAGAGGCCGTCATTCATATCCCCGCGGTCCCAGCTGATCATTTGCTCGGGTCTAGTGTCTGTGCAAATCTTAATTAATGGAGTTTGGATGATAATTGATCCGGCAAAGGCGATGCATCACTACCCGACCAGGGAAGACAATTTACTTGTTTGCAACAGTTACGTCGACGCCAGTTACATGATAGCGTTCGCCTATCCTATCATGCTGATCGTTGTTTGCACCGTTTACGCGGTCCTCACGAGGAAGATCCCCGAAGCCTTCAACGAAAGCAAACACATCGGTGAGAGCGCCTTGGTGGGAAGCAATTTTTTTCCAATTTCAGCGTTTCCAATATTCTCTCCCTACTCGGTCCTTTCGATGTCCTTTGTAGTACCTTTATGTTTGTACATTATAGAATACATCTTGGAAAGATTTTTCACTCATATTTCACATTTTTCATTCGTAATTCCCTCCTCAGTTCTTTCTACATCCATTACGATATTCTTTAGTTTGTTTATGTATGAAGTGCTTGAGGCTGATAAGTAAGGCTCGTTAAGTATAGCCAGTATAGCTCGGGTACCTCGGGATCGCTAAACTCATACTTAGCTATACAATTAAATATAGCTACAGCCCCTAAGGGCTACTGTTCCTTTACAGTAGCTTTGTATTATGTTGTCCCAAAAGTTTCTTTTGTAATTTGCACTCAATTATTATTTGTGGTAGTGTTTATATAAATAAATAATCTAATTTCTTAGATGTTGATGTCGTAACAGTAATGGAGCAAAATGAATCGTATACAATTGAATAATTTAACATTAGACATAAAATATTGTGTATGTATTAATTATTAATAAAACGAAAGAAACTTTTGGGACAACCTAATATTTGTACATACTTTACAGAATGTACACTGTACCACCAATGGTTGAAACATTGAATTTCATTACAATTTTAGTGACTGTTTCCAAATTTTGTTATACAATTTTTGTATGCTATACATGAATTACATACAATTGTTTGTTTTTATTTTCATCAAGTGCATAGGGCTCTCTTTCTCCTATATTGCACTACTATGTGTACATCGAGCTATCGCACTTATCTGATTCTTTCTCATATTTATCCGTTACTTTATTTTACGCCATAGGCTTTTCTACACCTTATATTTGTTAATCGGCCCTAACCCAATCATGAAAAACCGGGGAGGTTTCTCAGCGTAGTAGTCGGCTACGCTACGCACTGCTCTACTGTCCGTCCGCTTACACACTATTGTTTTATGCATAATTTAGTTCAAAGTAAAATATTTTTGCATTTAATTGGAAGAAGTGCCGTTAAAACTAGTCTTTGTTTCATCACGGTAGAAATATTTAGAAATAAATGTCGGTAGGTTTAAGGTCTATTTACACATATCCGTAACGTGTCAGTTCCGTATCCATTCAGTTCGTAACGTTCCATCAGTGTCAGTGATTTTAAATATTTTTCTGTTGTTTTTTAATGGGCCTGTTCACACACGTCCGACACCGCTCCGTGACATTATCGATACGGAACTGACACGTTACGGATATGTGTAAATAGACCTTTACTGTTAAGAGCCTCTTACAACCATAGATAAATTGCACGCTTCCACCAAAATTTCCCCGCCTCTGTAGATTTCCATCTCAAGGCAAACCTTGTTACCAAGACAATAAGTAGAAACATTTGACTTGCAAATGCCCAAAATCCTCTCCTCTGTCACCACAGTCAACTTGTGATCAGATCAGAGAGTTGCAAACTCAAAGTTGCATCATAACTAGTTCCATGTTTTCCATTTAGGTTTCACTATGTACACCACGTGCGTGATATGGTTAGCCTTCGTGCCATTATATTTTGGTACCGGGAACAACGTCGCCCTAAGAATCACCTCGATGTCGGTGACCATAAGTCTCTCCGCGTCCGTGACCATAGCTTGCCTCTTCAGCCCCAAGGTAATTCGCGACAATCGTTACGGCGATCGTTGAAACAAAGCTTGCTCGGAGAAAACATTTTTTAAACTCCCTTTCGTTTTTCGTCTCGACAGCTGTACATCATTCTGATTCGACCCGAGAGGAACGTTCGTCAGAGCATGATGCCAGCTAGATACAACACAACGAAAAGCTCTGCGGTGACGCCGACAAACGCCTCGAGCATGATCGCACCTGTAACGCTCACTGCGGCCACATGCGATCAAAATAAAACTGTCAAGAAACACATCATCAACACCATCGACTGCTCCACGCAAAGCGAATGTGAGTGACTGTCGGTTAGATCAATTGGTTAGATCAATGATTTTTCGAAATGGGAGGATTTTGTTTTTTGAGATTATCGCGGTGGACACTTGAACGTCATCTTTCACGTTTAACCCTTTCAATACTACTGCCACCTACAGGCGGCGTCCATGAAATGCTCTTTGGGTACCTCCAAGGTCCTACTGGCGCCTATTGGCGCAACCACTCCTGTGGGAAACTTCTTCGTACCATGAAGCATTTATTTAACCCTTAAAAGTGATTTTGTGAACGTACAATTTCAAATTCACTTGCATCAGAATACAACTAATTATTAATTGAAATAATAATACATTGAGTCATGAACGTTCGTAGATGTTTCTCTTCGAAGTAGAGTTTTTGGTTTCACAGAAATTTATTATAAAAATGGACTGGACATGATTCTATAGAAAAATGCCTCGAGCGCAAAGGGTTAAATTAGACAAATTTTTTTAATAAATATAGAAGGTACGAATACTTATGAAACTGATCGTATAGCATTGGTATTAGAGGAGCAACTAATTTGTGAATTAAAATAATTCTTTCTAAAAATTAAGATAACAATATCGTTAGTAATAGAGTGACTTTAGAAAGAAGTTTGAATTGAAGTACCTGGATCAAACTGACTGGCTCGACAAGTTTCACGTTAATAGTCTAAACAGTTTTCAGTTCAATTTTGTTTAGTTTGCTCAGTTAGACAGGTTGCTAATTACGCTAATTGAATATTTCCGTTTTCAGATTACGAGTTGGAAGTGAAGGATCAGAAAAATGGCAAACCACCCGCCACGGTTGTTTCGCGTTCGACTCAGACCTGCACTAACAACGACAAGGATTCGAGTGCTGTGGTGGCTGGCAAAGACTCGAAGGAGAACAATACGACAACGACGAAGGAAAACACCACAACGAAACAAATAAATAACAACGCTAGGATAGGGAACGGACCAGTCAATCAAACGGACGTCACCTTGTAGCAGAAAGCTTCCATAGATTCCGCCATGTTGTCCGCGAATTTGAAACCAATCTCGAAGAAACCCGTAGTGGTTTGAAGGGAACCTAAGAGAATTACCTTTGGATATTTTGTAAATACGACTGAACGCGAATCGCGAGGCGTCGATTAAAAAGAAACTGTGCGCTAATTGTCCTCAAAGCTGCGGACGATGTCGAACCTCAACACGTGTGACGATAGTTGTGTAAAATCGCACGATCTTGCGGCGCCTGTTTCACACGTTTGGAGGAATTTGTTTCGTGTATGCGCGCTGGGACGATAATAAATTCTAATTACGAAACCGAGGCTATAAATTTAATTATCGGAAATTCTATGCAAAGAATGTTTATCGGAGGAATTTTAATAAGTGATAAACCGGGAGTACACCTAAGCCTCGAGTTACACGGAATTTTTCACACGATTTGCAAACTGTGCATTTCGAAAATTCATACTGCAAATTTATCGTGCAATTTATGCTGCTTTTAGTTCCGTTTATTTGTTAACATTGACACTGAACCTACAAAAATTAACTTCCCCTTATTTGTACACCTAGAAATATTCACGTTAAGGCAAAATTAACCCTTTGCGCTCGGGTGGCGCCTCTGGGGCGACATATGTAATTTAAAAGTGATTTTGTGAACGTACAATTTCAAATTCATTTACATCAGAATACAACTAATTATTAATTGAAATAATAATACATTGAGTCATGAACGTTCGTAGATGTTTCTCTTCGAAGTAGAGTTTTTGGTTTCACAGAAATTTATTATAAAAATGGACTGGATTTGATTCTATAGAAAAATGCCTCGAGCTCAAAGGGTTAATATTGTAATAATATAATATTGTAATTATATCATAAATAGACTGATATTTTGTCTCGTATTTGTATCTTATTTTACTTTGCGTTGAAATAACCTATATTTAGACGGTTTTTCATATAAAAAAAACTATGATCTTCCATGTAAATCGGGGGGTTGGTGTGCTGTATGCGAAATACACGAGACCGGAATGGCGCTAATAAAACAATTGCACTGTACGCCAAGCTGACACGCATAATCATCGATCGTAATTAATCGTTAAGTCGCGTTTTAAAAATTGCTCTGGTTTCCTCTGTGATCATAGCATAATGCATGAACTGCGTGAATCTCTTTTGTACATACACCGAATCATTCTCATTGTGCACATTAACGCAAAAATGTCATTCATAGTTAACCGAATTGATTGTAAATATCGACGACAGTCGAACTCGTAGTTCTTGTAAAAAAGAAAAAAACGAAATGAAAACTTGGAACTATCGTAGCCGGATCGTTGCCAAATATAAATAATTGCGATCTTCTACCGATGAATGTAATTTTTGTAAAAAAAAAAAAAACAGAGAAAAGAAAAAGAAAGCAGAAGGAACATACAGCAAAAAAAAAAAATCATCCGTCGGATCTTCTGTACAGAAAACTTCTGTCTGTAAATATTACTCGAAGCGCGAGACGTAATTAAGTAAGACTACTCAATGAATTGAAGTAATTTCAAAACGAAAGTTAAACATTTGAAACGACGACTCGAGGCTCCTCGAGTCGCGACTATACGAAACGTAGACACTTAGGGAATCTTTTTTCTTCTTTTTCGAATCCTCTCTGCAGACTATAGGAATTGCTACACGTAGAATTAAAAGTCGCGACGATCGCATGCTGGAATCTTTTCTCCTAAGATCTAGTCGCTCTAATTTTAACTGTAACGTTTAACGCTTGGTATTTCCGTGAGAAAGGCGAAACGAACGAGGACGAGAAATTATTCTGTAGGTTTCGATGGCGATTGTTGAGAATTATTGCAAACCTTTGTCACGGTGCCACGACCAGTGGTACGAATCTGCGATAAACATATCCCACTCTAACCACGTGCGTAAGAGTTGTTTTTCCGATAGTGATAGTTGCGCAGAAATAAGTCATACGATTATTACTTGGAATAATTACGTTTATACACGTGTATGGATGGACTTGACAAAACTTTTTGGATTTTTATAGGACCGAGGAAGAGGCTTTTCGCCAGACTTTGGGTACTAATGAGCCCGCGTATCCATCGTTTGGCCTGATAGACGTCCTGTGTTTCCTCAAACTTTCGTATTAGAACCGACGCGAAGTCCTGTTTCAACCTTGGAAAATAATTCAACGCTAACGCGAGCGATAGTCGGCCGTGTATAACAAAAGCAAGCATGTTTGACTGATAGGTGACGTTAGCTGAGGTTTTAGGCTGTAAGCTGTGTCTTCGACTTGCTTCAGAATTGCAGGTAGCTTCTTCAGGAATCGAATGACACTCTGACTCTGGTACTCTGTCTTTGGTTACCTTCGATTGTACAATTGGTGCAAAGAGAATGGACGTCAGGTGTTTTGTAGTAATATGTGGATCTTGTTAACCCTTTGCACACGAGGCCTTTATTTTGGTATCTACCAGCAACTCGAGATGTTTCTTAACACTTTATTTACCGGGAGCCTATTTATAGGCTTTTTAAATGCAGTATTTAGTTATTCGAATTGATTTACTGTGTCGATGCTTGTCTATTTACAATGTTCAGTGTTTAGTAACAGACTTGGCTTTCAATGTACCTAGTAACAGTATGGAGGAATTATTGTCAGCCTAGAATGGGATATGCTACTGTAGAAAATTCTTTTGTGAATTAAAGTCTGCTTTTAAATAGTCCGGTAGATAAAGTGTTAACATTCTGTTGCTACGATTTCTAAGCTATCGAGATTTTAGAACAAGGTCAACTGTACCTCACCGACAATCATTTTATTGATACGTCGAGCTCCGAAGAAATTGAACCTATAAACTTTGGGTATAGTAGATTTGCTCCATGAAACCTAATGCTGACTGAGAGTCACCTCTCGAGTGCAGAGGGTTAATTTTTCGAGTGAATCTTTTCCAAACAATTACAACAACTTGCCACCTTCAAATGGCCCAAGCTACACGATGCAAATATCAGTGCGCCGTTTTATCCTCGAAGAAGCTAGCTAATAAATAGACTGCGGATCTTTATGCATTTATAAGAAATTTGAATGTACAAGAACCTACAAAATGCAAACAATATGCAAGAACATGAAAAAGATTGAAAGTAAAGTTCACGTTATAATATTTGCAGAATAAAATAAATTCCTATTTAGATTCAATTTTTGTAGACACGTTCGCGAATATTTTATTTTGCATAAAGATCCGCAGTCTACTAATAAAACATCAGAGAATCCATACATAGGACACGGTTTACGTTCGGAAGCCTCAGTTAGTACCAGCCATGAAGAACCAGGCCCTGTAAGCTTAAAGTATCTTACATTTGACTGTTTTCTCGAATGGTGCGTTTGAATCGTGGCGTGTACATACATATTAAACGTGCAACTGTACACAACATATAGGTGCACGTGTATCGCGGGACTTGAAACGAAAATGTTAGTTCATACGGAATCAATTTAGTCGTAACGTTCGATAAGAATAAAGAAAAAAAAAAAGTGTACGGAGGTGCAAACAGCGTAGCGATAAACTATCGAAAAATGCAATGCAATGACAATGTCAAGAACACTAATTACGATCAAACTGTTATGGTCTACAAGCATATTTTAAATACGTACGAATGGTAAGGTAGAAACACGAGTTTAAGTGGTATTACGATGTATCCGTTACAGTGAACAAAAAAAAGAGAAAAAAAGGAAAAATAAAAGCAATTATTGAATTATTCGTGGTGTTGTCATTTCAATAAATGAAATAAATGATATAGCACAGAAGATACCCTAAGCTCATGCTATATTTACGATGAATTATACGCGTATAACAGGGTGATCCGTTCGCTAGTAGAAACAATTGACAACCACAACAATAGCCGACCGTCATTGTAGACGATGACGATGGCTCCCGCAACGAAACGGACTGTATGGGTGTCACCGTCATAAAGTTTACAATGAGGGTCGTCTATCGTTGTGGTTGTCCATTGTGTTTATTACCGAGCGGATTACCCTGTAGCAGCCGATTAGCTAATATTACTTACTACGTAACTACGAATTGCATTAATGGTAATACAATTAATAATTACACAATTAATAATATCAGGGCCCAGGTCTCGCCACGTGGAAGTTGCTGCTTATGAAGACCCGCCCTACCACATCCCAACCACCCTGCCTTTTTGATGTGATATTACGGGCATCACGATCATGTTTCGATCAGTGTTAGAAGAACAAGAAAAAACAAATATTAGGCGAATATAAGGATGTACTTTAGAGCGTACTTATGAGCAGTGTTGATTTTAGTTCGATGAAACGAACAGAAGAGAAAACACTGAGAAAAGGATGCTTTTCGAAACCTAGTAACCAGGAACGAATATCAGAGAAAACAACCAAACGATGATTTCCGAAAAAAAAAGAACTCAGAAACAAGTACAAGAGAAAACAACCTAACGATGATATCTGAAACGTAAACTAAGAACCATTAAACATATGTGATAGTATGAAGATTGATTTTCCAGAAGGAGGAAGTTGAAGTATTCTTAAATACTCTGTAACAGAAACTTCTTCACAGGATTAGTAAATAGCTGAAAGAAGAACGTATTAGCGGACATAGAAATAAAATGGTGCATTATCCAGATTCTTTTCTTGCAAATCGTTTCAAAGTGAAACGAGTAACCATATTTGACTTCAATTCTTTCATACATGAATTGTGACGAATACACGAAATGACAAGATACAAAATTCAAATATTATGAAAGTGAATTTAAATGTCAAATTAATAACTTTTTAAATGCAAAAAGAAAAGAACATGTAACGACACATTTTAACCGCACAAAATAGAAACAAACGAATGGTAATTTCCATATAAGAAAGATGGAATTAAACGTGATAGATGATTTACATTCCCCACCAGATAGGAGAGAATATTACAGGCAATACTTCTACAAAATAGCACGAAATGACAATTTTAGAAATAGAAATAGACGATGGGGTTGCGTAATAATTCTCTACACGAGTCAATCAATAATATCATTATTGAAATATCAATGAAAACTACGCAAGACTAAGGGTTTCGCGAAAGAAAATGAAATATACAAAATAAACAATGTATCGACAGCAATGACGCAATACGCTTCAATAATCGCAACATTAATTACTGAAATTCACAAAAATCTTTTCGCACTTTTTTACCGATACCGCTAGCTGTCGTTCTGTGATTTCAAATAGGTACCAGTAAATACCAATAACGGTTTTTACACTCCAGGGTATTTACTTTTGTTTCGGGGGGAGTTTCAGGAGGAGCGCGTAGCGTGGCATTTATTGAAAAAGAAAAACCCGTGCGCATCATTTTTATGCGACTTTAACCGACACTGCTAGTCGTCAAGTTGCGATTTTGTATCGATATTACAGAACGCGAATGACGATTTTTAAAATATTCTTAATAAACAGATAAAAATCAAGTTGGAAATGTTGCGTGAATATTCACGCATTGCGCTTTGCGACTCGTTATACGAACTTTACTAATATTCGGAAGCGAGTGGGGTGAGCTGCATTTATTATTCGCGATACTAAACCGTGGGACTATAAAGGATCCTGATTTTCCAGGAATAATCGATGAATCTGCGAGATTGTGAGTGCATCCTTTTTCGCGAATCTAAAAGCAACCGCGATTTGTAGTGATTCGCAACACTACCCTGAAATGCAACGCGAAAAATATTCATACGCAACACTAATTCAACCCGTTTTATATTTATTCGCAACACTACTTTCAAATAAAATGCGAAAAATATGTTTCCGCAAAACAAAAATCAACCCGATTTGTATTTATTCGCAACACTAATTGCAACGCGATTTGTATTCATTCGCAACACTAATGGAAACCGCGGCGCGCCAAACGCTGGATCAGGACCTGAAAAAGAAACTACGACTGCTACAACTACAGGCGAGTATAGTGATAAAGTACTAACAAGTATGACTCCCAATCTTCGAAACCGAAAATGGAGAGCCATTTGATGCTGCCCACTCTTGCGACAGTTTGTAAGGGCCTCTTCAGCTTTCAGCCTCTTCTTTCTTCGGGCGCATTGCCCAATCTGAAATAGGCTCGGTTCCGTGCAATACGTGGACGTTCAACCTGTGTTGAACCACACGTCTGTAACCGAGCGGGACGAGCGTTTCGATGAAGTTAATACGCGACCGCGAACGCGAAAGAGTAGCGACTATAAAGTCGCAGATTCAAAAAATCGAAAGCAACGGCAAAATCGAACGAAGTATTTGATTCGAATCGGCTTGCGTATCGATACTTCGAACCCCGCTACAGAAACAAGTGTCACCGTGTACCGCGCCTACCCAGCTAAATAGTGACGCCCTGTTCCTGGACCCTACCTACTGGGATTTAACATACACACCAGAAAGGACCTATCTCCCTAAGCTAAATCTAAAAATGACAAACTCATTCGCACCAACACACACACTCCACGGTTCTCATTCATGAACCCGGGCGCAAAACCTAAACTAGAGACAACGTCCCGGGACGCCTCCGACGCCCGAATTCCAAATACAACTTGCACACTCTAACGCACATACGTACCAAATCCTGAAATCGTCTGACAAAGGCTAGTGACCATTGCGTTTACGGATAATATTCGTAAATATTTTAGAAACTTTTTTGATATAATCATCGTTTGTACAAAACGAGTGTTAACGTAATTGGTCTTTTAAATTAATGGCAAATGAAACTTTGGATTTGTTATTTGGAAAGAATAATGTTATAACTATTTTGTTACTCGATATCATTTCGATAGTTAATTACATATAATAAATTAATAATATGTGTATGCATATACATATTATATATATATATATATATATATATATATATATATATATTTATTTATTTATTTATTTATTTAAATACATATATAATATAAGATGTATAATGAATTTTTGTACCGACGCAATCCCACAGCCTAACCACAAACACACACATGTGGGAAATACGTCGTGCACGATACACTAGCCAATGTCAGCCGCCAACATATCTTATTAGTTAGATTAGATCATTTTTCGCTCAAGCAAGTAGCACCTGGGCACTTGAATGAGTTCAGGCATCGAACACGGAATGGTTAACCTGAAAATCCTCACTAAAAAGAATAATTAGTAAATCTAAGCGGGTTAGCATCTTTTCATTAAATATCATTTTATTCTCAATTAAAAGTGCCTCGACTTTTAATGTATAAGAATTCAACATTGAAAACTATGAATTTATTAATAATAAAAAATGTAATTATAAAGAAGAATGAATTGAATAAAAATTGAGTTAATTTTCAAGAAATAATGTTAGCAAGACTTTACGATAAAATAAATTGTTTTTGAATTTATGATGCATGTTTGTATCCTATCAGGTGATTCCCTTGTGAAAGTAAATTTTTTAATTAGGAAAAAACAAATCAATTCACTTTGACGCAGGAATCGACCTATCGCGAAGCGTTCTTCTTGCACGTATTGGAAAAGTTTAAACGGAATTAATTTATATTTATTATTGTACACGTTCAAATTCTATTTGAACAGGAAATAGAATTTGAACGTGTACCGTGAACAATTTTGAAAGAATCAATTGTTTCAATATTGTATATTGAATTACATAAAGAATCTAATATTTCAATAACGTAATATTTCATAAGATAGTGGATCTTGAATTTTAATTTAATAGTAACACCAAATAAATCAGCATTTCAAGACTAAATTTATTTAAAAAATACTATGTAAAAATTAATATATTATTAATAGAAAACGCGACGTACAAGAAGACCCTATCCTGAACTAACAAATAAAACAACAAATGTTAGTACTCACGGGTAGCATGACTACCCGCGATCACTATACTCGCCAAAATGCACGTATACAACCGATCACCAGTGCCGATTCGGACCTTTATGTCCTACGGCATGGTTGATGATCGGAGGAACAAAAATCGTCATGCAGCTCACCAGCCGCCAAATAATCTTCATCGCCAGAACGTTGGTTCTGTTAATGGTACCATCAGAGTAGGTAGTTACGCCTGAAGAATCTGCTAACTGACATCGGAGTAGTTGAAGAGTTGTACTTGGAGTAGTAGCCTGAAAATCTGCAAAATTTAACACAAAACGTAAGAATCTATTTTTAACGTTATAGTCGTTGGCAATTTTAATAAAAAACCGAATAAAGTTTAGATACTTACATTTTTGGCTCGTAGATCGCCGCTGAATGAAATGATGATTCTCCGTCATTGACTTTATTACCGGTAACGAGATATTTCATACAGTATATGATAATTAAAAAAAAAACAAAGTAAAAATAAAAAATCTGTGAACGCGCGCGAAAATTGTACTCGGCGAACAACACTGACTCTAGTTTCGCGATTGAAAAAGTAGTTAAGAATCGTGATGATGTAAAATGAATATTTAATGCGCAAAAAACACTGACTCTATTTTTTCGCGTTTGTCTAACATGAAAATAAGAAATCTACGAAGCATGCACTGACTCTAATAACCGCACTGCCTGCGGTCACAAAATTTTCTGAAACGAAAGATGATTAGTAATATGGGGGGCAGGGAGGGCACGCGATTAAAAAAAAAAAGAAAACTCTTATTCATTCGTCATGGTGCTATTTGAAATAAAAGTGTTGGCTGTTTAATACCCCCGAATCTGGTAAGTATTATAGACATCTATTTAATATTCAATTATACAATTATTCTAAATGTAAGGTATAATAACGATTAATAATTATATCGAGAATTACCATCATTGTGAATAATTAATTAGATTACATTATACTCAATTTTCCTTTAAATGTTTCCAGTGATTGTCGTCGTTCTTTCGTATTTACGGCGTCCGTCGTGGAAATTGAAAATGAAGAATTCTGAAAACAGAAGGTTCAAAGTTAGAGAAACTTCATTGCATATAAATAGATTTATAAAAAAGTTTTTAAAAATATTATAAACGTTTAAAGAATATTTATTATTTCAATTGAAGTACACATTTGATATCGAATCAATCGAAACATTTCGTCAATTGCACGTCACTTGTCGCTTCGTACAAAATGGAACTTTCTGGTAAATAAATCTGAAGTTTTCCGCGTTAATTACAGAATCAAAAAGAAATCGCGTGTTAAAAGCACTAAAAGAATTTATTCGACAATAAGAAATGCTAATTAATTCACTATTCCGATTGGTTCACTATTTCACTATTTAAATGCAAAATTCAATTAATCGTTGCTTCGAGAAATTTCAATCGAAATCTATTACGAATAGCCCTTTGCAATAACTGTGTCGCGTCGGTTATCGAAATTCAGAACGAACATTAAAAAGTATAAAAGAAGTAAAAAATTCAAAGGAATTCGTTAAATCCGATACACTAGCAATATTAATCAGCAATAAATTAATTGGAAATAGCTCGCGAAAAGTCCGATGCAATCCAAAAGGATGTATGCATGTGCATTGGTACTTTGTAGAAAATCCACGAAATCGATCTTGATCTTTTCGGGTCAATTACGAAATCGATAAGGAACACACACGTTAATCGGCACCACAACTACGTATTACACGATAAAGCCGAACGATGATAACTCGAAGCAACGATTGTTTAAACTTCGGAAGAATTTATGCTAATTAATTAGTTGACCGGAGAACACGTGCACTCACCTCGAGACGCCGGGCAGAAAATAACGGTTTGACTCTGTCGTCAAACGTTGGGGATGGGGCGGACGTGGGCGTGGTGGGGGGAGAACGATGTGATACGTCGACAGACAATTACGCGATTGGTTGATCTCCCGATCTGTTAGCGACAATTTGAACACCTTGGCTAAACAAATTAATATTACAAAATTAACAAAAAGAATAAAGAAAACAAACTAAAATTTCATTTCCTCATACTTAATTACCTCTGCGGAATACAACATCGTCTGTAACTTTTTCCATATTTCGTCAGAACTGAATTTCCAAGTTTGGTGAAAAGCCTAAATGGTGGGGGAGTGGATTAATCCACGCAGTAGTTCGCGTCTAGTGTTTCTTAACAATTTCGAATTATTAACAGTCGAATTTATTTGAATCCCAGAATCACTTTTTAGACTCAAAATGCACAATAAAGTTATAGCCTCGGCTAAACAAATTAATATTGCAAAATTAACAAAAAGAATAAAGAAAACAAACTAAAATTTCATTTCCTCATACTTAATTACCTCTGCGGAATGCAACATCGTCTGTAACTTTTTCCATATTTCGTCAGAACTGAATTTCCAAGTTTGGTGAAAAGCCTAAGTGGTGGGGGAGTTGATTAATCCACGCAGTCGTTCACGTCTAGTGTTTCGAAAAAATTTGACTGTCGAATCACTGTTGAGACTCAAAATGCACAATAAAGTCATAACCTGTTCATAAAATCAGCACTTGAAATATTTGAAATACACTTCATCTGAAAGGTTTTTTTATTCCCTCTTCGCAATGTCTCTTTTATTTCAAAATTCTTATTTATCTATTATACTGTTATAGTGTGTTAAGGTGCTGTCTATCTACATATACGTGTTCCATCTGGCCGAGATCTCTGGTCGAAACACATGGACGAGGACGAAAGTTAACGTATCGTCGATGTCAATAAAGAATTTTTTTTGCTGTGTATTCTACGTTCGAGAACTGTGTCTCTTGCAATGATATACGATTAAATTGTCGAGGACTTTAACGTATGCCTCCGCCGGCATAGTCAGGCGGATTTTCCATAAATTGCCAATAATGTTGGAGCAGCTAGCATAGTTTATGACAAGAGAACCGTTTTCCTTTGCGTAACTGCTATCCTTTGTTTTGCGCCCCAAACCCAGTTGCGCTTTCTTCGCCACGCCCTTATTACGGCACTAACATGCAGAACAAAATACAGAAATAGAAGGCAGCGCCATCTCGTTTTTATTGGGCAACCGTGTATCAATGGGTATTACCATTTCTATGCAGAAAAATCTCTTGTATACCGACTGGCGAAATCGGAGAGATCACGTGACATGTCTACACCTTTAAATCAATTTTTAAATACATTGATCGACGACTTTCTAAGAAATACGAAGCATTTTCTAACATTTCGTTAACTCATCAAACGAATTAGAATAAAAAGTGCAATAACTTCGTGGCCAACGATTAATAACTCGTGGTCAATGATTACAATCGTTTTAATTATATCTGACAATTCAATCGTAAGCGATTTATTAATTGCTCGGTAGTTACAATTACAAATCAATCTGAATACACTTTGCCCAACTCTGCTAAACGAAGAAAATGATGAACACCTTGCTGGGCATCGTTTTATTCGTTCATATTTTCGCTCGACACGCGCGCCAGGTGCATCTTGTACAATAAGTATGAGATGGTTTCAGGATGTGTTTTATTTCTCAAAAAGTACAAAAATTACAGAGGAGACAATGCGCTGCTCGTCAGTACCGTAGATAGAGAGACAGAGGGACAGAATCATCCGATCGAGTTGGTGATATGCCGCGAAGCTTCACCTAAGCTTCTCACATTGGCTCATCGTTCAGTTCGTGGTGCTTTACCGGATTAGTGGATCCTGAAAATCCCGATTAGGCGTATCATTTGCGACTTGTAGCTCAACCACACATTGTTAGAACAGACAAAACACGACAAAATTAAGTACTACCATTTAAACATGGACACCGGTTGCGCATACTATAAACATTAACTATACAGGGTGTCCCAAAAATGTTGTAACACCTTGAAAATAGTGGTTCGGGAGATGATTTGAAACAACTTTTTCCTTAACGAAAATGTTGTCCGAGGCTTCGTTAAGAAAATATTAACGAAAAACACTGACCAATCAGAGCGAGAGTATGCCGATGGACCGCTCGCGGTAGCGTATGAGTGCGGTCGCCTAGCGCGTAGCCACGCCTACTGCGGGCGGTCCAACGGTATACTCGCGCTCTGATTGGTCGGGGTTTTCTGTTAATATCTCCTGAACGAAACCTCGTACAACATTTTCGCTAAGGAAAAAGTTGTTTCAAATCACCTCCCGAACCACCTCTTTCAAGGTGTTACAACATTTTTAGGAGACCCTGTATATCCCCGAATATTTGCCACGCAAAAATAGAAACTGTCGCTTAGAAAATTGTTGGCTGTATAGATGACGATGACAACGATGAGTGTCGACGAATCGAATGGGAGCTAGTTATGGCTAAACTGTTACTACCGTGTCCTATGCTAACAAGTGTAAGATAGAAGTGAAACTAATAAGCCTAACTCAGCTCCGAGTGTTTGCGATGGCCCGCTTCACAGACGCAAAGGAGAGGCGTTATAAAGGGTGCAGAAAAATAGAAAAGCCTCGCTAAAATAAATTATCTTTTTATTCCATTAGCAATTACAACGCTTTGAAATTCGACTGACATTCTTGTTTCACTAAGCAACGTGTCGTTCGTATACCGTTACATTCTCCTAAGCATACAGCCTTCCTTTCCGTAACAATGATCGATCCGACTAGTTACGCTTTGTTTTATCACTATACCGTCTCATAACTATAAATCGTTTCGATAAGAGAAACTAAATACGAAGTGAACGCAAATGGTAGAAAAGATCAATACTGCTTAAGACACATTTAAGCAAAATCATTACACTGGATTCCACCGTCATTCAAGATAATGACGGCGATACATAGATCACGGACACAACGATAAATATGCAATTCATTGCAATAATTATCAGACCCTGCCTGTTAAACTGTCGAACCCTGCTTACGTCATTTACACCTTACAACATAACGTATAAAATCTTTGGTCTGACTAAAAACTCTCGTACATGCTACGTTACAAAATTCGGAAGCTTATTTATAAAAGTATTGTTTCTCCTTGTTTCTGTCTATAAGAAAAAACGTTCATCGTTTCTGAATTCTCGATGTGAAGATAATCACAATTTGGATGTTTGCTGTTTTTTCGTAGTACGGTATTCACTTTCGCATCTATCTGCTTTGAACCGCTGTCGATGAATAATTAATTAACACTCAAGTTTAATACGAGCTCGCGTTCACGCAAATTTACTTGACAAACTTGAATGTATCACTTTGTTATTTTCATAAGCTCAGCTACTTTTTAAAGTGCAGTGTAATATAAAAAATCGACTACTTCATGCTCAAATGTTCGTACATTGTTCGATACTAACAAATGGTAACTCTCTAATATAAATTCTCTAAATAAAAATATATCTCACTTTATAAGTCGTAACTATAGAATATTAAATTCAATGATAATAACCACTCGAAAGAAGGCCAAATGAATGCACAAATGCATTCTCTAGATTTCCTTTTTTTTCCATCTATATGTCTAAACTATCATAATATTTTCATGCACTTGATAACTTTTGTTTTATCTTAAATAGAGTGTAATTAATAAATTCGTTTATACATATATTTTTACCCTCTCCCGCTTTCTTTCATTTTACTCTAATACACAACACAATTAACACCATATAGAAAAGTTTATAAATTTAATGTAACAAAATTCTCTCGTAAACAAATATTATCATCAAACAAAGATAACAGTGATTTATAACTCTGTACTTCTTTAACTGTATTTACAAGATTCTCCTGTTTCAAAATGAAAGCGTTCGATCCCTTTAGAATTTGTATGATATGCCAAACTATGGCAATAAATTTCTCCTCATTCGCAATAGCGCTTCTCAGTCGTTTTAGCCATCATTCGTCGCAATTCACATTAACGTAGGATTGTTACGAATTTTGAAAATTGACGAATGCAAATTACGAAAAAGAATATTACAATCCTGTTGTCAATTGAATACATTTCACGGGATTAAAGATAACTGAATTTATGTCTTCCAGAACTTACCACTGCCTTTACTACTTTTGACCTTTTGTTGCTTCTTCTTTGGATCCGGTGGAACCGACAACGCTTCTCTACCAGATTCGCTTCCCCCTGCCCCTGAACTACCTCCTGCCATATCAGCCTCCTGTACGCCGCCGCCACCTGCTTGCGCGGCAAGCGACTTCTTTATGTTAGCAATCTAAAAGAGATGCGAACATCCGTAGCACAAAATTATTCTACTGTACATCATTATCGTTATCTATTCCTAGGACACTTACATCTCTCTGTACTCTGTCTTTGTGGTAAGTGGCTTTCTGTTTTTCAACATTGGCTTTCGTAACTTGTTCTTCGATACATGCTAACACTGTATCGCAAGCTTGACCCCAGGCAGCTAAAGTCTCAGCTACCACACCGGTATCGCCAGGCCTAACATCTCGTCCTAAGCCAGCATAATCTACTTCTAACTGTGAATTCTTTTGATCTAATTTACCGTGTATTATATCCGCATAAATGGCTTCAATTATTAAATCCTCTAAATCTCTAACATTCTTTATATCTAGTTCCTCCAGAAGTATAGAATACGGTATACATCTAGACTTTGTGGCAAGCGTTACGATTGTTAAATGTTGAAGTTTTTTCTTTTGAGTAGGAGTTAGATCCAGAACCTTGTCTTTGCTTCCTAGATATTCTTTATATGTCCCATATGCGAATAAATTCAAGGTATTCCAATATTCCACGTATGGTCCATTTTCTAGCTCTTTAATATTAGGCATATCTAACAATTCCCCAAAGACATTAACACCTGGTGTTTCTACAGCCTGTCTTATGAGCTCCATCGCAGCTGCTCCTTTAGCAGTTTTTGCAAGCAGCACAAACTGTTCTAAAGGATTATTAGCAGACTTTTCAGTGGTAGTTCCGCCAGTCATTTTGAACCTATCGAAGAAACATCAATCGATAAAACAATATCCATATCCTTTTGTTATCTAAAGAAGAAGCAGAGGAAAGAGGGACCACAATGCTTACAAAACAACTCGAAGACTTATTCGACGATAAAAAGAAACAGAATACACATAAGAGAGGTTAGGAAACAATTACACGACATATACTCTTCGATTAAATGTAAATATCAAACAAGAGACTAGTACCTAATAATAACTAAAAGCAAATCAACTATCACGTGATTGGAACTTACTTTATTTAGTGTTTACAAATACCAAATATCCTTTACTACTGAATATGCCTTCAAGTGGACCCAAGAATACGGATACAATGGTACAACTTCCACTACGAGAACAAAACAAAACGTTCGCCAGAAGATTATTCGCAGTTATCCAAAAAAGACGAACGCAACAGGGAACAACGATATGGCATTGTGCAAGAGCATCGCGAAGAAGAAAAGACTCGCAGCGAAACGTATTTAGCGAGAATCAATAAGTTCTTTGTGAAGTTCTCGACTGTCTCGCACGTCCATCGTCGCGCGAACGTTGCCGACACTGGCGAACAATATTTCAAATTGTTGACAACTTCACCGTGTTCTATCCATTTGACAGAAGAGAGGGTGAGGGGAATGCGTGTTGTTCTCCGCGAATGCGAACGGTTCGTGTTAATAGTCTTTCCAAATGATCGTGCCGTTTGATGGGAAATAGTGAACGGAAAAATTTCAAGATTGCGGTTCGTCGGACGATACTGCGCTTGAAAATTCCGCGGAACGGATAGTACAAAATGAAGCCTTTAATCGAATTTGAGGAATGTTTGCGAGACACGCCAAAGTTTCGGTGAGAATTGGTTAAACTTACGCTCTTTAATAGCAGTTAGTTTTTTTTGTGATATTCCATCGCACATGATGCACGCACTCCTATGACTAAGCTGTTGAATGCATTTGCGTTGATTACGGATCAAACGTCGTGAAAGAGTTATAAACGCCCATCCACTTTTTCTTTTTTTTTATAGAATACGCATCGAGGAAGTGGAGGCAGATGTCGATTTACTGGAGCAAAAGTTAGACAAGGTATTGCTATAAACAAATTTGTTTGCAGGTGTTATGCTATTTATATTATTATTCTATAGTAGATTGTAAAGTTAAAATTTAGATTGTCACCTATTCAGCATTTCTCGAATCTGTAATTGTACAAAGAAACTTTATATTTAAAATGCATTAATACGCTTCTTGTAGGTATTGAAAAATTGTGGCCAAATGATTGAAACTGGTAAACTGTTTATAGGACAGCAAAGGTATGATATAAAAAAGAAGAATATGTACATATAATGAATTACATGTATACTTGTTGAATAATAAAAATTAATAATTAGAATTACATCATAATTACAAGTAATATTTGAAAGACATATAGAAATGTTTCATTATTCCACTTGATTATCTAATTGAATGAACACTAATTATTTCAAATAAATTATACTCCGTGATAAATAGGAGGAGAGAGATTTCAAGCAGCTGAGAGGAATCAGGAAATGTATGAATTACAGCTTTGTTAGGAATGACTCATACTTATGGTAGCCAGTTTACACAATGAAGACTCATATACTTGAAATTCTTGTTACTCCTAGATCATAAATTTTGTATTAGTTATTTATGTTGGAAATCAATTCAAAAAGAAAATATTTAATAAAAATGAACATTTTGTAATATGATGTATTTCCAAATGCATATAATAAATTAAACTCTCATTAAAATTGTTTGATATTCATGCTGATATAAATGCTCTTTGTCATAGCCAATTCACCAACAGTCTTTGGGAGTTATCTATGTACTTTAATGATGGTTCTGAGATAATGGCCTTCTTAAACAAATTAATTCATGCTTTACAAGAAATGAACAAATTTCATACCATCTTATTAGATCAAGCATCTAGAACTGTAGTTAAAGATTTAAACTCATTCATTAAAAGGTAAGACTGTGTAAAAATATAATATTTGCATGTAATTGTACTAAATTTTTCATTGTTTAAAAATTCATGTGTGTATAATACTACTAATATTTTAACAGTGACATCAAAAAGGTAAAAGAATCTCGTCATTATTTTGAAAAAATTTCTGCTGATTTAGATATAGCTTTAAATAGAAATTCTCAAGTTCCAAAATCCAGACCTGCTGAATACGAGGAAACTTCTAATATTTTATCGGCTACTCGATCATGTTTCCGACACACGGCTTTGGATTACATTCATTCATTGACGATGATACAGGCACGCAAACGACACGAGATATTGGGCACACTACTTAATTACATGCAAGCATGCATTACTTACTATCATCAAGGTAGCGATCTCGCGCAAGATTTAGATCCATTTTTAAAAGATCTTGGTGAAAATATAATTAAAATGAGAGCCGATTCTATTAAACTTGAAAAAGAAATGGAAAATCGACACATTTATGTTACAAACAGAGATTTAATACCTTCCCTAATATCCGGTAATCCTAAGATGGAAGGATATCTTTTTAAACGAACTAGTAATGCATTTAAAACATGGAATAGAAGATGGTTTTGTTTAAGAGACCATCAATTGGTCTATAGAAAAAGAACTGGTGATAATGATTTTACAATTATGGAAGAAGATCTTCGCCTTTGTACTGTTAAACCACTGGTTGACTGTGATAGGAGGAATTGTTTTGAAGTATTAAGTCCTACAAAGTATGTAATTATACTTATATATCAATACAAAATTCACGATAGTGGTATACATTTGGAGTACATGTATTACATTATTTATAGAAGCCACATATTACAAGCTGATAGCGAAGAATCGTATTTAGCATGGGTAACTGCCATGCAGCAAGCAATTAGTGCTGCTATTCAAAGAGGTATGGGTGCTGGTACTATTGTTAGTATACGAGAATCACAATCACAGAATATTAGGGGCTCAGGCAGACAACAATCAAAACCTAAATCAAGGTGAGAAAAAAGTATTTTTCTTGTATTGGAACGTGATGTAATCATGTTCCAATGTAATGAAATATATTTATTTGTTTTAATTATAGAGTTTGGGAGCAAATTCTAAAGATTTCTGGAAATGATATTTGCTGTGATTGCGGTGGTGCTAACCCAAGGTGGGCCAGTATCAATTTAGGAATTACACTTTGCATAGGTAGCTCATCTTTTTACAAATTCGTGAGCTAAAAATGTTTACAAATTTCTTAAAAATCTTTTCCATTTAGAATGTTCTGGAGTACACAGAAGTTTAGGTGTTCACTACAGCAAAGTTCGTTCCCTCACATTGGATGATTGGGAACCAGAAATATTAAAAGTAATGGCAGAGCTTGGAAATACAGTAGTGAATAATGTTTACGAAGCATTGCCAATACCTTCTGATATCGTTAGGGCTACGCCAAAGTGCAACGGGTATGTAGCAAAAAGTATAAAAATTAAATGGTGATTATTCTCCGGTATGAAAGTAATTACGTAAAAGTATGCGATAAAATATTTAGTTGAACTTTATTTATTTGGCAGTAACATACGCGAAGCGTGGATTAGAGCAAAATACGTAGACCATAAATTCGTAAAACCCTTAAGTAACATAATTTCATCCGGACAACATGCGAGTCGTGACAAAATGCATTTCCGAAAATGGAGTGTCCGTAAATTACGTCGTAGACCACGAAGTTGCGACAAAATTGATAGCATTAATCGTAATAAAACGGCAACGCTATCTTCCGTGACAGAAGGTCCTCATTCTACGAGTTCCGACGACAGTAAACATACATCGATCGAAAGTTTAAGTTTCGTTGAGAAAGCAAAGAAAGCTGAAAGAAGTTCCTTAAGTTCTGATGATAGTACGAATCTAGATCTAAAAAACGATTCTACCCTGTATGGGAAGATACTAACACGATCACGTAACTGTAACGATTTACAAGAAAGTAATTCTAAAATCGTTAATAGCAATAGAGAGTCAAGCGTTGAAAACGAACGTAAACTTGATATTCCTGAAGCGAAAGACAATACAATTTCCTCGAATGCCTCGGAGAATAATTTAGCACTGAAAAGTGAAGTGTCCTTAAGCGCAGAGATTTCTGGTGTTAACGATGTCTTAGAAGATAAAGATATCGGAACGGAGAAGCAGTGTACAGAAAAGGTAGAATCGGACGTACTAATGTTTGGTTGTGATTTACCAAAGCCAACAATCGATAACAGTTTAGAATTAAGTTCGGATCAAGACTCAACTGCCGGTGAAGATGAAGAATTTACAGATGAGGAGGATATCGAAAATTTACATCCTGAAATGTTACTTTATAAAGCTGCCGCTGCTCACAATCTTCCCGTAATGTGTGCAGCTTTAGCGGCTGGTGCTGATAAATCATGGTCAAATATCAATGACAGAGGTCGTAATGCTTTACACCAAGCGATTATAAGTGTAAGTAAAATAATGCTAGCTTGTTATTGTTTCATTTCTTTAGTGTTCATTTGTTTTTATTCTACCGAAGGGTTCTGTTATGTCTTGCGAATATCTCATTCTAAATGGAGCACGCATCAATTGTCAGGATGCTGGTGGGAAAACACCATTGTATTTGGCTACAGAATTAGGTACACATTATTTCCATAAGGATATCCGTTTCTTTGAAAGTTTTTTAGAAACCGATTCTTTCAATTTAACTTTTAGGCCATACCGCCCAAGTGTGCTTGCTTTTGAAGCATCGCGCTGATCAGCATATTAAAGACGAAAGTGGTGTAAAACCTTTGTCGATAGCTGTAAAAGAAGCTAACGCGGATATTGTTACTTTGTAAGAATAAAATATACCTTCGCTTTGTTATTATCAATTTTTGCTCCATTAAATTGATCTGCCATTAATCTTCATCCTAGATTACGACTTGGCCTTTTAAACGAAGAAATGAAAGACTCGGAAATCGGAATTAGTGGCGACGAAACCTTTAACGACGTTGTTCGAGATTTTAGCCAATTAGCTTGCTCTCACCCGGAACGACTGCAACGACGAAATGAAAGTAGTAGTACGTCGCAACCCCCCGAATGAGTTTTAAGGATGTGCAAATCTTATTTGCAAAATGTGAAGAGCATGCTACAACGTAAAGAAAAGAAAGAGAAGAATACATCGAAAACGTCGTCTTTCAATTCCTTGCAGAGTAATAAAGATGATTACGAATAGCAAGGTAAGTATACAAAACGGGCTTGAAAGTCCGTTCGTGTAATTGAAAGAAAATGGAGAAATATTAAGAAAAGGTTATGTCTCTCTTTATACTTGAATCTCTGTACAACAGAAATTATTTAAATTTTGCCAGTACCTTTTTGTACTTGTATTTTAAATAGCCAAGAGACTTTTATATTGTTTGCCAAAAGGAAGTATAAGTAAACGTTATATGTTGCTTACGCGTGAAATTATGCTATCCAGTGATAGAATGTTAAAACACGAAGTGTTTTTGCGTGCCTTCTTCCTCGTTTTCCTCTTAAATTTACAGGAAAAAATGAAAGTAACTTCTTGTCTAAAACAAATGCTTCTTCCAATATGTGTAACGCGTACTCGTATAAGTTTAAAAAAACAACAACATTCTACAACTTGCAGAATTTACAACTTGCAAAAACATAACGCGAGTAGAATTTGAAAATATCTGCAAACATTCGAAAAACTGTAAATTATTATTAGTAGATATTTGTATATCATTTATGTGATATGAGAAACGCGACAAAATAGTTTTAACTCTGTAGTATGAAAAGTTCTATCATTAGCCGACATGTTCTCGATACGATATGACCTAGCAAAATCTTTGCAACAAAAATTTTATACGTGTATCTGTTTTTATATACCTAATACTACCAGTAATGTATATACAACTGGCACTAAAATAATTGTTTGCGTTTTTTCAGTTATACTAATTTGATATATATTAGTAACAAATGAATTGAACTATGACATTATTGATACATATAATTATGTAGTTCGTCTAGAGGTTATATTTATAAGTAGCTGTATATTGCATCTATTGAATTACCAAAATAGACTAAAGATTCCGTATAGTTACTGATTAATATAGGTCAAGTTAATGAATTTGTTGCCAAAAATTAACCGTTTGTACATAAAACTTATAGATCTGATTACTATTTGACGTTATACTTGAACAAATACTTTATTTCCATGAATTGTGTAGAATTAATAATGCAAAGGCATAATTTAAGAAAACGTATTAGAATTTTTTATATCTATATTCTTTTATAACAAATTTGAACTATTTTGCGTTGCATTTAAATTATCATTTAGTTTTCTTTTCATGACCTGTACAACGTATAAGTTCCGTTTCATTTACGTCTATTTTAGTACTACATACATTTGCGTTAAACAAAACGTATTTCCGAAAAAAATACATAGGTTAATGCATGATTTTTTAGTCGGGCGATAAATAATAGAAGAAAGAATTTAGATATGAAAAAATATCAATCATTGTTACAAATATTTTACATTGTTCACGTAGAGGCTTTATCGATAGTTGCAATTCATAGAACAAACCCGGATCCTCGACTCGAATGAACAAGATTTTTACGAAAATCATTACGAAATAATTTCCAGATTTGATATATTTTTTTATTTGACATATTACCATAGCTTTTATTTCGAATCCGGTATTCGATTTTATACGTATCTGTTTAATAATTAATATCATGACGCTGTAAACATAATTATAATAAAAGTCAGATACTCATTGTTACACGACCAATTAACAACAAACTGTTTTCCAGTTTACTCTAACATATACGCTAGTGTCGAATTTTCATTTATACTCATTTTACAACGCGATGTGACTTTAGAAAAATCTCGATCTGATAATTTCGTGTTTCATTCATATAGAGAATCGATATCACACATTAGTACTTGAATTTTGTACTTATTTTTGTATATGTTTTATATGCATAATCATCAGAAGGGAAACGAAAAAATATACAAAAATAAATCTCTTACTGTACGACCGAAAATTGTCTTCCAGAATTGAAAACTATCTTTTTTTCTCTATATAAAAATCACATCATTATATGACTCTGTTTCCACGCGATGATTTTCAATTTAACGAGCAGTATTGTTTATATTGTAACTTTATTAATTGTTGTTGTTTCTTTTTTAAACAAAATCACCGCCAATACTGCCTAAGTGCGAAATATCGTTACGGTATTCCACGAACGTCTATAGACAAATTGAACAAATAATACCATTGTTTCACCATTACATGTCATTGCGATGAAAATGTAAGCAAATTTATTAATGTACCATATTGTACACAAACTTCACGTCATAAAGCAGTGATTATGCAAGTAACGTGTGTATGTTTTATTAATAACCTTCCCTTCCGAAACCTACACGTATTCAGCAATCTTAATAAACCATTGTATAATTTTAAACAAAAGACATTTCTACTTTAGATAGTGATTTTAACGATAACGAGCTAAATTCGTTGGGAGTGCAGAATAAAAGGTTGAAAAACATTTTGAGATATCAGATTTAGGCACTTGCGTAACAAATTATTTGTTGTGAAAACGATTGAAATGCGGCGCAATTGATGAACCGTAGGTCAATAAATCCTCACTTATCTGAAGAAACGCATATGCATTGCATACACACAATTTACGCGTTGCTCTTGTTAAGTTGCGTAAATTAATAAAAACGGGTCAATACCCTATCGCTACAGTTATCAGTGCACACATACGCATACGTACGTGCACACGTATGTACACATTCGCGTACGAGTGTTTGTACTAATTTATCAGGAATTTTTCTATCTTACACGAGAATGTTCCACTTTTCGTTACTACCATTTGTTTACGAGACCATTCTACGAACCTAAAAGATAGGAATGAAAGAATAATCTTCTTTTTATATTTTCACTATGACAGAATGTGACGAAAGAAGAGACTAGACAAACCCGATGAGTAGTGCAATTAGAATTCACAGTCACGAGTCACAGTTAATTTGTTTTGGAAAAATTTACTAGTAAAGTGAAATTAATGCAGTAGCAAATTTTTGCAATCGCTCTTCCCTAAACATTTCTTAATTTACCTAGCAATATATTTTAGAAATCAATAAACCCTTCTGAGCAAAATTAATCTCGCTATTAATACTTGAAAAAATTCCTACAGCTTGGCAAAACATAGCTAAATGACGTTCTCTAAAAAAAAAGCTCAAACATCACCCAGTTTCTAAATTGATCAGACCCCTCAACGATCCCCAATTAATGAAGCACTGTAGATAACGCGAATATGTCTCACTCTCACTCTCACTCTCACTCTCACTTACTCACCTCACTCACTCACTCACTCACTCACTCACCTCACTCTCACTCTCACTCACTCACTCACTCACTCACTCACTCACCTCACTCACTCACTCACTCACTCACTCACTCACCTCACTCACTCACCTCACTCACTCACTCACTCACTCACTCACTCACTCACCTCACTCTCACTCTCACTCTCCCGCATGTAAACTTAGAATCGACACCTCGGCTGGTTATTATACCTATATACATGGTATTGTTCGTAAGCGACGACGAAGTAGAAAGAGACAGTTTGATGAAGAAGAAAGAGAGACTGACAAGGGAACGGGCCCAGGTATGACGCTAATTTTTTGATGAGCCTTTGCACAGGGGAAAACTGAAGCGATTGATATTCAGGTTTGGGGGCAGACGATTTATAGTTTACGAGATATTCAACATTGAAGTTATTATTGCTGCTTACTTGGTGAATTATAAGCGAATTTGGTGTGGTCAGTAAAGCATCAGCATAATAATTCCTCTGTTTGCGAGTTCGAATCCCGTTGAAACATTCTTACACTATTCTTTTTTTTCACTTTCTTTTAAAAATACATTCGTTAAATATGACTTATTTATAACTAATGTTCGGATATATTTTTTAAAACAAACAATTTCCATTATGATGTACATGAACTTGTGTGATAATTTTCGAAAAAGCAGTGGAAACAAAATGTTTAATCACCATGTACATCGAATGAATGCTTTAGATTCACAACTGCAAAATTGTTTATTTAATTCTACTGGGAATACCGCTTGATTTACGTTAATGAAATGTACTCGATTTTTTGATAGCCATGATGCGTATCAAACATATCTATGTAGAATAGAGATAAATATATTGAAATTCATTATACAAATAGAAACAAGTACAGCAATGTCTCGAAATAAGTAACTCGATCGGGACCGGCGAGTTGCTTATTTCGAAACAGTTATGGTATGTTCGGCTTGACCGTTCTCGAGCGTGACGAGGAGGAACCCGTTGACAAAACAGGGGGTTCGGTGTAGCGGCAAACTATAAAGTGATCGCTCGAGCACGGGTGTTATACTTTGGAGAATGATAGAAGATAACATGCTTTCTCATTTTAACACTAGTAAAATCGACGAATGGAACGTATACATGTACAACTAACGGTAATATTTAGGAGAGTACTCACGCCAGAGAAAGAGAAAACATTACACACATTCTGTCCTCTTTACGCTTGGATTCTCTGCTATCGATGACTATTTCTTCAAAACAACTTGCACGCAAAGAATCACTATCCATTTTCAAACTTTCAAACCTTCCTTCATGTGACTGTCACGATAAAACGAAATAAACTTACGACTAAACATAAAAATCGTTGTGAAGACTTACTCACCTACAGCAAGTAGGTATTCTGGCATGATATGTTACGTTAAAAAATTAATTTTAACCTTAAAATATGCATAAGGTAATATATAATATGCAGTATGTAGTACATGATATCCAAAAAGTATATTTCTGATAGAAAATTGAAATAAAAAAAAAATACATCAATCGGGATTCGTACCCGGGGTCAAGCAGCGTTACAACTTAATACTCTACCAATCCATACAACGAACCTTGCTAGATGATTTTATTGTACATCGAAAACAAACACCCATTCTGAAAAAAACCAAAATGGTTTTGCAGTACTACATGCGTACTACGACCCCCATAGGGTGTCGTTGCAAAAGCGATTGCAACATCCGTGCCTTCCCTTTGTTAGTGTGGTTTCTCTTATGTAATTACGTATATTCAAAAATAATGTTCATAAACGTTTTACCTTTTTTATTATACAATATTTTTTACATTGCATACTATCATTACATTCCACAAATAACAATTAGTACTTTATTATGTTCGTACCATATTACAAATATCATATCAGTTGTTTATTATTTACTACTTTTCTGTATCAATTAATTGCAATGCAATATAACAACCTTAACATATACATGACGTTTCTTAACAATATAATATTGAATATATATACATATGCAAAAGTAAAATATATAAGCTCGAGCGCTTCATACTTTTAGTACGGTACTGAACCATGCTGAAAGGCATTTTTAGATTATCGGTACACCAGCAGCAGGAGAGACGACACCAGCGCTATGGTGTGCTGTGGTGGAGAGCGTGAAACTCAAGCCATTGTGCAAGCGCATCAGTCTTCTCGATTTCATAACGACAACACCATTGTAATTTTATGAGTCGAGGAAGCGACCTTTCCGGCTGATTTTTTTTTTAAACTGTTCCTTACAAAATATCGTTGCGGGGAACAGTTACACATTTTGCAATTTCGCTTTTGAAACTTGCTAAAAATACGTTCAAAGACAAGAAATTTTTTTTTTCCAATTTTTTTCGAAAAACGCTTGACGAGACGATAGATTTACTTCCCCTGATTACGAAATGCATAATTATGATATGTTTTTTTCATTATTGTGCCTGAAAAACGAGAAAAACTATCTAGTAGTTCACCTACTTTCCGTTGGTGGCGCCAGTTTGTCTCTTGCGCACCCTTAAATATTACAATTATACATGGGGAATAAATTTCACAAATAATTGAAGGGAAATGTCACAGAGAATTAAGGGAAATGTGTCTATCAATGGTACAATCAAAAGGCGATAGCACTAGAAAGCACTGCTCGAAGAGGGATAGTGTCGCCATCTACGACGAAATGGTCAAGTTTATAAAGACATGGTTGTCAACTTTGGGGATTTGCTCCTAGATTTAGGGGAAGAATGTATGAGCTGGGATTTTTTTAGATGGTCAAATTTTTTTAGGGGTGCTTGGCACTGCTTGGGGCGGGAACAAATTTTTTAGAAGAATTTTTTTAGGGGTTCTTCAATAGCGGTGACCAGGATTTAAATCCCCAAGTTGCAATTCTTTTTTTAAGTAATCAATTTTTTTATATATTATATTTTTACACATACCGACACTTATTTATTTTCAATTAAATTTTAAATAAAATATTTCAGAGAGTTTTAAATAAAATTTAGAGGTCTTTTAACTTATGTCAGGGGAAATCGTTCTGTACTGGTTGGTGACACTGTACAAAAGTTTCAAGTTCTCCACCGTTAAATGACAATAGGAGTTTAAATCGGTACCGATTAATTTTGTTTTTGTTTTCATACATTGTTTTAATATAGCCGTCTCTGGTGAAAGACATTTAGATAGGGACTAAGTTTGGTAATTGTTAAGAAAACATTAAAGTTATCGATGTGGCTAATATCGATACATCGATGCAGCACTTGCGATTCTCGTTCTAGTCGGAATACTTGAATATTTTCGCGGCTAGCATTAAAGTGTGATCTCTTCGACGGAAATCGAATTTTATACAGTATTGAGTGTTTTATTTTACGTTTTAATTAACAAATATATCCAAAGTTTCTGCGAATAAAAATGAATACCTTTTACGTATAGGTACATCAATTCCTTCTTTAGACACGTGCTACTCCATACGAGAGTGTTCAAACGATTGAAAATTGTTTAATTAGTCAAAAAACATATTAGTTATATGAAAATTGTTTAATTAGTGAAAAAACATATTAGTTATATGAAAATTGTTTAAGATTAATTGGATAGATATTGTTACTTGCAAAGAGTTGCTGTTCCTTGTTGTTCAGTAATATCGAAAAGAACGAAATAAACAATACTGAATAATGTATGATTTTGATCGATTTATGTTCTGTAATGGCAACGACAATTTATAGATTTGTATCGATATATTAAATGTGTTTTTCGTACATAGTTTTCTATGAAGACAATAGTGTATAGGAAATGATAGAAATTCTGTTACAGTGTTTTATTACATTTTAGACTATCATATACTATTTATGATTATTTATAATTAAATTTCAATGTGTTTCTATGACTATGATCGTCATAGTGTAAACATAATTTAACAAAAGGATGACATGATTTCACCCTAATATTATCTAATCTGTAACATTCTGAGAAAAATGAGACAGCCAAAAAAGAGTTACCATTCCAATGAGAAACATTATATATATGTAGGACAAACATCTTCAGAAATAAAGAAAAATAACTTCAATATTGAAAATCCATTAAGAGAAAAATATAAAGATATTTTGGGTAAAAGGGAACTCATTATTTGCTTGCAGAAAACTTCTGAAAAAGCTAAATGGAATTGCAGATCTAATGAAAGAAAATCGATATGTAAAATGGATATAAATAATTTTGCAAAAGATTCATTACCAGTTAGACAGTTGAAGAAATATGATCCATTATTATATAATGCAAAGGTTCTATTAAGAAGATTACCAAAAAGAGTAATCGAAGAAGCTATAGCAATTGAAAGTAATCATAGTAAGGAAAAATTAAATAATGACTTGGTAACATCTAAACCCAATAATAATCTAAGGAAAGGTGTACATAATTATACCTTGTCCAAAAGAAAAAGTTCTGTGTCTGAGTATAATCATAAATCAAACAGTGTAGATATTGTTAATAAATATAAATTACGATCAAATGCTTCAAAAAGAAAAGTGAAAGGCAATCAAGACAATTTCAGCAAAAAGCAGAAGTTGATAAGTGACACGAATGACAAATGTATAGACAAAAGTATTTCACAAGGTACCTCAGACAAAATAGTGGAAGTAAAAGAAGATTCATTTCACAAGGTAGGTAACCAATAAGACTCTGTATTAGAAAACCAAGCATATAATCACTGGATTTTGTTAAATGGGATTTCGAATGATAGTAAGACAAGAAGATTACTAATTATCACTAATAAAACTAATTTATCTAATGCAAAGTAAAGACTGTATTATTGAAAGTACAATATTCTGTATGGTGGTAATATTATAAAAAATGAAATAGACATTAAAAATTTTAACTTATTACAGAATGCTCCTGAAAATAACTTCAACACTGATACAGTGGAACATGTGGAAACTGATATTAATGAAAATAAAATGTCAAATGTTACAAACAATAATTTATTAAAAGAAAATAATAACTGTCAAATTGAAACAAAAGATCCTGTTAAGAACGTTGGTTGTGTTGTTGAAAACAAAAGTAACATGTATTGTAATATATCAGAAAACTATGCACAAACTTTACCACCCAATAGTATTACTGCAAAGTCATCAAAAAGTATTAATGCAATAACTATGAATAATATAATCAGTGCTCTGGATAATATTAACAACTGTCCAAAGATGAATGAGCCAAAAAAGATCAAGATTAACAAAATAAATAAAATAGCATACAAGGGAAAGCAATATCATCAAAAAAATACAAAAAAAGAGAAGTTAGACAGAAATAACTTGTCAAAACGATCCAGTATTGCATTGAAAAGCAGTGGCTCAGCTGAGATTCATAACAATGCCAGCAATGTTGCAGAAACAAATGCTAATGGAATGTTATCTCAATTGATAATTCCAACAGTTAACAAATTAAAAAATCTTGCTCCAAATGAAAATAATGAAAATGTTACAAAGAAGATATTACAGAATGAAAAAGATATTTCAGTAGAACAGAAAAAAGTTGAAACTTTTGGGAAAGTTAATAATCAAGAATGTGATTTGCTGCAGAAAACAAGGAACTCAGAAAAAACAACAGAAACATTCAAGTCACCTATACAAACAAAGTATTCATGTTTAGATAAATTAAATTTGAGTAACTGTACAAAGAGTGATGAGGATGAAGACGATGACTGTATTTCTTTGTTTGCAGATCCGACCCTTATAGACGAGTAACTATTTGATTTCTTTGTATTAATGAAAGATGTTTAACTATTCGGTTAACTATAATATTCAACAAACTATAATATATTCTTTAAATTTGTCTAGATGCAATACTTCATTTACAAATCTAAAACAGAATTCATTGTGTAATTCTACACACACTGAAAAAAAACGTATCATGAGCAATGTAGCTGATAATCAAAAGACAACAAATAAAAAAAAATTTCCAAAAATATTTTGGAAAGAAACCAGTGAAAAAACCTTAGAGAACAACAAACAAAATTTAGAGTCATTACAAAATGTTATACAAAATAAATCTTTGTTTCCGCATTTGCCATCTACAAAAGAGTAATTATTTAATTTCTTTAGGCTAGTGAAAGATTTGGTGCCATTTAGTTGACTATAATAGTCAAAAAATCGTAATATTTTTTATACATTTTTACAGACTCAATCCTTCGGTTACATCTCGGAAAAATGACTCATCCTGTAAATCTTCACATATTAAAGAATCGTATTCCATGACTAAAAGTGTAATTGATAAGTTTTATGAAAAAACTATAGACGAATTTAATACTTTATATGACGACAATAATATGAAATATAGTCAAAATACTTTGAACAAAAATAAATGTTCTCCAGTAGCGAAACCGAAAAAACTGACCACAAAATTAACAACGGATAGGCAACATGATTTATTTAAAAATATTTTTATAGGCTTCTGTTATCAAGTCATTCTATTTGGCAACTGCTCTAGACAATGGTGCCCCTTTAATCATAATGTACGTATATACAAACAAAAATTTTTACAATTATTATAAATCGAAGTATTAAGTTTTATTTTAGAGCGTAATTATTACGTGATAACATATAGTTTTGTTTATTTTACAGCATTTTTCACGTGTACTTACCTTATACGAGAGAGGGGAATATTATTTTTTTCAAATGATAAATGAATTGATATCAAAAGGATATCATACATTTTTATTTAATATTTACGAAAAGTTGGTAAATCACTCTAAAGATGTAATTTTCATACTGAAAGTATGTAAAAACTTATATGAACGCAATATGTTAAACTATATGATGGGATCCCGTACTATTCCAATCTTGCTGACTAAAGTTCCTATAACAACAATTATAGATCACTTAACAACAATTGTAAGCAATCGTGATTCTCAATTCATAAATTGGATTTTGGAAAGAATAGAAGCACATATCAAATCCGATACAGATACTGATGGATATTGGAATATAGTAAAACCTCTGCTACTGAAGACAGAAAATATAAATTCAAAAATTATAAACAGTATTTTATATGAATGCATAACTACAGGAAGACACATTCAAGATGTACATGAAAATATTATAAGTAAACTGGATAAAGACATTGATCCTAAAATTAATAAAGACTTTCTAGTACGTTTTAATAATAAATTGAGTGAACTCAAGGATCCAAAAGATATTCGAGAGATAAAAGAGGTGAAAAACACTGCAATAAATCAGTCAGTTATAAATATTCAGTCACCTGAATCGTCTAATGAATTCGATGATGCATCGCTTATAAACGATACTTCTACCATGATTACTCAAAAAGTATGGGACAATAATAATAACAGTGTACAAAATGAAAAATCCTCTTTCGTGTTACACCCAATTGGTAAGAATTTATGAATAATAAATGTATTTTTATTTACATATTTGCATGTTATTGTTTCAATTGTGGTATTTAATTTTCAGACAACTTGCCAAAACCATATTCATTACATGGTAGAAATAAAAATTGGAAATTTTACATAGATGTCTATAGCCTTCAGGAAGGGCTTAAGCACAATAATTATAAACATGTTATGAAAATTCTTAACAAAATTAAACAAAAGGAGAAGACATTTTACACTCGCGCATGTTATAGAATTCTGAAGAATGAAATACATTACTCTCAATACCGTTTGAGTAAACTCAATTCAAATACAGGTAATGCAACATTCATTAAAACTTCATAATAATTAGACCCTTTACTTTATTACACATTTTCTTTTATTAAATTTGTTTTACGAATGTTTTAATATTCGTGCTCAATATTTTATAAAGCGTTTTCGAAACACAGTAAAATAGAATTAGTTTAATTTTTATAAGTTTTCATTGAAACGACTTATTCAATTTGTTAGTGCAAATTGTATACAATATGCTACAACTCTCGTAATATGTTTTGAAGGCAATTATTTTGTTAGGTTATATGTATAAAATGTATAAAAACTATTTCATTTTGTATCTTATTTTACGTAAGTTTTGTAATTACAAAGTATTAATTTTGTATGTAAACAAAATGGACAGTTTTAATAATAAAAGTTTAGTTGTATATAAAATAATCGTATATTGATAATGCAACAAATTATATAAGTGCAATTTAGTTATTATTTGTGTATTCAAATTTAACTAAATAAAATAAAAATATTTGAAACGAATGTCAATGTTCATTTGAAGTTATACCTAACATCATCTTTGTGGATATTACAGTCCGAATCGGGGCAACAGCTATTTGTTACGAAATATTATTTGACGTTACAACACTTATTTTGGCTGATTTAGCTGAAAAAGAATTTTGGGTGTTAGCGCTCAGGCTACTCAAAGATATTCATATTATGTTACAAATGCATATTCGTTTAAATGAGCTTGACGCAACAACAATTTTACTTTTCGCCGAAATTTATCTAGCAAATAGACAACCTCTGAAGGTTTTCACCCTGCTTAAGGGTGAGTTAGCACTTCATTATAGTTGATATATATTGTAGTAATTTTGATGTAACTTCAGCAGTAATATTTAGCATATTGATAAGATCAAATCGTACTTTACAAATAATTAATTTTTTCCAGAAAGTAACATTATTTTTACTTGTCGTAATAAGTGGAAGGTAAGAAGTAATGAGAAGGATGATTACGCAAGAGCACAGATAATGGCTCTTCTATTAAACACATTTTCCAACACATCCTCCAAATATGCATTTTTTCTTTTTGAATTTTTAATGTCAGATCAAAGTAGTAATTATTTTCCAATAGGTAAGAAAATGAATTTTCTAGAACCGGTACAATAGCAAATTCAAGTGCACAAACATTTTATTTCTTTTAGATCTTACCTGTGCCGCGAATAAATTAATATCGACATTTTTACGAGAACGTGATTATAAGATGATTATAAATATTGTAAAGTTAATTTATGACTATAATTTAGTACTCCCTGAAATAACATATCGTGCAGTAATTGCTACATTGGTGCACATTGATTTAACTCTGGCTAAGCAGTTCTATCAAACTGCGGTCGATTTAGGAATATATCCTAAACTAAAGGTAAGCCATTAACCAAGTATGATAATAGTGTGTAATATATATGTTAATATTTATTATTTTCTGCTACTAGTTTTATCCACTGACATATCTTATCATAAAATCTAATTGGACGAGTGAAGAAATGTATCTCACGATTTTCAACTTAATGAAACAACTTTCATTAAATATTGGACATGCGATCGATCATATTAAGCCAAATCAACTTTCAGTATATCTTATTTTTGAGGCATGTTACGCTCATTTTATAATTTGATTTCCATCAAATGATTAATCATGGAAAACAATTGCGAATTTTGACAAATTAACTTCTACTTCTTTTACAGCACACTCCTTTGAAAAAGCAACATGTTTTTGATGAAGAAATACGACAACAATGTGATTATGATATTAATGAAAGTAAACAAATTATGAAAAGTGTACTACAAAAATTTGATCCACCTATTTCAATGATAATGACAAAGAAAGGTAAATTCCAGAAGTTGAGTAGTACGAAACTTTTTAGGCATTTACAACAACGTGAGTATTGCGCGTAATCCAACTCTGCAATTTCATTTATCAGTTTTTAACCAAATTTTATTCAACTTAAATTGACAACAATGCAGTAAAGATAATCGCCTAATATCTAAAGTTCGGGAACTCTTAACGTATCACTTCGCCTTAACGCTTTATATATTTTTCTTTATGAAACATTAATTTTTATTTTCTTGGTATGGAATTTTACCAAATTTGATTATTGACAAAACATTTTGTAAATCTTGCAATATCGATTTTAATTTTTATAACGAACGTAATTCTGTATTTTATACATAATTTGTTATAAATTATATAATATATTTAGTATTTTTGAGTTGAATATTTTGCAGTGCAATAAAATATACTGCATAGATTAGACTAGACAATCATGAACAATACCATGAATATACATTTTCGAAATGTAATTAAATTACGAGATGACAATTATAATTGTTTTCAAATATGCTCATCTTTGAAAATAAATAATTCTTGTACCATCTTCATCATATTGCCAATATTTCTATAGGCTACTACTCATATGCATTACAGGTACAATAATCAGATTATTTTTATACATTTATATACTGTAAAATAGTTTATTAAATTTCATATACTTTAAATAAAATGTATAAAAAACAATTTGTATGCCGTATTATTTCTAAGAATGCAGTATTGTTCATTGGAATCATATTCAAAAAACAGATCTAGATACTTTGCATAATGCTTCACATGGATGTGCAATTGCATTCTACTCTTATGAATTCAGTATCAAACGAAGAATTCATTTCACGCAAAATGAATTTTTTAATAAAACTCTAGGTACTCGTACTTTCAATGTAAAATAACTTCTTATGAAATATTATGTATAGAAACAATATACAAAACTCCTTCGAGGTAAGTAATTTATGAAAACTGAACATATTTCAAAGATTGTCATTCTATGAATTTTTGAGAAATTTGTATGCCGACCACAGAAACACAGAGACAGACTATTTGGTGTTAATAATACTCACAGTCTGCATGAAACAATGTGGTATAAGTTACAATACTAGTAAAAAGATAGAATTTCTAGCTATTTTTTGTAAAAAAGACATGCACGGTTAATCGAACTCTGGTATATCATCAAACGAATACCCTGGCACTTTTTGGTATGCTAAAATAGCAACCCTCATATGATAAGCTCCTGGTATGAACATTAAAATTCCTAAAATAATGACTGGCCACATACGGTCAGAGTACTGTAAAAGAATAAACAATTAACAGTCCCAACCGATATGTAATTATTACTACAAGTTAGGTAAAAATTTCTAATCTCACTTTTGAATCTATGTGTCCACTCACGATTAGGCTACCCACAATTAGCATAATGGTACCTCCGACAAACAGAAGAGCTGCCAATGTAATGGCTTTCCATGGTATTTTTACCGGTGGATTCGCAAACTGTTAAAAGTTTTTAATTATCATTAATGTCATTTCCTTTTCAAACATTCAGCTACTTAAATAGATACGCGATAATTTACCTGAGAATCGACAAAGCCATTGTCAGTTTCAGTAAGCTGTGTGTAATCCACGTTGTCGAATTGTCTGTCGCCACCGAGTTTCCTCCTGGACATACTCACTTTGTGAATATAATCTACAAAATTGACGGTTATTAATGTTAAACCCTTTCGTGATACAGTAATTTACATTTTTCACGTTCACGTTCGTATGATGTAACGTTTCATGAAATGGATTTTCGCGATACCAAATTTTTCAGATTTTTCACGAACAAAATATCAACTAAACAATTGTAACGATTACGCTTACTCTAATGATATAATCGCATACGAGTGTGTAAGATGTACCTACATGTTGCGCAGGTAAACTACGTATGCCAATCGTTATCTATGTTGATCTATTCTACGTTAAAGGTTTATCGTTTAAGTCAATAATTTTTCCCTTGAAAGAAGTTTCAAGATTCACCAAAGCTAACAATCAATAGGTGATATTCCGTATCATGAATCATATATATATAATGAATAATGTATGACAAGTAACAACTATTATTATAGTTTTATTTTTTAATGAAATTTACCATTTATTTAAACTTTAGAAGACGTTCGAAAGAGGCTACGTGTTAACATTCATTGCCTTTCCTAATGAAATCTGATGAAACCGACGTATGTACAAATTGGAGGTTATGTATCTGTTGATAATTGACGCGCTCGAAGTTGTAAACGACAAACGCATGCGCGATGAACCAGACAGCGCGGAACAATTTAAACGTTTGAATTTTCACTACCGACTAAACACAAAATCTCGACGCAAACCAAAATAAAGGATACCTGTGCCAAACCAGCTTGTCCACATATCAAGCAACGACGACACACTTATGCTTGTGCTCTAAATGTCATTCAATTTTTCCCCCTCTTCTGCTTCGCTATGAATAAAGAAAAAATTACACGATATCGGACGTAAAGATACGTCTCTTAAGTACACTTCGACGGACCTCTCTCATAGCATATTTTTCAAGCGAACAAGACGAGCCGTGCCGTTATAAAAGGGGGAGGGAGGAGGGTCGTTACTTTTCCATCATTTTTCGAATTCGACGCAAAACCCAGGAAGTTCCTGTTAATCCAACAGCTTATTTGCTCGAGCTCTGCGTGAATTAAAGTTTGGTCACGCACGGTATTCGACGAGAACGTTTGCGTGAATTTCAGGTCGATCTTCCTTCTCACACGACATCGTGTATCGTGGGTATAAGGGGAATAGAAAAATCTGTTCCTTGTCGCTCATTACAGGGCCGCTAAACCCGCGACGCCTTGCCCTCTTAGCACATCTAGAACCTCGATGCGACAGTGTCTAAAAAGCGTGCAGAACTCATTCCTGGGGGTTTGCAATCCCAACACCCGAACCTACTACCGTCTTCGCGTTCTATCGCTTCCAAGAGTTCGCTATACCTCTTCTACCCACTATACCTGATAAATCTTTGGGACACGCGTGACTACCCAGAATAGAAACTTCGACTGGATAAATGCAACGTTTAGGTCCCGATTTTCTTGCATTTATTCAATCTTTACTATATACCACACCTTTTTCACAATTTTTCTTTTTCTTTATTCACCCTCTACGCTAGCGATTACGATAACAGATCAGACTCCTTCCGTGCAAACAGTTGACGCGTAAATTCGAGATTCGTACCGAGGACTAGCGACTTTTCGCATAAGACGTTTCCCGAACCGCGTAATGATTCTTGAGGTATAGTGGGTGGCAACGATACGACCATAGCGGACACGGCAATCGATGTCGGGCGATACCGAAAAAGAAGGAAAAGGTACCCTCGTTTACGTCCAACGTTCTTCTTTCCTTTCTGGTCTACTTTGTCCACTTGTGCGCACTCTTACCCACGGTTCACTTCACGTACGACTTCGCCGCGTCGTTCCCACGCATTATACGTGACCGTGTCTCACGCACACCGCATAGGCAAACTTTAAACTTGAAACTATCGGTCAGGGTGCCTGTCGGTAGTCGGATCGATCTGCGAAAATGAAGAGGCGGCGGTGGAAGCTGTGCTCTGCGTCGCGACGCTAGGCGCAGTGCAGTACTACGACGAAGGGCCATTGGGGGGCGCAATGGTATCGATAACGTGGCCCCTATTACTTGCAACGATAGTCCATGGAATCGAGCTCGAATGCAATCTCGCATCGCGATGTGAAACTGTTCGTTTCAATCGTGCCTAGACATCCAGACATCCAGACATTCTTCCAGAAGGAAGAAGAAAGATCGTAAAGGTACTTGAATAGAGTGCGCCTCCTTTTTCGATTAACTTCTGGTTCGTGGTTCCGGTCCACGAGGTCGTGCGATCATTGAGACCGATTACGAGTGTAGTTTGCTATCCTCCGTCGGCGCGAGTCGCATCTCTAACTTAGGGTAAAGCGATGCGACCAGACAGCGGAAGGGTTGCGAGTCCGGGGTGAATTAAGGTTCGAAGAGGCAATGGGAAGAGGCGATACGTTGTTCCCCATGTAAATTGCGTGTTAGGCGCAGTAAAGAGGAACAGGTTGATAAATGTGGTCACGTTTGGCTGGTATCTCTGCAAAAATATCGACCGCCCTGAACGTAGGATCGAGTTAATCCTGTGCTGGCCGAGGTCCCTGCGTGTGCAATAGCGTTTCGTGCAACTCGAATGCGTTTTGAACATCGAGCCAAGCGTGCATTAATCGACAGCATATTGACTGTTCAATCGTCGGGTCTGCGAGTTTTCCTTTCTGCCTGAGAGACGGAGCGTGTTCGCCCGCAGCTCTGTGCGGATACGAGAGATAGAGGGCGGTAAAGAAATCCAGGCGATGGGGGGAAACCCCCCGAAACGGTCGGACGACGGGGATAACCGTCTAAAGTGGTCAGTAGATTTTGATCCGACTATAGGCAACACGCTCGGCATATTTAGAGAATTCGGCGTAACCCCCCCCCCCCTCCCCCCTTCGCAGGATAAGGTGTTCGCAGGGCCGGCGTAAGGCAGCTTCAGAGATCCCGCGGTCTACGAAAATTACCCAATTAAAAGGTTTTGAAAAGGCAACGGTTTTGATTAAACTTGATTAAACTTGTACAGAATAACGATACCAGTAACAGACGCAAGACATTTGTTTAGTAGCAATGATTCAGTTTAACGGAGAGACAGAGATCATCATGTACAATTCATGTGTAGGATTCGAATGTGAGTTCAGGCCTCGCAAAATTTTTGAACCCGGCCCCGCGAAAGGTCACGTCGGCCATGGGTGTTTGGAAGTGACGGAACGGCACTGGAGTTGCGGAGCGCCTGCGTGATGCACGCCACGTCGGTGTACGGTGCACGGAGGGTAACGGTGGCCCAGGGGCGGCAGTGCGGGTTCAGGGGGCGGCGAGGGCGGGTGCCTCCGTTGGAACTACCCCTTGACGACAGCCCGCAGCCATTCGCACCCTCGACCGATCTCGTGCCGCGTAATTCTCGTTCTCCTCGATAATCGAGCGTCTGTGAATCGCGACGACCGTTTCTCCGCTTGTTGGATCGAGGAACACGCGAGCCACTCAGGTAAATCGATGTAGCGTAATTGTAGTGTCTGGGAATTAAACGGGTCTCTGTGTGTCTCGTCGAGCCGTATAACGATCTTCCGCGATGATGTACGTGTACGGGGGGAGTCTTGTTTATTGCGCGTCGCCTGCTTGGACCACGTAGTGCTTCCTGTTATGACGTTACTGTGACTCCGGTGTGACTCTCCGCAGTAGTCGGCGCGAGTTCGCTGGCTGCTCGTCGATAAACGACACGGTTCCTCCTCGACACGCAGCCGGGGATGCTGCGATCGTGCCAGTCTGTAACACGACCAAACTTGGAACAATTTCGAAGTTACTCGAACGCTGGTCCACGTAGCTAAGTTGAACTAGATTCGGACTAATCCCGACTACTAGCTTCCGAAGGTAGCTCCCTTGAACAGGGGATTACATTGTTGGCAAACGATCTAGATACGCTGCGACGGTTGATTAACTGGGAAGCAACTTGGTTCGTTAATCCATTTTGTATAGAATTGGATTTCTAAGTCCCGTTGGACGTAGATTGCGCGTGAAATATCGTTCCCAACTAGATCAATCGTCCCAGGAATCGCATTCGAATGCATTAATCATAGTAATACCGCGATAGCGCGATGGGAAATATGTATCGTAGATCGTATCGGCATCGCTAATGCTGTTGACGATTCTCTTCAAGTAAATGTGATGCACGGATGAATTAATACCTCAAGTTCGATGATGATGTTGTAATCGTGGCAGACCTCACCCGGGCATAAAAGCTATCAGAAACCTTAGACGTTGTTGGTTCCACAAACGTCGCGCATACCGGCACCGTGTCAGTCATCGTATTAACGAATCACGAGGGTTTCTCTATTTCATTACTTGTCCCGGATTCTAAATTGCAGAATCGATCAATTTCCTGAGCTCCCTGTTGCCAAGATATTGGAATCAACCCTTGGCTCTTGAATTTAAACGTTTCGGATGTGGAACAGAGGCATAAGGATCCTTAGATTCCGAGTCCTAAGGTCTCCAAATTCTGTAGCTATTACTTTTGAAACACTCGGAATCTTCGAATTTCCGATAGCCTGCCTTTTTCAGGTGCAGAATTCTTGAGATTCCAAGATTCCAAGATTCAAGATTCTTTTATTCTCTATCCCTTATTTAAGGAGATATTAACAGAAAACAATCAGAGACAAATCAGAGCGCCCGAAGTAGAATAGGGTACGCGCTAGACAGCCACAGTAGCATAGGGTACGTGCTAGACAGCCGCTCTCGTACGCGAACAAGTGATTTGACGTCTTTCGATGCACGTAAAGTGTCGGGAGTCCAACCGCTTATTTCTTTACAAAATAGCGTCGGAGTTTTTACGTTTCATGCCCTCGCTTCGAAGTTATGGTCATTTGAAGTCAGAAAAGTCGCCTTTCGGCTTGAACCACATTTTTCAGGACTTTCCCACCACATTTGCTATTAGACATTGTGCACAATTTAAAGTGTAGAATCTATAGAATAACGCCTCGTTAATATTTTAAGTGTCGGGCGGGGTAAAAATGTTGCACTTTTTTTTAACATCCTCCGTTACTTTCTGGATCGTTCTCGTATCTATCTGTACAGCACAATTCCAGCCAAACGTACAACCACATCCAGACCTTTGCATCTCGATGACACGGTTCGTTTCCTAGTTTATATTTGGATTAATATTCATTTATCGCGTTCCAACGAGCGGTTCTTTACGTTTCTCAGCGTTGAAGGTCGAAGCGATTAACGCGAACGATGATGCATACAAGTCTGACCGGGTGCGGGCCTACTCTACTTCACGCGATCAGTCAAAGTCAGACCTTGGGGGTGCGCAAACTGCCTGTCGGTTTTCGAGCGACGGGAGGAACGTTTTAAAGTTCAAAAGTGGCTGCAATTACGCAATCGCCCATCAGGAAGGAACGTTACACTGATACAGATCTGCGACCGGCGACGGAAACGCGAGCCAGACTTACGCTACGATTCCTAATCGCGTCTCGATTTCCTTGCGTTTCGTACCAAGGTCCATTCTTTCGAGGTTCCGATCCGATTAATTTCTATTCTCTCCTTTACGCTGCGTTCTCGCGTCGATCGAATTTTCGGAGGCGCGACGAGGACATTTTTGAAAAAGAGAACACTTTTCCTCAAGTCGCGTGTTTTACGAGCGGCAGAGACCGACTGGGGGTTCGAGAGTTTGTACCACTCACACAATGATCCGTCGGTAATTAGTTTCAGCATGGAGTACCCCGAAGCGATGGAACGAGGCCGGAACTTTCGTCTGCTCGCCGAGGAAGAGTTGTCTCAACTCCTGGACTTCCTTGCTGGTTATTTGCCTGAATCCTTAAAGGTGCGTGCAATTATATTCGAAATTTACCGAGTCGCGCTAAAGCTACGTCGAAAAAGCTTCGCTTTCGAGTCTCCAAGGATCGGAAATCCAATATTCCGAATTCCAAAGTCCTCCAGATCCTAAAATTTCAGTTAATCGAATACTTCGACGCTGAAGCAACAGTCAGAGAGGATAATTCAACGTACAGTGGAGTTTCACGTGGAATTCACTTTGCCATACTTTCTTAAAATCACCGCACGTTTATCACTAAAGCTACCACAATCAAATGACCATTTTCAAACAAAAATGATCGATGTCACGTTAAAAAAAAAAATATTGCCTTAGAGCACAAGTTAAGATGTCCGCTTCTTGTTTCTCGTTTTTTTTTCAATACTCTTCTAAAAGAATCTCGCAGAGTCGTCCATGTTTCTTTACAAACAGCCATTGAAAAAAAGCCCTACAATATTTTTTTTAAATATGCATACGATCATTGTGCAATATTTCGGAGGTTCTTAACTATTGGTGATTCATTTACAACAATAATTACCAGTTATCGATTCGGACATTCAACGGTGAAATCAATTGTTGTTCAAGTACATGAAGCGATAATAGATAATTTAATGCCATTTACAATGCCAAATCCTACACTAGATAAATGAAAAAAAAATTGCCGAGGAATTAGTGGATGCACATTATAAAGTCATTACAGTAGACATAGGAGGATATGGTAGGAATAACGATGGAGGCCTATTTACCAATTCTAAATTGGGCAAGGCTCTTGAAAAAAATAAATTAAATGTTTCCAAAGGACCTAATACGCAAACCAAGTCGATAACGAATGTCCGAGTCGATAACTGGTAGCTATTGTTTTAAACGAGTCACCAATAGCTAAGTACCTGCGAAATATTGTACAATAATTGTCTGTACATTAAAAAAAAAATATTTACCAAAAGAAAATATTGTTCACTTGTTTTCAGTAGCTGAACATATGTATTAATTTGTCGTGTCGGTGCCGGAACGTGACGGTTCCTGCCGTGTAGGTCTGAATGGACCTTAATTCATCCCTTTACATGCTGAAATTAGTTTCGCCGGCGTTTGCCAATGATCCTCATCCCACCGCAAGGCCGTTCTTTCCGCTAATAATAATTCCGACGATCGATATCGAGAACGCTTACGTTCGAAAAAAAACTACAATCGTGTTTGAACTTCTTGCTTTGCCTAAAAATAGTCTACCTATCTCGTTTGGTGTCATCGCAAACTAAACTTTGAGGGCTGAGTAGCGTTTATTCGCACCGAGTGGAACCTCGAACGCGTAACTCATTATAGTGTGACCAGAAGATACAAAGATTAATACGCTGCAGTGAAATTCGGTTAGTCCAGTAGTCGTTCTTCAAAAACGCGTATCTAAATCATATTCTGACTAGACCTTGGACGACGGTTAAGAATGCCGTCTCGAGAAACGTCTCTGCGTGTCTCAGTACTGGCGACACGTAAATCTACGTGCGGAGGATGCACGCCACGATTAATATCGTAAGGTTAAGGTCCTTGGAAATCCATCGTGACGGGACAGGACGACCAAGGAGGAATTTAATGCGAACAAAAGCCGACACCTGCTCGCATTGCTCGCTCATGCTGCCATTAAATCATCGCCTCGGGGCGCTCGAGGTCTCGAGGATACGCATTGCAGGGAAAAGGATCTCTGCTGGGGTTAAGGGATACATGTTCCAAGAATTAGGGGTATGTGGTCGGTAATTAGAATGGTCTAAAATTTTCATCACGAGTTCAGACTCGTGAAAATAGTGGTTGATCGATAAGCGAAGCAGACGTAGACAATTTCATTGAATCCGTTCGGATCTCTCGCGAGGATATCCCAGGGCTCCCTAGGGACTATTCGCTGCATCGACGGGATAGGATTACCTGGCGACGGAGGAAACGATCCTCGCTTGGCACTTCCGCCGTAACCCGGGTCTAAGTGTCGACCGTTGCGCTAGGTTAGTGTCAAGGTCGCGACTGGAACGCGTCGGTTTTGCGCGGTGGCCTTCTCGCCGGCGATATTTGCACGCGGGGCGTCGTCGAGCTGCGATTCCTTTTTATAAAACCCAAGCACAGATGGCTAGGCGCGCATGTTTCCGGGCGAGCTGCATGTCGATAACGTTCCTTTGGCGATATCAGACGGATCAGGTGTGCACCGATTACGCGATGCTGAAGCGTGCCCGTCGAGTTCGTTACGTCACGATCGTCGCGTGCAACGATGCGTGTAACGGCAGATATTTTTTTATCGCTTTCACCGTCGTTCCGCGCCGTGTGTTCATTTTAACAGCGATAGGAGGAGATTTTCGGCGTGTAACTAACGTTTCTAATGGTTTGCTAGCGCTGTTCGAGTGTTGGGTGTCGTCAGGGCCCGCATTAAGGGGGGCGCGATGAAGCGATTGCTCGGGCCGCTGAATAGTCGAGGTTCTTTCGTATACACGTTGCTGCATTTACGCTATGCGACAAAATGATAAGATACCTCTCGGTTTAGAGTGTTTCTAAGCGTTAACCTTTTAGCTGCATACGATGTATGCATGTATATGCAGGGAGACAAAATAATATGAACACCTACAGTTGAAATTCTCTGCTAAATATAGTGGCGGCCCAGATCATATTTTAGTACACATACCGGTGGTCGTATCGTTCCCTCGAATGGCTTCATTATTGGCACCAAGTACCTACTTAAGCATTTTGAATGGTCAGGTTTACATTACGCTCAACGGATCGTCTCCCAACAACTACGTCATTCTTCGGCCAGTATAGTCATTCGACTTAAATATCCTGGAAATATTGTGGACACTTTTGAAGAACAATATAAACACTAGATTCTAAGAAGAATAGGAGCTGCAATGAAAATGAATTACCGCAGTAAATAAATAAATAGTGAAAAAGTAGGTATTGTGGATTTCTTAAAATAGTACCGTTTCAGTTTAACGCTATTTCTTTCACATCCAATCCCAACGCCGTATTATGACACTTTTCATTCGTCGGTTGACCTGATTCATTGGTTTGCCATACAAATGTCGCATTGGCTCGGAGAAGCACTAAAAATACAGGAATCTCCAATCACGACGTGTGAACGTACAGTGAGTAACGAAAATATTTGATCGTTAGTGCATGCCAATTTTTGCATCTTATGAAAGCTGATGTTAAGACGAATTCATCGATGTGTATAATACTTGGTCATTCGTTGTAACATAAAGCCTTAAATTGGAGTTTGAATTCAGTAGATTTAACACGCAACATTTTTGTCGTAGTAAATTGTTTGTTGCTGCATCGCGTATTCCACAGCTCCAATTTAGTAATTTCTACAGTGCCGCAATGTCGCGTGTCTCTACAGAGTTATTTGTGTTGGTTGCGATCTCTAATACGGCACTTGTAGCGCGCTATCTCCACCCAGAGACGACTACCACGGTAGTAAACCACTATATTTTATCGTATATCGCTTCAGCCCCGTCACTGATTACATTGACACTTCCCAGCGGAGCCACCCGCGCACAGAGGACTAAACTTCGTCGAATGAAATTCCCGAGTTTTCACACGACCCGCATCGCGACAGGCCCTCCGACATACGTGACAGACACCTGTTAACGCAAGTGATATTAACGCAGCGGAGTGCGATCATCGGTCAGCGAGCATGTTTATACGAGAGAAAGTTGTAATATATCGCGCTGGCCTCTCCGGCACCATTCGTTTAACACCACGCGGTCTCTATTCGATAAAAACGATCCGATTGAGTGCGTAATATGTCGCCATTTATTGTTACATAGAGCCCTTAATTGGAGTTTGATGTCTAAAAAGGATAGAAGAAAGAAAGTAGTGGACCCTACGACTATGGAATGTGACTATTCGAAAAGAAGGGCGACCTTGGGGAGATTTAGGCGAAGCGAGCGTAATCCTCTGTACCCTCAGTCCTCTCGAGTTTGTAGGACCCTCGTCAACTCCTGATGAACGGTCTATGCCAATAAAATGTCGGTAGGTTTAGTGTTGAGAATGTAGGTCACGCTGGCGCCCTTTCCCGCTGTTTCCTAGACGTCATACTTTTCTCAAAAAGTCGCCAATGATAGAGGTGGTACGATGCGTTCGGGAGGCCGAATGAAAAGTGGCGCGAAACTGATTTCAGTCGGATGCTCTGCTGGAATCCATTTATCTCTCTCCCGCTCGCCTTTCACTCTCGAGCCAGCGAGTTATTGATCTAAAAGAGCTTTGTTTCCTACTCGTCGACGACTGGTGGGACAGCCGGTGTTACGACTGTCGGCCACGCCACCTTGATTCCGGTACCGATGTGCAAGGTGTACCTGAGTCAAGGCCAGGGTCGCGTTCCCCTGATCGCCGCACGATGCAGACCTCGTAATCTTGGCTCGCGATATCCGCAAGGAATTTCGTTCCATGCGACAACGAGTTCAACTGAAACTCGATGTCGCAATCGTTATCGATCGAGCACGCTCTCCTTCATGAACAATCGGATCCGCTAACGTGACGACAGATGTCCGTCAAGGATCGCAACATCATTCTTAATTACGATATTATAATAATATTACAATAATAAAAGTACCCCAACCAAGTACCCAAACCAAACGCCAATGAAATCTCGTAAAATATGTCCTCGAGAATAATACATTTTGAGCGAATCTATACACCAATAGGTACCAAAATGAAAGTGGTAAGACCGTGGCAAATGTAAACTATTATTTGGAATGACATTGTCGCGCGGGAGTTATGCTGAATCTGCCAATAATAACACATTTAAACGGAACGCTTGGCGATCCTTCCCTCGCCTATTTAGAGCCAGCACGGCGTCATTTAATAGTTGGCGAGATCAGCAAGTTACAAATCCTCCAGTTGTCGACGCGTTCGTGCTACAAAGAACCAAACTCGCTAGGAGGCATCATGAGCCCCTCCCCCACCTTTTGTTCCACTTTGTATCGCATGGTTGCGCGATTCGGAAGACTTAACGATGCCCACTGGTGCCTGTGCAAGCGAGCCATAATGCCTGGCCAGCACGAAATGATTGCGCATAAAGCCTGCACCATTTATCCCGGAATAAAGCTGATGTATCCGGCGAGGAGGCAGGGTCAAGGTCGTGTCCGGGCATGCACGCGTGATGCCGTGTCGCTTTTTCGAATCCGCATTCGAATCGATGCTTCATGCACGCCTACCAGTCACCGCGTGGATGCTTAACGAGCACCGACTGAAAGAAGCTCGATAATGATTCGGGGAGCTTTGACGGAACACTTTTGAGATTGTGTATCTTTCCATCTGCCTTTTCTTCCGCCGCGTCGAGGGAACAAGAGACACGTAGGAGTTCCGACACCTTCATTTTTTCCCACTCCTTCGTCGTCCTTGCATCGCGAGCTATTGTTTGTCGCGTATGCCAAACGATGCGTCACAATTGCCAGGAATGTTACCAAGCGTCAGCTTTCGAGAAAAGTACATACAATTCGCGCTTCGGTGTGTTCCCCATCGAACCAGCCGCACGGTTAAACCCACGTTAACCCTATCGACCCGACTTTTTCCTGTTTGTGTTTCACGCGTTTCTCTTTTAGAAATTAATTGTATCAACACTAAGCATCCTGACGTTTATTTGGTACCTATTTCTTAAGGACGCCTTTTTCAATCGAATACGACTCGTTGCATTGCTCGCGACACCCGTGCGTACATTTCGTCCGTTTCACTTTCGAAAAATCGACGAGAAGCATTTAGCGAACGTCGTTCGGCCGAGACTCGGTAAACGAGTCCGACGGGAACTTAATATTAATTGAACTTTCTCTTTAGAATCAATTCGACAGCGTCTGGAATAGAACGCGAGAGGGCACCTTGAACGTCCCGAAGTTTCAGCATTCCGCTCGATATCGCGATGTAATCCTCTGTAACCGAAATTACGTATACCTGACTTCTGAACAAAATTGTACGATGGGGTCACCGACAATCACTAACAGCGGAATGTTAATCGACGTTTAACCATAATGGATACACAGCGATGATAGAATTTAGACTTAACAAATTCAGACAACGGGTATACGAGTTTATAGTCACTGGGGGTGACAGAGGGTTAATTTTCCCTCTGAAATTCATTTCGCGCGCACGCGGTACACGCAGCGGAACGTGAAAGGGTCTCTTTCGTAGTCGCGTTTCTGCGTCAAAGATGCCAAATAAATTCAGACAATTCGTGCAGTTTTCTCGTTTGCATCGTTGTTCTTGCCGCTTTTCGAGATCAAACCGCAGATATGTAAATTCATGGCGGTGACACATCACATGTCGCATGAAAAAAACATTTTATTACGCTACGCCTGTGCTCTTTGAGAATATTTCAAAAAATGGAAAGCACGCTCTCTCTCTCTCTCTCTATCATACTCTTTCGGGCAAAAGGATTCGCGACCGATCTTTCATTAGAAACATTTAGAAAACCGAGTACGAAGACGAAAACAATTTCCAAACGTTGATTATTCCTATTTCTTGTAGAAAAGAAAAATTGTAAACGTTCAAAACCGAATTCCCTGGGCGAAAGTAAAACGCAAATAAAACGGGTATCCGCAGTGACAATGCGTGACTAATAAAATACACGCGCCTTTCTCGTATGCTGTATTAGAGCTCCGAATCCGAAGGCGTGAAATCGCTAGAGCGTTTGCCGAGTATCCAGTGCGCGATACGCCACTCTGGCTGGTGCAACTGTTACATCAAATCTAGGACAGGCCACGCGTTCCGCAATAGCTTCCACTGTCGATTATTTACTTACTTTCAACCAGCAGGTTGTTACCGAGTTAGAGCTCATATAGTTCGCCACGTAAATTACATTCAGCGTGTTTGTTCAGCGATTGATACCGATTTCTCTCGAGCTTTTAGACGATCTTTCTCGCCGAGCTGCGCAAGTTTCCAGCTTCCATTTTACTGTATAACTAGCATTTGGAAGTTCTCTCTTCTCTCGAGTCCATTTGCAACCGTTAAAGTTTCAAGTCTAAAAGAAAATAAGATGGCGTTAGATTAGATTCTATATTCTACTAGTATCGATGTATACGTAATCTATTTTTGAAATAACGATTGCTACGAGGCGGATAGAGGATGGAGAATTTAGAAAGCTTGACTATCTAGTTACAATTGACAATGACTAGTATTTAGGAGTCGACTCTTCTCTTGACGTCAGTTTGAATTGATGTAACCTTTGCGTGAACGAAGTCTGTTCAATTGTGTTGGATTGGGTCATGCAGTGGCGACCTTTTTTGCAAAGGAGTTGTAAAACCGAATAGTAAAATCCTGCCCCATCCTGAGTGTCTATAAACCTCGATTACTCCAGAAACCTGAGAGCATTGTCTCCGAAATGTCCAGATTCTGACAAACAGGTGTCTGGAGACCCGAATTTTGCTGCATATGGCCGGTATTATTCAGTCCTAGGATGCAGCAATCGGTCTGACTTTCCTGTCTGATTCTCCTGTGACGCAAAATATTTCGGTACACAGAGACGGTCTCCGTTTCCCGTCGCAAAAATATAGAGACTTCTCGTGAACAAGAAGAAGACGAGGATATCCTCTGTATACGAGGATATCAGAGGTAGCACGTGGTAGTTATTTTAAGCTCCGACGTCTAGAGCGTCGCCCTCGGCAAGATTCCTCTTTATCCTGCCGCTTCCTCGTAAATATCTACCCTTTCATTTCAGACACTGCCTTTAGTCAGCCTACTCCGTGAAAGAAACCGTCCCTTTAACTACTAAGACCTCGTACTCTTCCCAATTCTGTCGCGAGATGAAAAGATTCTCAGCTGTGTGATTCGTGGACCTAATGCTTTGCAAATGCATCGCGCGAGAGGATTACTTGTCCTTTCCTTGCTCGTGCGTCGAACGTAACTCGATCATAGACTCGCGCAAGGAACGCAAACTCTCCGCATTGTTATCGCAGATATAACATAATATAAGCTTCTAACGCAACCGTCGTTTTCGTTTCGCAGTTCCATCAAACCTTGTTGACCTACACGCGGGACAAAGTATGGGACTTCCATTTCTACGTGGCGAACGACTGGCCGGAAGCTGCGATTTGTTTACATTTTCCAGGCATGACGTTATCCGTGAGTATAAAAGAAGTCTCCATTCGAAATAGATTCCGACCGAACCGCGATCGATAACGGCTCGCATTCGGGACACTTGCTACATCCAGGATCCAATCCCGTCTCTCTCGAGTGCTTTAAAAAGAAGGAAACATCCGACGCAATTTTTCGTTCTCGGGAAAATGTTACCGCGGTTCTGTAAAGCGACTTCATCGAGTTTCATGTCGGAAAGAAATGAGGAACGTCAACGTCGCGTTCCTGAATGGTTCGACGAGAGTTTCAAATTCGTGAATAGAGATTGTAAAGTGGAGGAGAATACGTACGCTCGCGTGCGTTCCGCAAATTCATCTTGCTTCGAATCGTATCGGCAAGGGGCGCGGAAAAGTTGGCCCACATCCTCGGTTGGCTCACTGCCAATCTTTTGTTTCACAGCCTTGCCAGTCCATTTCCTGACTTCGCTGGTGACTCCTCTAATCTGCACCTCCTTCCCCCCACCGCCGACCCCTCAGATGATCGCATGCTCTTTAGTTAATTACCGCGCCAGCAATTTGTTGATTCGACGAGTTTTCGTGTCCTTTCAGGAATTTGCTGTTTCGTAAATTAGACGACGCGAACCTTGATATTTCTCAGCGAATTTACCGTCCGAGGTATTGGAATTATGACACGTAGCGTTTTGGCACTTGAAACTAGTTCGCGACCACTTTGTTTCCAGTCGCTGTATGCATTTACGATACGGCACACAATTAATTTCTACACCTAATGACGGAAGATCAAAGATTGAAATCCTAGAAAATTCATAGACCGTGTGTTATCGTAAGTCGACACGGTAAGTCGAAGACGTTAACAGACAAAGTCTCTCGATAAATAATTCATACGCCACGGGTTGCGAGCCTTTCACAACTTGCCTTGCCCCTGGCAACATTGGGAAGACCAATCTTTGCTCTAACTTGGTTACTCGACTGTCTTTCAGCCTCACGGTTTGCTCTACGAGAGCGTGGGCGTCTTTTGTCCCAACGACCGGCTAGAGCTGCTCAAGTTGCTGAGAGAGGAGGACATTCTCATCGATTGGTCCAAGCCTCTGTACATTAATTTCGTTCACTACGACATCGCCGAGGAGCTGACGCGTTTGTACGAGGACACGGGAACCATCGAGAGGGTGGTAGGTGACGTTTTCGTCTGCGAGGATCCGCAGAACGCGGACTGCATCGAGGAACCGGACGAGAACGCCGATCCTGACGTTCAGGTCCTGTCGCTGAAGGCCGAACACGCCGAAGGGATACACGAACTGTACCCCGCGAACGATATGGAGTGCCACGAGCTCTTCCTACGGTTGATCAGGCTACTGCCAGCGGCGGGGGTCTTCTACAAGGGCAAGTTGGCAGCCTGGATGGTGCAGTCTTACTACGGAGCGATGTTTTCCATGCAGACCAAGCCGGAGTATCGGAGGAAGGGCTACGGAACGAAGCTAGCAAGGTAGAAACGCGTTTCCTTATCTCTTAAAAGTAGAATAAGCAATCGAAATCGGACAATGCTGACGATAGCGTAATCGTAGGTACCTGACGAAACGTGTGGCCGAAAGGGGCTACCAGCCTTTCGTTGTGATACGTCCAGAGAACGACGCCAGCCAGAGTCTGTACAAGAAATTGGGCTTCAGGAACCTCTACCAAACAGTTCGGATGTCGTTCGTGCCGCTGGCGTGGCAGGACGCGGACACTGACGCGGACAACGCGAGGGATAGTTTGGAGAACGTTGTCAGGCACCTGACGATTGGACAGAAGGTGGTGGACGCTTTTAGAAACGAGGAAATCGTTATCGACGAAGAGGCCGCGGAGAACGAAGAAGAGACGCAGGATTGTTTGAGCGAGAAGGAGCAGCTCGAAATGGTGGTCCAGGAGCCTGATGACGAAACCGTCGAGATCGACAGAGAGGAATCGGAGGAGAGAATAGAAGTTACCGAGTTACCTGCCGAAGAAGACGCGGATGAAACAAACGGCGACGCGAAACCCTCGGGAGACGCCGAAGAAACACCGAACGACGCTGGTGGCGACCAAGACGACGGAGGAACGGACGCGGAATAATTAACTATACATTCGATTATTCGATAGAAGGTCCACGATTTACGTCACGTTGCTCGCTCGAGGCTGCGCTCGTCTTTCCACAGCTGGACGGATCATTCCCGGCGACGATGGCTCGAATGACTCGTACCTCGCGAAGAAATTCATCGATCGAACTCGTAGGAGCTGTACCAGCGATTCCGATGATCGAATCGCAAACCAATGTGTCGAGTATCATTTTATATCCGCGAACAAAAATTGATTCAAAGTCCTCGTTTTAGAATTAATACTGGTAGCTTTTTATAAGCGAATCGAATTGAACGTAACAACCGAAAGCAATCGATCGCGATTGGCGTAATTTTTCGCGTTTGATCGATGACGTGTCCTACGGAGGCGTCGTTTCGTCAGGGCGCGACCTCGAGCGACACCCGCGACGGAAGAAAAGAGAAAAGAAATTATTTTAAGAAACTTAACGACATTACGGCACCGCGTTCGTGCGAGGCTTCGATTCGCGTACGAAGATGGCACGATTCTGCGTACGGTTCCTCATATCAGACTGTTTGGAGAATGTTGCGAAGGTCTCAGGAATCAATTAGACGTATCCTTTTGGGTTGCCAAGGTTAGATGGTTTCAAAGTCTATCCATACCGTGTCAGGTATCTTCCTGTTGTATTCGGTGGGTTCATCGTTTCAAATGTTTAGCGTTTTACGGTAACCCCTGCTTCTAAGTACGTGTTTATTCCGACGAAAGCGAGTGGCCAGTGAACGTAGACTATTAACCATTTGCACTCATTGTCAGTGTTAGATTTCTCAGTTATGGAATGGCCACGAAAAACTCTTTGCAGTTTGTTAAACTATCCGATCTTCTTCCTAGAATTTTACATTTTTATTAACCAAACATAATCATACACAAACACAAGGCGTAGTACAAAAATCTTAAACGATTTTGTGTTGGTTACAGACTGTTTCACATTTAACAAACCTTATGCGATTCACGTCACAGAGAAAGTTTATCTTTGATAAACCCAGAGAGTACGAGTATTTATGGACTGACTGTATGAAGTTGTCTGTATCGAAGTTGTAGAACGCCTTAAAGTGCCTGGGCAGTAAGGTGGCCTTAGGAGTGTAAAGGGTTAATAGCGAATGAACTACAATGTTATCTCTTCGCTAGCGAAAGTGTACTTTCACTGGTCATCGTTAAAAAAATGTCTACATTTTACTAAGGACTTTAGTGAAAACTATCCCAGACCTACTCACTAATGAATGTAGTCGCTTCCAAACGGGTAAACATTGACGAAATATAAGCGGGGGTTACTATATTTATCACGATCGTATATCTTCGTTGCATAGTTGAAGAGTTAACCCGGAATCGATCAATTGTTCAAAGACCGTGCGTCGCGTGATAACGTAAAAATGAAAGCAGAGATGAGCAAAATTTTATTCGAATAACAATGGAACCTATATTATTCGATCGAACAGTTATATTCTATAATTGAAATTCTAAAGTCTTGTTCGACCACTAACAAAAGACGAGTTCCAGATAGAAATTTTGCTCATCTTTTGAACAAAACGCTCGCTTTCGGGTTAACCGTTGTGATCGATACTATACACTTGTATCCTCGACGAATGGTACGCGTTTTTACTAAATTATAAACGCGAGTCAACGAGTACCGTTGTTTATTAAATTGAACGTAATTAACGAGTCAAAGTTCCGACGTATTCCGTTTCTTGTTGCACAAAGAATGTTGTATTTGAAAGATACGAGCACGTCATCGGTTGCTCGACATTAGCTTCTCAGCGACCAAAAATCCAATATAAGATAGACTTTGAACTGCGAATCGTTCGTGTACGAACGACGAATCCTATTCACGAAACAAAGAGCGAACACCGTGATCGATAGTCGCGAGATCGCTCAGAAGCTTGGCTCGGTGAATCGATCTGTGATTGTAATTTTCCCTGTATAAAGTAGCGTTTCGAACAAAAATTCCGAAGCCTCGTGCGACCTCGACACGCTTTCCTTAATATAAGTAGAAGTAAAATTGCTGTGCCCGTGCGCTCGACCGTAATTTATAATATTTCAAGCATATTGAATTACGGGAAACATAGCTACGACGCTCGAAAATTTCAAACACGAACGGTATTTTCGATTACGCTGACCGTTGACGAAAGGTGCGACGCACGTCCGAAGATTTGCCCGCGATTTTTCTCAACGCACAAAAAAAAATAAAAAAAAAAAAAATATTCAAATAGAAAAAAAATACATTAGAGCGACGAACGTAGAAAATTTCGGACTCCAGCTTTTCTTAATCGGAGTCGAACAATTCCTTATCGGTACAAACAAACCTGCGTTCCCATGGATAGAATTCGCCAAACGACGCTAGGGATGTTCGATTAAATAATAAATGATAATTTTTCAGAAATGCTCAAAAACGGAGATGTATACAGTCAGTGTAATAAGTATTCGTACAGGAACCAATTCAAAATAAAACTTCGTATATTTATTTTGTTAATAAATTCTAGAATTGTGTAGAATTTGCGTAAATTAAAGTTTATTATTTTTAATGTTAACCACTTATTTCGTTTCTTGTTAATTTTATTTTCAATTGGTTGCTGTACGAATACTTCTTACACTGACTGTGGGCTTTAAGTACTTGCTTTCATCGTCAAAAAGAAAATAAAGTCTACATGAATCCAACGAGCATAGATCGGTTGAAAATGAAAGAAGATGGTGTAAGCAGAGGAAAAAAGGCTCGATGACACGCGTAAAATTTTTAAAAAATCGAACATTCCTACCGAAAGCACAGTGTCGCGAAACGAAATTCACGAAGATGGCAACGAAAAATTTGTTTTTACTCGCGAAACTAGACGAACCGCCGCAACGATCGGTCCAGCGTGCGAGCCAATGATAATAATATTAATAGAGACGATCATACGATTAATATTATTATTAGTTACAGAATACATGTGTACGATATGAATATACCGCGCGCAAAACAAGGAAACCCGATCGACCCAACTCGATGACCGAGAGAACCGTTTCTAGGTACTATAGACGTAGATATTATTTGTAGCATTTTTTCTACGTTTCGTAGATGCGAAGAGAAAAAAAGAAAACCAGGTTTGAGAGGTCGTAGCCGGGTCGACCGGTAAAGTTTCCTCGAAGGCCCTCGACGCCCCTTCTTTATTTTGGATTTTCAACATTTCCGGGGGCCAGCTGTGATATTTTCCCCACTCCATGTACGTTCTGATCGTAAATACGAAACATGCAAGGGGTAGGCCTGGACGAGCGTTTCTTGGCCAGAACCGAGCTGAAAACGCTTTGTTTTATAAAAATGGACGGCAAAGAAATTTGTAATATTCTGGACATTTTAACGCGTCGAGTGTCGACATAGTTTTTCATGCTTTTCCGTTCATGCTGAACGCGGTAGAGGTCTCGACATTTCATTATAAGTCACCCCATAGTCTGGGCAGATACAAAGCTTTCCCTAAATCCTTTGTGTACGTTTCAAACCTCGCGTTCGGATCCTCTTTGGTAAACGGTTGTTTGATACGTGACGTTGGTCCACAAAAATGAAAACTAAGTAAAAATTGAGTAAAAATGTTACCTGAAAAATGAATAACAAAATATTACAACAAAGAAATACAAGTTGGAAAACGCGTGAAAAGTTTTCTTTCTTATTGGAATTGTATATCTTATTATATCTATCTTTCAATAGAGACTTTATAAAACGAATATATATCACCTGAAGCACGAACGGAAAGTCTAGATTAGTTTAGGTATAGCGTCGGGCACCGGTGTCCGTCACGACACTCGACGCGTGAAATCCGATCCCGTTCGAGAAATGCTCGTCCAGATCGTGATCCAATCCTGTTAGGTCTAGGCGAAAATCGGTTGTCGTTAATGGGACACACCCGAAACTCCCCGAATTCCATTGATGTTTTGCCACTAACGCGTTACAGGAGCGAATAAATCCGCTTCAAACTGTTCAATTTCGATTGCAGGCATAGTGGCAAGAATAACCGCGTAATAGCACCGTCAATTGTTTCTCACGGAAAATCTTCGAGGGACAAATTTTACTAACGTTAGTACGTTACAGTCTATTCATTTAAAACGTTCTAATCGAGATCCTTCCGGTTTTCAGCACAAAGTTTTCGATCGACGTGAATAAGTCGTCAATTAATTATGTCAATTTTAATTTTACACAGATTTGTCGACAGATTTTACATCCGTTTATTAACCGTCTTCGGAAACGATCATTTTCTTTTATTAGCAACATTCTTGTCAACGTGCACCGCGAACATTAACGTACATCAACTTTCAATTAGTTCGTACAAACTAACCTCGAAATTCACTTATTTGCTCGTGATTCCAAAATATTCGAGAAAAGAGGAACGTCGAATCCAAACTGTCCGAAAATCAGAGATGAGCAAGATTGCGTTTAAATAGTAAATTAAAATTATTTACTTTATTTATTTATCTAACGTCTTCATCGCACTGCAAATTTAGGTTAGTTTTTATTCGTTCAATGTGAAATATAAGTTCATACTATGATTCAAATTGTACTTCCTTTTAAAACATATAACCAATTGATAGTTGGTTACATTTCATTCAATATTCCAAACTTTTTAGAAAAGAATTTTACTCATCTCTGCATAAAGTAACGTACGACAAATTTACTGTCCCCTGAATGTGAAGCATCGTGCCTTGTAAAACACAAAACGTCGAGTAGGGTTACCTTGACCGTCTCATGGTACAAAACGGCACGGTGCAATGAATTTTATTACATAATTCGTACTTTTAAATCCATTGTACATCGTTAACCTGCGACAAGTCCGACCAAAGAAAACAATCGATAGTTTAAACGTGCACGCAAATTGCGTCACGTATCGCGTACCAATAGAACGAAAAGTGAATTTAATTTTCATAAATCGCTCGAACCTGTCAAATTATGTTCCGCCATCTATAGTCGTAACGATAATTGTAAACTTACCCGAGCCAGGTTCCGTCGTTATTTCGTACACTTTCTTACGCCGTGTACAAGCTCGAATGGAATTCGCGAGTACAATCCAAGGAGAAGTGGCTGTTACGAGAGACACAAATTTCTTGATCAAACGCATAGATATATTATCGATGAAATAGGGGAGTCAGAAGCTAAAACGTACCACAGCTGAAAAGAGAAAGAGAGCTATACCTTATCTGTCTTTGTCTAAAATGCATGCCTTGCCAACTTAACCCTTTATTCAATTCAATCCTCTCAGCTTTCAATCATTATTTCCTTGTAACATTTTATCGTTACTAGTGTTATATATTTAAATTGCATAAATGCGTGACATAACCGCGATATTATGATATAAAATATAATTTTATAAATACGTAATATTTAATTTATAATAGCCAACGATAGTTTGACTTACAGAGTATGCTCTAGTAGACAAAGATAGATAAATCAACGAGATTTCTCTTCTCTTTCCAACAGTGGCACATCTCCACTTCCGGCCTATGACTTTCCTATAACGATATATCTATGATCAAACGATTCGAAACAAAATCAGCACTGAATTCCACAAAACAAAATACATACGTTACCTTCTATGCCCTATGACACATATTTAAAGCTTGAGACAGTGGAAATCTTTCGAGAAAAATTCGTCGTAGTTCCCGCGTTCGAAACTAGATAGCGGAAGTGGTTTAGTGGCGCTGCAAAGTTCGGAACGTTTCCCTCCAATTTTACAGTTTGACCAGCGGTGCACTTGTCGCTTCTTCTCGATCGCGTCGCGTAGCGTCAATTATAATTCTCGTCGCAATAAAACTGTTACTTGTCGTGTTGAGTCGTTAATAGTGCTAGAAGATCGGTAACATTCTGTCTATTCGATTGTCAAGTGTTGAAAAGTGCAAAACTAATGTAATCGGTTTTACAAAGTTCGAAGATCCCATAGCAGGACGCCGTGTCAATCGTTTTCATATTTCCAAAGAATTCCACGACTATTCACGTATTTCATCGTTTGCTGATCAAAGGTTGCGGAGAAATAAGGGTGACATTGATATAATTTGTTTGATCCTCGGTTAATATAGTTTCGTCGACAGATACCGATCGTTCTAGCATCGATATATTTCTAATTGATCGTGATATGTGCATAATTCGCACAATGGGCCTCTCGTAACGGCCATGACACATCTATCTCCGTTGCACAGGTTTAAGTAGATCGATTTGGAATTATACGAGCTTTGCTTTGCTCTCGATTTCTAGTCTTTGACACTCTTTCAAGTTAATTCGATGCAGAAATAATAAAAAGCGACGATAGAACACGGAAATTGATATACTTTGAAAGGGAAACATGGTTAATTGAATATTTCCTTACCGAACTACCCATAAAGATAATAAAATATGTATCGACAATTTTTCTATTTGTCTCTCGTTTCGTCAACTTCTTTTTTTTGTTACTTTTGCATCGATCCTACGAATCCAGTTTCTTCGCACAACGCGCCGCAAATGAGTTCTCTATTTTCAACGCCCTAAAGCACTTTATTTCTCGTGCGTAAGCATCTTCCTCGATTCGAATATAAAAACGTTCATTGACGGCCATTGGCGTCTTTCAATCGGGTACGCTTCCTTCAACATTTTCTCCTTCTTATTAAACTACTGTAATGGAAAGTCAGGAAAAGTGTCCGAACGAAAAAAAAAAAAAAAGAAAACGTAATGAAAAGAAAAACCAACAACGAAACAATTACTACAATTAAATTTATACCAATCTGCATCTAGTTTGCTAAACCCTAGCGCTGTGCGAATCAGTGTCTCGCGAAATAGGCCTAAAATCCGTCTGTCAACACCTAAAACAACACACTTCTTCTAACGCTTATTGTAAATATATATGATATACATATATAAATATATCCTTCCTATTTCCTCGTGCACGTTGCCTTTCGCTGCAACACAATCTTTGTCTGGAACAACACGTAAACCTCAGTCCTATGACGTATGAAAGTTATAAAAGACAAAAAAAAGAAAAAAGAAATGGTTAATAAATGAAAGAGGGGAATTATGTCGCGAATGCGGAAGCATCGTAAGTCTGTTAAAATTGTACGAAACGATAAGAAAGAATGTTATCATGCGAAGCATTGTGTCTGGGAATATGTAATTTGTCTACTCTGTCGGTAGACGTCGATTTGTGTAATTTATACGTTCGCAAAAAAAGTGAATAGACATTGGGTAATGTTAGTTTTATGAAAACTGGAAACTGGAAATGAGCTTTGGGTAATAAATGGAACAAACAAATACGATTTTTCAACGATGGTGTCATTTATTGTACACTCTCTCTTATCGACGTAGTTCACTGCACGCGAGATAAATGATTTCTTTAATTGATTTCTTTAATTGAAACGAAACAACTGGATAAATCGTTTAGATAAATAGTTAGCTTTTCAATTGGAAGCCTAGTCGTTCGTTACGTAAATTCTATCACCCGGCATTTTTTGTTATCTTGTTATAGAAAAGACTAATTATTTATATTCTTTACTTTTTCTTTACTTTATTTTTAAATTAACAAACGTAAACGTACCGGCCATCGATCGCGAAGATTAAAATAACTCGTGAAACAGTTTTGCAAACTTTGTAGACGCGTGACGTATAGCAAGCACGATAAAGTAACCACAAAATATATTGTATTCTTGGAACGATAGCCTTTTATACTTGGCGACACGTCATTCCGAATAGTCTGCACTCACAAACGGGCTGTTTTATCGCGAATTTGCATCCTACGAACGTCAAACGTTTACCGTTCGTATCGAGTCAATTTACAGTCCTGAGATCGGATAAATATTGAATGTTATTCCCCGATGCAGGTGGACGATCACTTTCAATCTTACTACTTTCGATCTTACAGTCCTGAAAACGCGACGATTGACAAACCACAAGTAGCACAAATGTTAAGGTTATACCACAAAAATCGGTCGTACGGTCGATGGCAACGGGCTTCGTCGTTGTACGAATCCAATGGAGTCCGAGTCGTTGCGGAGGGTGTTTATCGCGATCGTTTGAGAGTTTCTACGCGATCGCGAGTACTAAAGATCGGTAAAATATCCACACAAGGATGAAAATCACAAGCTCGTCACGATGTTACTGCACCGAGCGTTCTACGTGGTTCTACGAGAACGAGGAGAGACGACAGGTGACTGGGTAGTCGCGCCATGCGCGTTGCTCGCTCCGGCTCGGCGCCGCTCGGTCGCGCTCGCGAGCGGTCGGGTACCTCCGGCGGCTAGTGGTGGGGAGAGCAGTGTATCCGTGACGTCACATAATTAGAGTAAATACAAAGTAGTCTTGATGGGACAGCGGCGTGCGCCGCACCGTGAGTCGCTGGTCCGCGCGCGTCAAACCTATATCGTTTCGATACACGCACACCGCGCTCGTGTGTAGCTCGTGTCATATCCGCGCTATGTGCCGTCAGTGTGTGTGTGCCAAAGGATCCTAGATGACTGTGGGAATAGTGAGTGTCAGCCGTGCAGCAAAGAAATGGATAAGATAGAGGTGAGTGATATTTGTTAAGTTATCGTTAAAATAATAAAATGACAAAGTTGTCCGGAGTGCCGGTGAACAGGCTACGGAGTTACGGCGCGTCTTTTTCATTCTCTCGTCGGTATATCCTCGAATTTACTCGTGTTCTCCTCGCTGCTCGTCCGTAATGCAGAAGTGACAGCGTGGTGACGAGTGGGGGAAGGGGTACTCGTTGGGTAGAAGAGGGGGGAGGGTGATCGTGTAGTTAGACATCTGGCAACGAATGCAATTGTGTGTATCTTCGATGTGCCCGCACTATTAGTCGGACTGATTACTATTGCCATCCCAATCCTCCCCTCAACCGTTATCATCGCGTCGTCTTTCTCTGTTTCATTTTCATTTTCTCTGTCAACTTTGCGACTCTGCTTTTATCCGTCTTTCTCTCGCACGTTTCTTGTCTCTCCCCTCCACTGTGGGTTCTGTATCTCTCTCCGACTTGTTCGTGTGTTCGCTTACTCTCTCTCAGTTTACATATCTCGCTCCCTCCCTCCCGTTCCCACTTCGTCTTCGCGTATTTGTCCTTTCTCTGCTTCTCGTGCTTTTGCTAGCACACTTTGTGCCTCTCTCTCTCTCTCTCTCTCTCTCCCCCTCTCTCCCTTCCTTTCGTATTCTCTCATTCTCAGTTAGTGAGGTATTTATAGATGTGCCTTAACCCGATTTAACACAGCCACCTCGACTCGCATTGTCCTAACGACTATTTAATGATAAATTATATCACCCCCCCCCCCCCCTCCAGAAATTTGTTCGCCACTAGTAACTTTCCTATTTCGTCGAAATTTAATCCACGGGCCGTACAAAAGCGTTACCATCATATTCCAAATAGAATCACGAAAGGAAGGAAGATAGAAGGGAATAACACAACAGCACTGTTCCGTGCACGCGTCCGCAAGACACGAATCGATAAGTGCTTCCCGTTATTATTAGGATGAAATAGTATGGTACACCGGTGAATAAATAGACCGTCGTCCGTTTAAAGGAAATTTTAAAAGCGTGCGCGTCGAGTCGTCGCCGTGGGAAAAATATATTTTGTAACGTTCCGTGGAATTGGACGATTGGGTCGAGGAGCTACGGACAGCTTTTATTATTGTCGGTTTGTACTCTCTTCTTTTTTTTTTGTTTTTTTTTTTTGTTTTTTTTTTTTATATACCCACTTTGACTTCAGTTTGCTTACGTTGCACGCCGATGATTAAACTCGCGTTATGTATTTACCACTCGTACGCGTTTCGGTTCACCGATTCGTTGGCGAAACCGTTTTTCTTTTTTTTTTTTTTTTTTTGCAATTCCTCCCTCTTTCCGCTTTCTCTGTGTTTCCGTGGACGAATTGAAAATGTACATTTGAGAATTAAATCGATAACGCGGGGTCGCGAGTCACGGCTGGTAATTATTGTATCAGAACCGCCTCGGTGAGCGTCATTTTTGTTATCTTAACTCGACGGAGTACATAATACACGAACGATGCGCTCTCTATTGTCTTTTCCTCGTAACGAGGAAACAACAAACTCGTGCAGCTTTTTCGTCGCGGTTGCCCCCCTCCCCCCCCCCAGTCTGCCCATCCTCCCCCCTCACCCTTGCAAATGGCGACTTGAAATATTCCCTCTGGATTTTTCTCCGAATAAAGTGTGCGTTTCCAACGAGCTATTTAACGCCCTTTGAAATTTCGTTTTACGTTTTTTCTTCCTCGGTGGATTTTGAGACGGGAAATAGAAACTGTAAAATATGCTTACCGGTGGATGTAATAATAATCAGTGCGCCAACGAAAATTCCCATCCCTCTGTGACCTGCACTCCCGAGCGTCTATGACGTAATAAAATTATATATTTATACGAAGCATAGCTATTCGCAGTGTACGTGAAACACGACGAAAATAATGTTCGTGGAAACATCGAATACTTCTAAACTTTGATCATTTTCGTAACCGTGGAATTCTGCAGTTTTTCTCGTCCGATTAAACATTGACTCGATATTAACGATTAACGAGTTCTTTAACGTCGAACGAAGCCAAATTACGTTCGGTTTGAATAATTCACGTTTGATGCAACATCCACGTTTAATAATAATAATTCCGACGGCCACATTGTACGTTCAGTAGTTTAATTAAATTTGAATCAACAGCGTATTTGGAATTTAATCGTTCGCCGAACAAAGCCAACCTTTGCACAACAACATCGTATTTGTTTGTTATATTTGTTTATTCTGCGAATAGGATAAAATAATGCTTGGATCGCGATTAAAATAATGTCCCGTCCCTGCGTACGCATACGTACGCGAGTTCATGTTTTCACGAGAGTCGTAACAAAAATAACAAAACATTGTATTTTACCTTGGCTGTAATTTCCGCGAGTCTGGACGCTTCGTGTCGAACGATTCGTACCGATTCCATGCATCGAATACACGTACACACGTGTGTAGAAAAATGCCAGTGGCGTAACCATCAACTTTTGGCGGTCCGCATTTTAAACTTCGCGATGGAGGCCTTTCAGAAGGAATCTTTTCCCTTACATTTCATATAATCACGGAATAAATCAGTGTTCATTTTAATTCAACAAGAAATTTGAAAATCAATAACTACTAACTTTTGTATATAACGTATGACTCGCGATATAAAATATTTCCCTCTAAATCTTGCATAACGTTGGAACAAGATAAAGTGATACTTTTAAAGCAGCTAGTAAAACTAAACCACACTTTCGTTTCGAATATTTCGGTGAACATAATCGTAGAATTCGTATTGGCTATTTTTAACAAGGACGTAAATATATTTGCTATTATTTTTCTATTTCGAAAAGGCGACCAACTATTCTCGCACGGTTATATTCGAAATGTATATTTCAATAAAAGATCTATTTTCGAAACGTGAAAATTGCGTCATGCCTGTCCGCGAGCACAACTGGCGTCGCAATATTTACGTTTAAGGATTTCAATGTTATACAAACTCATCGCGTTATACGACATCTCTAAAGAGATTAAACTCGGAATTTAGTCGCTCGAGCTCCGTAATTCACGTTGTCGATAACTCGCGCAGACTTCGGGTGCGCTGTGTACGTACGACAAAAACAAAAACGCTTCTCACGGCAATCATTTTCTCCCCGGAGATTTATGTAATATAATATGTCGATTAAAGGGTGATAATTTCGCTGTTTGGAACGAGCTAATATTTATTTCACGTTGTTCGCGTTGTCTTTTCAAATCGGTAAACGTTACGATGCTAATTTAATATTTAACAAGCATCTACTAAAATTTGTTTAGTAAATTGAATAGTAGAAACGTAAAATATATAGTAATATCATCAAGACTGCAAAATTACGATCCTTTAACTTGTATGCGAGGAAGCTTGTCACAAAATAAAGGTGATAAATGCTCGTACGATAATTACCTCGAGATACTCGTTAGAAATGTTTAATCAATTCTGTAGTTGGTCATGGAAGTGTTTTCCTCGTCGTATTTAGCATTTGGAGTTTAAATGAAAAATTTCATAGTCATTGGAAATTTAAAAATTTTAATTCGCGGTACAGTCAAAATTCGTTACTGTCAAGATTTGTCGATTAATTGGACGTACCCTTTTGTTTTGAAAGGGTTTATAGGAGAGGCTATCAGTTCCGTTGACCTGATTATCGTAAATAAATGTATCACGAGAACCTGAATTTTATGACCTTATGTTCATAAATACGAAACGGACAAAACCAGCAGTTCATATTGGCATCTGCTTAGTCGCGCAACTCGGTTAGGTGCACGTGTACACGGGACTGTATTATCCATCAGGCCAGTGCTTCTCAAACCGGGGTAGCAAGTTATCAGAACCGAATTGAATAATAATTCTACTTATTTTTCTTCTCAAATCCGGCGCGGTAACTTGAAACCAGAAACAGTTTTAACATCGCAGAAACGTGTGCTAAACACAATAAACTACCTCGGAGATGCTAATCTCCACAATAGTATATACTTCCGCTAGCTAGCCATTAAAAAAAATAAATTTAGAAGAAAAATGCAAAAATAATTATTTCCTCCATGGAGTAACGCGCGTGTTTCATGAATCTTTGAAAACGATAACCGGGAGAATAAATTTTCTCTCTCGTTCTCGACTTACCGTTGGACGAGAAATCGCCGCTTACACGATTGTACCGTGAATTACAGGACGCGCACTGCATTTGTTTGTTCCCTCGTTAATTCACTCGGTAATCGGCCGTGCATAGGATATTTCGTTACATGTGGTCGCATACTCGCCGTGTTTGCATGCCTTTTCTCTCTCTTTTTCTCTCGAGCTCGACGCGTGTGTATCTTCGCGACTAGAACCCGCTGGTAAGCGTGCGCGCGTGTTACATACACGCGTACATCTTCGAGTCAAATTCAACGAACCGAGAGGGACAGGTGCTTCCTCGACAATAGGTGGTGTGGTGATGCGCGCGCGCGCGCGCGAGCCCTCTCGCCCCTTTGTAAATGTACTTGAATTCGAATAATGATCGCGACGTTAAGCACACTTTTGGTTACAGCGTAAAAGCAACCTCCTGGGTGGTACAAAAACCGGATAAATTTCACGTTCTTTCAACGTCAAAGGGAATTAGTCGATAATTTATCTGTGATATTCGATCCGCAATTAAAATTTATTCGAGTCCGGGGATTTCTGTTTGAATAATCGCTCGAGTAATCGCTTAATTGTAATTATTTGTAATTATAGATAAAAGAGGGAATAGTTTGTATCTGAAACGCGTGAGTAAATTATTTAAAATGCTACTGATATTTGTGATTCACATCTGTTTTTGTTTGTTATTGAATAAAAGATGAAATAATTTTTATTCAGAACATATGAGTAAATTATTTAAAATGTTACAGCCATTTGTGATTCAAATCTGTCTTTTTATTATTCGATAAAAGAGGAAATAATTTTTATTCTCAATACACGAATAAATTATTTCAAACACCACAGTCGTTCGTTACTTCAAATCTGTTTTCTTATTACCGAATAAAATGTTCGATTCGCGAAGGATGAAAGTAGGTTACTCTAAGGAGAAGCTAATCGGTGAACCATCGAAAGGCAGCTTTGCTTTTTTTATCTATCAAAAGTTTCCCCGTGCAATTCAACTTTTTCTCCCCGCACTATTGTTCGTGTCTTCGTTTAGAAAAGAGCTACAGCTTGGCCCAGTTTCTAGAATCACCCTGTATATTTGTGGGAAATAGGTTTCTAGGTTAGAGCGTAATCAGGGTTGAAATATAACCGAAATGTCGTTAATACTTACCACCGTTCAGTTGGGATAGCCGTTCGCCGCAGACCGCGCTACATTTCCAGTAATTTTATATAATGCATTCTATGCTTTCTACTATGCGCAAATAAACACGTACGTGCATTAAATAGGCTAACCGAATGTTCACGATAACGTGCCACGGGCAGTGGTGTTGCAAGTCTCTGGTTTGTACTTGATTTGTTTATACGGACATAAAATGGAAAATCATCGCTGTCACGCATATACGCGATGGCCTGGTCTCTCAAGAGAATTGGCGCATCACGCTTATTATATGACGCATCGTAGCGAACGCGTTAGACGAGTTTCATTTTTCACGAACGTATAACAAAATTAATTATTCGAAAGGAATGTGAATCAACTGCTGACGGTTTATCGATTTCTAACCATAAAATCAGTTTAGATTGAGTTAACCTGACGCGATGAAGACGTTATTACGATTAGTAATCTTTATTTTATCTGTGACATTGTTTCATATAGTATACCGATATTCGAATATTTTATGAGTTTTGGAGTACTAGGGTAAATTTGAAAGAAGGTTCGCAGACTTTTAAGTATTACTAGAGAATTAAGTATTTAAGTATTTAAGTATTTAAGTATTTAAGTATTTAAGTATTTAAGTATTTAAGTATTTAAGTATTGAGTATTGAGTATTGAGTATAAGTATTAAGTACTTTTAATTTAATCGTACCAAGATACGAATAACCTTATTCGAATATTACTATTAGAATGTAGATTATTATCTGAACATTAACGTTCCATTCCGATAGGTAGAAGAATACAGAAAAATTGACCAAGTAGTCCCAACCTCGGTTGATTCGGCGTGGTTCGTACCTTAGTGATCTCCCTTCCCCTCGGCTGCTCGTTCCCGCTCTTTCCTGCTAACGACATTAAAGGAAAGTACCCCGTTACTGCCTTAATGGAATTTACTTTTGTAGCTTCGCAGAGCTCACCATACTTTACGGAGTAAATTGCACCGCGAGGGCGGACTTCGAGAAACAAGTGTCTCGATTTGACGCGAACAATGGAACGCTTCTTGCGATATTATTTCGCGAACGGTGAATCAAAGGGTCCATCCAACCTCGGGGGACTGGATGCTCGACGAAAGAAATTTTTTAATGGAACACGATACGCCAGACCCTCGATACTGGAAAGAAAAGTTACAAGTATCGAGATTCGCGCAATTATCGGGCTAGCCAATATGGAGCCCCCATCCGGTACAATAATTACGATGGGGCAAAATTTGATTCGTTTCTATTTACACATTCGAAAGGGGAGTTGCAAGTATCGAGATTCGTGCAAATATCGAGGTAGCTAGCAAGACCCACTGACGCAACAGCAGAGGTGGGGCAATATTTTATTCTTTATTCGAAATTTGTTAAGAAAGATTTGACTCGTTTGCGGCCCGATATTCGCGCTCACTCTGGTTCCTAAGCAGTCATCCCTTTCACTTGTCAACGCAACGATGTTCGCGTGCAAGTATCGAGGTTGCATCTATCGTTGTTCCATCGTGTCGCCTTTCTCCTCTCCGTAAACTATTACGCCGACTGATGCGTTCGGATTTGTTTGATCGCGTGCGGTCGTTACTCATCACAATAAAGAGCCGATAAGAGGCTTTCGTTCGATCAAGATAACGAGTCGAACGAGGAAGAAAAACGATCGTCGAACCCAATTATATACGACTCGGCGGTACGTCGTTTTGAAAGAAACTCGAATGTTAATGGGAGAGAGTTGCCACGATTGTTTCTAACTTATTTAACTCTGGATAAATTGTAGTTCCATCGTCTCGATCTATCTTCAATAATTATAAAAAGTAAATAATAATCAGCGGTAAATACTTCTAGTAAAATGTAAACACGCACAAGAAAATTAGATTATTTCATTTTTGTAAGGCACACGAACATCGTTCCTGCACTTGTATTTAGTAGGAACAAAGAAATAGACGATGCAGGATTTAGGTGACCCGCGTGCGCGTTAGGCAACTCTCCCCCGGTTAATGATAGTAACTCGTGCTGGAAAGTTGCATCGAAATAAATTCGTCGTTGTTTACGCGTCGGGTTTACGGTAGCTCCGTGGAAACTTCACGTGTACCAGGAGAGAGAGAAAGTCGTTTTCGACCCGCGGATTTGCATGTCTCAGCCGGGTGGCTTGAACTTGGTCGTAATAATTACAAAATAAAAGTGCAACGGTGCGCGTGCCGCGCGGCCGATTGTCCGCCGGTAGTGAAAAGCGGTTTTCATCGCGGACTGTACGACATGCTAAAATTCTAATCGGCAAAATTAGTCGGGGAGGGGGTACAGTCGCGCCAGAAAGTCTAGCTGACCGCGTTTTCAAGTATGAAAGTTATGAAATCAATTCAACGTGGAATCGGGCTCTGTGCGGCGCGAGCGTGTTGTGCGTTGGCACTGTTATTTCTTTTCCTAGGCGCAAGACCACTGTTCGTCAGTCGTTACATGCGAGCAAACGTCTTTCAATGAGACGTACAGGTTTCTCTCTTCCCCTTCCGACCATTACGGGGGTTACGTGCACTCAAGTTTTCGTTGAATGGTTACTAGCAATATTCTAAATAAGGCTTTGATTTTGAAAGGGAAAACGCAACTCATATTTTCCACAAAATAGACTTGGCCCACTTTCAAAGTCAACACCTCAAACATACATACGCAACAGAAATAGAAGTAGAATTAGAATAGAAATACTCGAAACAAAATTTAGAAACGACAAATTCCCTAGTAGTTATTTATGCGTTCATCAACGCATATATTTACGGACGGTGTACATTTTTCATTTTCCTAATTTTCAATCGATCGAATCGGTTTATCGAAGGTCGACGACCGCGTATAATGAAAATAAGCAAATAATCTGGAAACGCGCTGGGTCAGTCGAGACCCATCAAGTCGTCCCGGGTTTAAAGCAGTTTCCTTGTTAAATTCTGTAGATCAAATTGCCAAGCATTTGGCGAGGTGGGGATTGAGCGCGGGTGGGAGGGGATGGATAATTAATATCGCGTGAAAGTTTGAAGCTAATATCCTAAATAAAGGGAATCGAATTAAATCAAATGACCTCCGTCTTGACTTCGTTGTTAATCGGCACAATGCGAACGCGTAATTACGTTTACGTAATTAATAATGGTAATCGACGTGGAACGGAATATTAAAAGAGGAGAAACTATATCGAGACGCGCATCAGCGGGAGCGCGAAATATATCGTCGCTCGCGAATGTTAGAATAATTGTACGTACTCTGATAACGGCGAGCAAAGCCCGTTATCAATTCAACACTAATGGACTGTTATCTCGCATAAATAATGGAAGAAATATTTTCCGCGAAGTATCATGGACAAAAAAAAAATGCAAAATGTTCTTCGAGCTAAATTTACGACGAACATTTTATCCGACGCGATCACGGTCGTATTAAATTGATAATAAAATTAGAGTGTAGTATCGTTGTTCTATTGCGCGTACGAATAGTTCAGATGTAAACGTGTAATCGTTGCAATTATTTCTAATTGTAAAATCGTGCAATATTTTTTATTAAAAGTATCTGTGTAGAAGAATGATTACGGGAGAATAATTAATGTTTAATGTCGAGTTATCGTAATCGAAAATATTCAAGAGGCTTCGAACGTCGAAGTTGCTCGCCTAAGTTGACGAGTTATCGTTAAATGTAAATTAATTTGCGCGTTTAATATGGAAAATGTATTCCATCCAATCGAGGAGGAATTCTTAATGGTTCGTTCGAATAATCGTTGGAAAGAAATCATTGAAGCAATTGACCTCGTTTAAAGTATTATAAAGCCGGCTTCCGTAGGAGCAAAACTGCCGTTCGATCGCCTAGCCGTTATTGATTTCGAAGGATACGTAAAAGTAAATAGAAGAGCAACATAGCGATACAGAGTATTGTAATGTCCCACGCTTTTGGAATGCAAAGCGCGATGCTTAACATACATTTATTCAACGCATTTCGCGCTTCTTCTTTTTTTTTTCACGCTAATGAATACCGAACGAGGAGTCACCCTTGAGGCGACAAATACGATCGAAAATAAGAATCGTCTCCGTTACGGACTAACTATATTGCGATTTTTCTCAAGAACGACCACGGTGGGAAATGTTTCTGGAAATTACTTCTCGTTTGAGCAAATATATATGGGTAGTCTATAAGATTATAGATATGGTCTAAATAAAATAGATTAGATTATAGGTACAATATAATTCAGATAGAATAGAGTAAGGTAGAGTAGAATAGATTATACATATAAAATAATAGACTAGAGTGGAATACTTCTCTTTTATTCTTATTTTCAAAGCTTCCAATCTCAATAGCCTCGCAACTCTTAGACGGTACTCGCCGTATAAATTGGGAATAAGAATAGATGTCCGATACTGCGTCGACGGTTATAGTTTCAGCAATGATTATTTCCAACGAACGAGCAGTGAAATTTCGAAATATTACTTTCACGTCAGTTTCAATTTCTAATGCGTTTTTTTCCACGTCGACGGAGCTTTATATATCCCCCCCGTGAGTTTTAATGGCCTTTCGGGACGCGCATTTAGCATCGAGGATGTAGTGCGTAACGGCAACATTTGCTGGCGCAGTTATCACGATTATGGTCAAGAGCATAACAGCCGAGAGTCACTGAATTTCGCTGTAATACTGTTACAACGTCGAAAGCGAAGGACAACGACGAGCGGAGTACCTTGCCTCGCTAATAGATAACTCGGTGGTTCGTGCCTCTGAAACGTTTCGCCGGTGGAATTTTCTTTTCGCTTACGTCGACATTCCCAGAGATGAATCGCATTCTTATCGATCGCATTCTTAACTCATCGTCGCAATCAGCGTCATTCTGACGCGGTGAAAATGGTATTCCCGCCTGTTATAGGTAAATAATTTTTCTTCTCGCGTCAGAGATGCCACCCATCGCTGACGTCCGATGAAAATTGGAATTTTATTCTTAGGAAAAAGAAGTTCTTCTTTCGGAGAGCAGAGCAATCGAAAAAGTGTGGTTGCATTGCAATTCAAAGACTCCCGTTTTAATCCTTGAATGGATCATTTTTCCTGGGTTAGAAAATAGGTTCTTTGTTTTGTTCTTGTTACTTGACAAGTCTTTAAAATATTTCTATCCAACTATATTGCACGTAACCTGTAAATAAATTCAGGAGGATGGTTGAACATTTTAAAGAGTTTTGTATAAGTATGTGTAAATAACCCTAGGAAATTTCAAAAGTTTATGTCGAGTACTTTGGCCGTAAAAAAATCATGAAGATTCCAATTAGAAAGACTTCGTCAGAGGGAATCAATTTAGAAAGAAAATAGGGATTCCTTTCTCGAAAGAAAAATTTCTCCGCGTTTAAAGGGTAGATGGGACTATAGCCTATTTTAATCACAATTGATCTCGCTGCGATCGATCCATCCGCCATGATCGTAAAATCGTGCTTTCTCAGCGTTCAATGGGAAGATTTTCTACGGCGCTCTTTGCTCGAAGCTTTCTCGTTGAATCCCTTTGCGTTACGCTTTTTATTACTTAACGTGTTTCGAGTTCCTCCTCTTGCTCGATCTGTTTGCCACATACTTTCATTAACGCGCGCACTCGTTAATTTCGTTGCAACGTGGTGAGCTCCCGACCGTCCACGCGTCGAATAAATAATTTATTCGCGTGCATAAAATCGGCATTAATATTAATTCGAACGTAAATACGCCGTCGGAGGCGAATAATAGACGAATAACCAAGGCTCGACGACAATAGACTGGAATACGGCGAGTACTTAACAACTTTATGATTCTTAATGTAAATTTAATTTAAATTTAAAATATTGGCGAGATCGGCGACTGGGTAGGCGTGGAATCGAGCGAAACGATTCACAAGAGAAAGTACGCTAATTCGTGCACGGATAAAGCCTTGAAAATTATTTTCTGCTGTGCAATAGTGGAAGGGGGCAATTAAATCGTGTTACGTATGATTGTGGAAAAATAGAAAAATGCGAGATGCTAAGTGGGAGGAAGTACTGAATCGATTCACGAATTGTATGTAATAGTTAATTTGGAAATAAATCGTAAGCTCAGAACTGAATTAGGAATTTAATTAAAACGAGAAATAAGATGGCGAAATATTGGTATAGGTTGTATATGTATAAATTGTAATATATTATTAATATGGTGTAGCGGCTAGCACCGAAAGTAACGCAGAATATGTGTGTTCAAATTGGAAATAACCAAACCCATTTCTATATCTATCCTTTATTTTTGTTTCTTATTTAAAAATTAATTTCGCCTGTTTTTCCGTGAGTTCGCAGCAAATTATTTTCATCTTGTGACTTTTGTCATTTAACCGACTCGTCGCTATACGTCTCGCGTCGGTCGCAACGAATGCTTATTAAATCAATTCCAACTTAATTGAATTCCTCCGATAACTCGGTGTGTGTAATTTGAATGCAAGACGCGCCACAGCTACGCTTGCTCGCTTTTCAAACGGACTGTACTTGGACGAGTACATAGACGCATTCGTGCGATTACGTACTTACACATTGCTTCTTCGTCCGATTGAAAATGAAAAAGTTAGAAAACGAAAGCTGGGATAGACTCTGTATGTTTGAGTACGCGAACATTATTTTAATAGTATTGCAATATTACTCTGGTGCTATTATAATTATATTATTGTAATTTTATTTCAATTCTATTATTTCAATATTACTATTCCAATTTTATTCGAATATTAAAGGAAATTGAAGATTAAAAAATAATGAACTTAATCGAATCTAATTAATTCCAATAATGTTATTCCAATTTTATTCGAATATTAAATGAAATTAAAGATTAAAAAATAATTCGACTATTTCTCAAGCCTCCTACGCGCGTAGAAAAAAAAAGAGCGCAGAACAGTCAGCTTATTTCGAGTTTATCTATGTGAGTTACAGCCGAGCGTCGCTTATCAGCGATCGTTCTTAAATGCATTATCGAGTAAACAGCGAATAATGTTACAAAATCTGACGAGGCTGCCCCAGTATCGTTACACGTGATTGCGTTTCAGTGCCAGGAGAGAGACCGAACGAGTTTTTTCTACGATTTATATTATTATTATCAGAGAAACGAAACGAAACTTTTCCACGTTATCGAATCAAGTATCTAAATATTTGTAAAGCTCGACGTTTGCACACGGCAAACAACTCCAGAAGTTGTACAAACGAAACATCAGGATTTCGCGTAGTTTTATGGAACTTTATTAACATGAACCAATAACTGTGATTGTTAACATTCGTCAATCTTGGTAACTTTATTTTTATTAACAGATGTAAACAGTGCATAATGCCGAATTAAACATAGAAAATTCAAAAATTATGTCTAATGTTAAATTATCGAATTTTGCTTCGTTACTGTTACGACATTAACATCTAAGAAATTAGGTTGTCTGTTTATAGAAACACTCCCATACGAAATAACTGTGTGCAAGTCACGGAAGAAACTTTTGGGACAACCTAACATAATAACATTTGTTCGTTAAGAGTGTAATGCGTTTTAATGACGATAAATTTATAATAACAGTCGCAGCGCTATCGTATTAATCACTCGCTAAAAACAACACGCGAGCTCTCTCTCTCTCTCTCTCTCTCTCTCTCTCTCACTCTCACTCTCACTCTCACTCTCACTCTGTCTGTCTGTCTGTCTGTCTCGTCCATAAATTTACATCGCGCATAATCGTGCAAGTTTAAACAACTTCGTTGGCAACTTATCAGGGCGTGCGAAACACACCATTCGAAACTTCAAAGTCACGGATTTCGGAAACACAGGTTGCCTTGTGTTTTCGCGTAGAGGTTTACAAACTCGAATACATAACCCCACGTCGAAGCCATTCGAATCGAGTTTGCTTCGGTAATTGCCAAGTAACGTGCTCGAAACGCGAAAATAAAAAATAGAAAGCGGTGAATTGTGGACGAAATATTTTTCTTGCATTCATTTTCATTAATGGGTTATTTTAAAGAAATAGTAGATTTTAAAGAATAACCGATAACGAATAAAATCAACGCATTCGATTGTTACGTTCTTTCGAAATATACCGAAAATAATCTAACTACCTCCGAAGCAAAAGAATGTTTAATATTCCAAAGGCGGGATTAATTTTTATCTAACCAGTAACGAGCAGACGGTTCCTTATCTGTTATCCGTTATTCGAAACCTTTCGCCCACATAGAAATTTCGCCCATCTCTGGTTATTACGTAATAGCCAGAGATCTAATGCTCCAACATTCATAGACGTCCACGTATCTGTATCGTGGATCTTGACACGAAGATAAATCCATCAGGGCCTATTACGATTCGTCGATATAACGCGGTATGTTAATACACGGTGATTCTGCGTTTCCCATTGGTAATGTGCCAATATACCGAATGCGCGTTCCCGAACGTTTTGAATACGCAGCGTGGATCTCGAGCGTTCAAATGTTTTTGCAATTAAGATCACAGAATCGCTCCTTCATTCATCTGGCAAGGGAAGGTGGCGACCCGGACCTGGCTCAAATCCCAGGGGCTGATGAATGCAAATAACTCGTATCGGAGCACAATTTGACTAATCGTTTGGAAAAGAATTATTACACTAACCAGAACACGCGTTAGAACATTCAAATCGTAGTCGGGATTATTCAAATGGATTCGAATTAAAATTGAGTTTATTCATACGATTGAGCTTTGCAACCAGGAAAGTCTGATAATTACGTACCTAAACAATTTATCGTGATATAATGATATTTCTAGAGTCCTGAATAATCATCGATTAAAGAGTTATACTTTCTACGCGAGAGTAGGTCGCGTACAAGAAAAAATTCCGAACGACGTGTTGCAGATAATAAAATGACCCGTAAGAAAAAGTGTTATTACATCTAATCATCTGCGATCTGGCTGATAAGCATGAGTCACTCTAGGATAATGAGTAACAAGTGATACGAAGGCCACGCGATTCAAAGATTGTTATGTTGCAATTAACCGAGTCAAAGGCCTTCTTAAACTCTACGCGAATTACGTCAACTAGGTTTCAATATTTGAGAGAATACAGATGTAGGATATACATAATTTACATATAACGTTAGTAAATAAGGCCAGTTTGGTCATGGTTGGTTGAACAGCAAAACCAGATTGCTCGTCGGTATTCGAATCCGATAGTAAGTCGTTACGTAGACAAGTAAAAAGTGAATATAACAGTGCAAAAGGTTACAAATTGCTTTTTTTTCCTAATATAACAAACAATAGAGTTCTACGGTACTTTCTCGATTCTTCGGGCCTCATTATCGACGAACACAATTGCATAGCCCCTCGGATCAAACGGTCGGATTTTTCAGTGTTTACATCTAATATCCCAGACAATAGTTTACGTCGTTAACCCTAAACGCATTTTTCTAGTCGTATGGCACTCGCGATAAAATTATCGTGAATAAGATACGCCTTATCAGATCTTTTACGAAGCCTTGCTTGCGCGATCTTGGTACCGACGATATTTTTTTCAGTAACTCTGACACACATATTCCACTTGTTAATCATCGTAATCGCGAGCGTCATCCATTGTTGGATGCACGCCATCTCTCTTCCTATCGTTGTCTCTCGCGTAAGAAAAATGTTGACCATTGTTTCGCGTTGTTACACGTCCCTCGACCTGCATTTACGTATTTATTTTTATTTGCTCGAACCTGTCCTCGGAAGACGCTGGAGTTATTTTTCTATTTCTATTTCGTTCTCATTCGGGTCAATGAAAATCCAATTTCGGATTCCGAGGGTTCGACATTGCAAATTAAAAATAAAAATTGATATATTTAAGGGTCAAGGTACGGGGAGTTTGTATCGACGACCGTCGATCGTCGGGCGATCGATCAAGAACGATCCACCTGCCCGTGGCCCGGCGCAATCGCGATCCTGCGTCGGTGAAGAGTATTATTTAAAGAGCCCTGGTGGTATCTGGATAGAGCGTGTGTTTCGACCTCTAGCATAATCGCGACACACCTGGGGATCGTCGGCGTGTACGTGGTGGCGGCTGCTGGTAGAAACCGGTTTCCGGCGAGCCGCGACCATCGAAAAGAAAATTTCAATGATGATTATTACGGTGTCTATTTCGACGTTTTCTAGGGAGGTCATATTTGTTCGATTAATTAGAAATTTCTACGGGCCTTTTCGAGATAAACGAATCGCTTCGACCACCGATAACGCCGCGCCTTTTCGTATGCGAATGCAATTTCCGAAAAGCAAATATATTTAATAATACCAGAACTATATTTAACACATTCGCGACTGCTGAGGTGAATTCGCATCGCTTCGAATTTTATTGTACTCACAGTGAGAAATATCGATTGAAACATCCGAGTTACGGAAAACAAAAGACAGTCACTTACTGATTCACGAAGGAACACGCGGTTGAACAGTCACGGCTAGTTGTATAATAAACGAACTTCTCTTGAGCACCATTTCTGATGATATTCTAAAAAAAGTAGCGTATAAATAGAAAAAGTTTGCGAACATAGAATACAATTTATCCTTCTCGTTTGTTCAAGACAAACCTCTATTTATAAATACCCCGTTTCGAGTAATTGGAAGCTCTTCCTTGAATTGGATATCGTCGCCAGCATCGATTAGCTTTGGAACGCGTGTTCAATTAATTAAACATACCTCGGAACGTCGAGTTGATACAACATTAAATCATTTCCGGGCATTCAATCTAGCCTGGCACATATATTTCTGTTTCGATCATCGCCCGACGAAATCGGAATATCACTCGAATCGTATGGAAATAGACGTCCAATTTATCCCGATAAATAGTTTCTAGATTAGAAACTTAATTAGAGGGGGTTCGCTATCACTGCCAATCGATATTTCGTTAAAATTTCCGCGTCGTCCAAACCGAATTTCCACTCGAACGTTTTAGAAAGAAAATCGAGCGCAGGGAAAGGACCCTGGAGTCGAGCGGGCAACAATGATCATTAACGACTCATTAATATTAATTCCGCGCGCGGCTTTTCGCGGATTGCGACGAACGAGGACGTTCGTTCAATTTACTAATGATTCACCCTATGAATCCCGGGAACGAGCGGCCTCCGATCGACTTTCATCGAACTTTTAACGAAACGTCCTTCCTAAAGACGCGAAACACGCTTTTACTCTCGCGTTACTCTCTCCGTTTTTTTTTTTTTTTTTCTTCCAACTACGAGGAAGGAAAGCGCTGTAACGACGAAAAGTTTCGCGAAAATTTCCTTTAAATTTTGATCTATTATGCATTTAGTTTTCACTTTGCCAATTTTCTTGCCTTAAAGAAGTTAACTTTTTAAAATTAAGTATTTCGTTTGATAAATACACGACCGCCGATATTTCACATGAATTTAATAAGTCGTTTAGATACAGTCCCCTGTTTGATACTTTCTTTTTATTATTTCCAAACATCTGTCCCTCGTATTTATACTTTTTATCGTATTTTATTTTATAGATATACGACCACCGGTATTTTACCTGAATTTATTTTATTGTTTAATAAAAATCCCCTTTTATTTCTATTCGATATTTTTCATCGTGAAAATAAAATTTTGCTCGTACTATTATTGCAACGTTCCTTTCAACCCACAACTATTTTATTACACTATAGCACTGAATCACGTTTCGCCGAGTAGCTTATATAAACTGCAACGATTTTGAATTATAATAAAATTTATCTTTCCGTCGATGCAGGCTCGTTGTTCTATCTTGAAAACTAATAAAAATCGAGTAAATACATCAAAGCTTAATGAATTCGTCTTGAAAAGTACTATCGCATGGTATAAACAAAAATATATAGTTCCATTTGAAAAACGAAACTTGACCATCATATCTCGTTAAATAACGAAGTTAACAAAAATTCCTTCCAGCTAAAACATGAGCCTCATTTTACCATGCAATTTCCGTCTTTGAAATTTTCCATTCGGCCGATAGTTTTGGAGTTAGAGCTCTGTATAACTTAGACTGGGACACCTTGTATGTCTCTCGGATACCCACCCCACCGCTGCCAGTCCATTCAGATTTCTTTTGCCCGTAATATCGTCCGAGTAACCCCGACCACCGGTGTAATACGATCCGAACCGATTGATACGCATCAGTCGAGTATTTTTTTTTTCTCGGACCTCTTTCTCCTTTCTCTATCTGTCCTTTTCTACGTTCGACGCTCGCCTCGAGTCAAGTGTAAACATATAAAAACCTCAAGTGCAATGTTTTGGGTCTCCGATTTTGCATATCTACTTCGGTCGATACTGTATCTTCTAATGTTTTGCCAACAAACTTCGAGTGTAGAGAAGGACAGCGAATGAAGAAGAGGACGGAGCGACATGCGAAAATGGCGACCAACACCGGGATTACAGTGAGTCAAAAAAGTATTGGCACGTCCAGTTTTCTTTGAATATCGGTAAACTATCAAGTAATCTATTAATATTAACTACGTTTATTAGTGTCTTTTGACACACATAAATACGTATGTTTACTGAGAATTCTCAGTTATTTGTTATAAGGAAGTACAGTAAAAAAAAAACCGAAAAATCCATAGTCAAAAATGTATTGGCACACGTACAGTGTTGTTAAGGATAGTACAATAATAAACAATATGAACAATATTGATCTTACTTAATATTTGGTGTGCATGCCTTTGGTCTTAATTACGGCATGTAATCGATTAGGTAGGTATCGATTCGACAAGTTTTTGTGTAAGTTCCTATGGAATGTTGACCACTCTTCGAAAAGCGTCGCTTTTAAGCCATTTTTATTTTTAATTTTCGTTTTGCGAATTTTTAAATCTAAAATATGCCAAAGATTTTCTATCGGGTTAATATCCGGCGATCGAGGTGGTGTAGGGAGTTGTTTCGGTACATTATGTAATAACTATTCCCTTGTTTTTCTTGCCGTGTGCTTCGGGACATTGTCTTGTTGGAAACGAAACGTTCCGTTTATGCCCATTTTTATTGCACTTGTTAACAACTTATTTCGCAACACGTCAATATAGACGCCTGGATCCATTTTACCCTCAATAAAAACCAAATTTCCAACTCCATGGTACGACATGCAACCCCATACCATGACATGACCACCACCGTGTTTCACTGTAGGTATAATATTCTTTTGATTTAATTCGGTGTTCGGTTTCCTCCATACAAATCTTTTTCCATCAGAGCCGAAAAGATTAAACTTGCTTTCATCTGAGAAAATAACCGTCTTCCAAAATTCCATTGTTTTATTTATATATATTTTTGCAAACCCGAGTCGTTTCTCTCGATTCTTCTCATTAATGAACAGGTTTTTTTTCTCGCTGCTCCACCATAAATTTTCGCAGAATATAAAACATTTCGGACTGTTTCGGTACTCACTTCTTTTCGCGAATATGTTGCGATGTCAACAGCTAAACTTTTAACACTTACAAAAGGAGTTTTTATTGCTTCTTTAACGATATCTCTTCGTTCTCTAGGTGTAAGTACTTTCGTGCGACCTGATCGCGATTTGTTCTCGACACTACCAGTTTCCTTAAATTTTGTTACTACACTTCTTACTGCCGAGAAACTTAAATTTAACGAATCGCCGATTTTTCGGTAACTTTCACCGCTTTTGTGTGATACAATAATTTTATTTCGCACGGACAATGATAACTCGCTCTTCTTCGTAGTCACGATTGTTGTTCAAAGTGTAAACACAGACTGATCGTGTTAACTGGCAATGAGAAAGAGATTCATAACAGGTTCTGTTTATCGTTATGTTCCTAGAACCGAATTTGTCACGTACCAAAGCGAGTACACGTGTCCTTACAGCAAAACCATACGTGTGCCAATACTCTTTTTACTATAGATTTTTCGTTTTTTTTACTTTACTTCCTTATAACAAATAACTTAGAACTCTCAATAAACATACTATTTATGTGTGTCAAAAGATACTTATAAACATAGTTAATATTAATAGATTACTTTAAATTATAAAGATATTCAATAAAACTGGGTGTGCCAATACTTTTTTGACCCACTGTATTTCGGTGAGACATGTAGTAAATATGATGCGAATTACGTCGTGTTTGGTCTCGTTTTAATCAGAGAAATGTCAGGAATACGATGGTAACAGTTTTACAACAAAAACGGGAGAAATAAAAAATAGTTTGATCGTTGCATTGGCATTGTCTCATCGAGATATCCGATCCCGAATTATGTTACTGTCCATTTATCCTACAGAAACTTGTGCATTTAAGCAAAAATGAATCTACCGTTGAGAGGCGCAGCCCTTTCTGTCTGTTAAAGTATCGGACCGGCACCACCAGGTCTGAGGACCCTTGACTGTTTGTCGTCGAAGGCCAGAGCAATAAACAGAGCGCATGCAGAATTTTCTTTTCTTTAAGTGGACGTTAGAATTTCTGTTTCGCGTAGGCCTGAGCTTTTAGTTACTTCCCGTTCGTTTTGTAAACGGTCAAAACGTTCTTCCAAGCTGTATACAAAAATTATGTACATCAACACGCGCACGTGCTCGAGCATGTGCATACCGGGCAACTGTTCCCCTTTTACAGGAGTTGCCACAATAATAGAATGCATTTTCCATTTGTCCAATTCCCAGCAGTAATTACGTGTGGACCTCTCCATCGAGTTTCGCCCCTTTACCCAAGTTCAACCCCACTCAGCTCGCGGGACGCGAGCCGAACATCACATCCAGACAAAAATAGCTTCAGCACTTGTTTTCATCGAATTTACCCACTTTGTCCACGACTGGACACCTCAAATTTTCAATTTTTCGTTTGTGAGATCGAATTACGCGCCAGTCGGGAAGATGGTGCGCGTAATCAGGTGTGCATGAGAGTATATTTGAAGAGCGCGAATCGGGAAGCGTGATAGATCGAATGTTTGTAAACGAGTGTATGATTGGCAAGGATGGAGACAGTGAGTGAGTGAGTGAGTGAGGGAGGTGAGTGAGGTGAGTGAGTGAGTGAGGGAGGTGAGTGAGTGAGTGAGGTGAGTGAGGTGAGTGAAGTGAGTGAGTGAGTGAGTGAGTGAGTGAGTGAG
>NW_026534838.1:3243298-3254613 GCF_026225885.1 Hylaeus anthracinus
AGTGACTGAGTGAGTGAGTGAGTGAGTGAGGGAGGTGAGTGAGTGAGGGAGGTGAGTGAGTGAGTGAGTGAGTGAGGTGAGTGACTGAGTGAGGTGAGTGACTGACTGAGTGAGTGAGTGAGTGAGTGAGTGAGTGAGGTGAGGTGAGGTGAGGTGAGGTGAGGTGAGTGAGTGAGTGAGTGAGTGAGTGAGTGAGTGAGGTGAGTGACTGAGTGAGTGAGTGCGTGAGGTGAGGTGAGGTGAGGTGAGGTGAGGTGAGCGAGTGAGTGAGTGAGTGAGTGAGGTGAGTTGGTGAGAACGAATGGTAAAATGTAAGGAGAGGCGAACAAGGCAAGTGCGAGATAAAGAAAAGTAATACAGTCGCAAAGCAGTTTAAAAAATTAGTACCCGGATATTTCGTACACGTCACTTTTCCTTTCCGTAACTTCCAATCGTACTCAACGAACTGAAACAAGACATCACACGGATAACAAATTGATTCGGATTGTTAAGGGCACGGCGGTCTTGATCCTCCATCGGAGATTGGAGTTGGGAACCGCGATAAAAGAAAAAAGCTGATCCACCGACGCTCATAGTTGTAAACCCTTCGTTCCAAGATCGATAATGGGCTCCAGGGGGCGATCGCGATGAAACCAAAAAAAGGAGGGGGGGTGGAAATATTCGATTCACTCGCCAGGGACCGTAATCTTCCGTTCTGCACGACTCACGATCAGTCGCATGGTCGATTGACACTTTGCGTTTCGATTTTATTCCGGTCAATTGGTTGAACATAAAACTAGAAGAGTATTTCTTTTTGGTGAGATGTCACGCAAAAGTATTGTATGCAGACATATTGATTTATTATGGACTCGTGCGATAGTTTCTAATTATATTTTCAAACGCGACGTGATGAAAGGGATCTCTTCCTCGTTAATAAATAAATAATTAGAAGGCCCATTCGTTATTGCAACATCGTCGAAGAAAATTCGAGTCAGGAAGACGAACATGATTCCAAATAGCAATGCCAAGGCAAGCCTGGCGTTTTACAATTGGTTTGTCAACTCGCGAGCGTCAGCTTTCGTTTTGTTTTATAATTTTAAACATTTATGATGCTTCAGATCCGCGCACGGAATTATATTATTGCTCGGAACGTTATTCGAGCGCGGGAACGCAGCTGTCGCTGCCACGGAATTACAATACAAATTGGTTTTTCAATCGCGATTCAAGTTACGTCCAGATACCCGGTGAGATTATTGTACGCGACGCTACGGGTCAAAGTTATTCCGTTCCTTTTATCGAGGAAATAATAAAAGAAACATCGGGGCACGCATCGCGCACGGCTCGTCTAAATAAAGCGCGGAGAAAACACGCTTTTGTGCGGGCAGCTTATGATTCACGGTTGGCTCGAAACGCGATAAAAATGGAAAAAAAAATGAGAGAGGAAAAAAGAGAAGAAAAATCGAGGTCGAATTAACTTTCAGATATCTCGAACACGACAACGCGTCGAATTCAAATTGTAAAGCAAATATTTAATCCCCCTACGAGGGATAGCGTGTGTGCTCGACTCGAATTCACCAAATTTCATTTTACTTTCGTTAGCATCTGGATACACGCGTTTGCCTTTAAATTTGTTCAGATATTAACATCGCGGAAGAAGCTCCGTCGTATGATCGATATTTCTTATTTCGAAATTACCTATCAGAGAGTAATCTTTATGTTGGTCGACGACTTCGTTCGATCTATGCACGCCATAATAAAAACACGTTGCTTCTAACGCGTAGCGATTTCAAATATTTATCTTCGTCACAAATGTCGTTCGCAGCTGTTCGAACGAAAACATTTTCTTCTTAAAGGGGGAAGTAATAGCTTCGACATCGCCACTTTTTCTTTTTTTTTTTTTTAAATTATATTATTTTGTAATAAATCTTAAAAAAAAAATTGGCACATGGAGTTCGATGCATCTACTGCAAAATTAAATTTTGTTTCGAATTAAAATATGTATTCGAGTCTTGGAAAGAAATTCTTGAATTTTGCCTGTGACAACCGCGCGGTACCTCCTCAAGTTTTCCAAAGAAAATCAATTTCACTGGTCGCGATACCACGAGATGACATTAAATTATCTCCGAGCGCTTTACAAGCATTAACACGCGTACATTCTTCGGTTGAATAATAAAATATCGTAATAATAAATTACTCGCAGAGTCGCAGCTCCGCTTCGTATATGTTGTGGGATATTATCAGTTGACCTTGATTCCTCTGGAAAGAAATGAATACAGGGAATCATAATTTCCGCTGATAGCAATCGTTAAAGATGAAATTCCCGTGTGCGCAGTGCTCGTGTACGTGCGCGAAGTGAATCGAATTACCAGCGATAACTTATCTTCCCCGTACGCTTGTGACATATGTGATTACCTTCTACGCTGACGCGTATCAAAAGTAATTACCTTTTTCCCGAGCGGTGAACTATCGAAATTTATATTGACCAGCCGGTACGAGCAAAAAGACAACGCGGAAAGGAGAAAAGTAGCTCTGCCCTGCGTTTATACGCCGGCCCATCGATTATGCAACTCGTGCTGCTGCGAGCGATACAGGCTGCCTCTTTGAAAACGGGCCACGTATTCTGTTTTACTCGCGCAATCGTCTAAATAATTTTCGTCGCTCGCTTTGTTGGTCGTGCAATAATTTACTCGAATAAATTGCGCCCAACAAAAACTTTGCATAAATTACATTCATTATATTCAAGTACATAAATACTAATCATATATATTATATATATTTAAATATACAAACATATTAAAATTTGCACAATAGTAGACATGGTAGTAACACAGTTATATGAATAAAATTATACAAAGTAGATAAAGATATTTTATCTTATAATCGTGTTACCGTGATGTATACTATCATTCAAAAAAATTCCAATTCGATCGCATTCGTCGAACGTACCCGAATGTAAGGAATAATATTGCCGTAAGTTGTCTATCGTTCGACTAAAAATTTGCCCAGCTCTGCAGTTCGATTCGTCGAGCAACGGTCGCGATTAATTTCTTCGGAATCGCGGCGTGTAAAGTTATTACAAAAGCGCCCGGAGGGATTTGTGATTTCGCGCGCAACTCCCTTCGACTGTCAGCCGCCCACTTTTTGAGTGTCAGCTTATTTAACAGGCGGCTCCCCCCAAGTGTGTGCACACGTATGCTCGCGCACACAGCCCCTTTTTGTCTCTGAGCGTCCCTTTTTCCACCCCCTTTTCCGCTCCGCGCGCCCCGGCGCACGTTTTCTCCCTTTTTCATACCACTGTCTTCTCGTTCCCGGGGCAGCTCGCCTCTCGATGCTTTCGAAGCTGCTGGAAAACCTTCAACGGTGACTTCACTACTCCTGTACTCGAACAGGCCCTGTCATTATCCGAATAAATGAATATGTGAATTTTTCTAGAGGCAACCGAACGCCAGGAGTAAATTTCGAATATCGGGGGAATAGGGAAAGAATAAAGATACGTACTCCAGGTTTCTCTTTTTAATTGTATTATTTACAGTCAGTGAACTAGAGTAGTAAAGTAAATATAATATACCCGTGTTTAACTTATGGTTTCAGTCGTTGATTCTTCGTACATTTGTCATTCTATTAAACGTTCGCGTTCGTTTTCGCGATTCCTGCTTATAAAAACCTGAAATTTTATCTGCGACAACCGGTTGTACTCTTTAAATCGTCAATCTCGATCAAGTCACGTTGTATAAACGTTTCACAAATAATCCGCGAATAAAAAAGTTCGGGTAACGCTGATTCGGAGGGAACGACGCGTAATAATGGTGTCTACGGTCTGGAAAGAGAATTGAACTGGACAGAGATACACGTGGGTGGCGAAAGGGACGACGGGGAGGGATCCGTGGATTAATCTCTGCATCGGCGAAAGAGAGACGAACGAAAAATAACGAACGATTATATAAATTAAGCTCGACAACAACGGACGAAGAGACTGAAATGGACGAATGAAATCATCGTCGATTGTGCAATAATAGGCGAGCGCTGCCCGCAGGAAGCTGAATTCATGCGATTCAAACAATCTCGCGGGACAATTCCCTGTGTAATTCGAGCACAAAGTAATGCCGCGCTGCTATGAATAATACGGTGTAATAGGTAAAACCCGCGACACGATCGTTTCGGGATAGTTAACGAAAATTGCCGTGTCACCGAAACAAGTAAATCAATAACAATGCTTTTGGCTTTGAAGTATTCGCCCGAATCGTCAAATTGTGAATAAATAAAAGAATGATGAATAAAATATCGTATTAATAAATGAATAAATGCATGTGAATAAATAATATAAAATAATATAAAAGATGAATAAAATGTCGTGTCGATATACCAATACATAAATTATGCACAAACGGTATACAAATGCAGTGTAATAAAATATGAATGAACGAAATAACGACAAATAAAATGTCATACATTAAAATAAATATCCCAAAGCCGAAGATAAGTATTATTTACGTCGATCAAAGTATTCCGATTTGTACGCTTCATGTCGCCAGCTGGAATATTTAAGTGAAAGTATTGAGAATTAAGATCTCGGGTGTAAATATTCCGATCGATACCGCGCTATCGCGAATTTATCGTAAACGTGGAAACAATGTCTAATCGATACCCGGGGTAAGCAAAACAAAAGCAGTTTTCGCGTCGAAAATGGCCGAGAACCGCCCCGGTCCGTAAATAGCGCGACCATTAAATTTCCCAGGGAATTGATTAACGAATAACGCCGTTGCGTAATTCATGAAGCGAACGACAATTATATTATACTATGGATTTCAACATAACGAGCTGCCGCCCGTGTAAAATTCAATCCAACCGATAAACAATCCGACGTTCACTTGCGTACCGACAGTTGTTCCGGTTCTCGGCGCATATTAATGAATAAACGATAAAACGTCTTTATCCTATACAAATCGCAATGAATTGAAATGCCTCGTGAAAGAAGTTTGTTTACAAAACGAAACGAAACGAATGAAATAAATTATTCGCTTTTTTCCCTTCTCGCGACTGTCGGATCTCGTTTAAATAAAATACGACAACTCGATCGGCTGACAATTGACAAAATAAAAAAAGAAAATATCACAAAGGATCCTCGCATCAACGCCGAAAATGCCTATAAATAAACGGAACGAATGCATTAAAGTTGCGCGTCACGGAATAACCTAGATTCTTTGGAGCGGCTGGTTCGCTCAGCCACGTGTTCGCGCGTGTGTGTGTTTCCATTCGTCGATGATTTAATAACAACTAAATAGTGGGATATAGAAAGAGCAACGACGGAATGGAGGGGACCAGAATTTCAATTTACCGCTTGGAAACTAACCTTACGGACGCCCCGTTATGAGTTGATAACAATTACGATTGCAATGTTGCAACCGTCGGGGAAAACGCGAGTTACACGCGACGTCACGGAACAACGTTTCTTGCAAAATGTTGATTAGCGTTTTTTCGCGTATTTGTTTCTTGCCGTTTTCCGCGGCCTCGATCGATTTAACTGTTACCTATTACTGCAGACGTTTTTAAAGTGAACGAACGGAGACAGGAGCGAAGAGTTTCTGCTAATTAAATCTACACGCTCGTAATTAATTCTAACGATCTCGATTCTAAGCATGCGGCTCTCTCCAGGTTGATCGCAGTATTTCAATTAACTTCGAGTGGCGTCGATAATTGTACCCAATATTGCTATATATTGTTAGCATCGATATTTGTACTATAGATATATTCGTATGCATACGTATGTATAGGCTTCGATATTCGACAATTCGATAACTATGGCACTAGAAAAACGTAATTTCGGTTTGTCGTCCTCCTCCCGTCCCAAAAGGATAATCGCCGAGCGATGGGATTAAACGAATGAAACAGGTGCTCCGAACCTCTCGTGGAGTTTCAATTTATTTCTTTAACGGTCGCGGAGGGGAAAAAAAGATAAAGGAGGTCCGTCCCACGAGGCGATTAATAAAAATCTGTAGAAAAAGGGATAAAAAGTAATGTTGGTTCTCCTATGGACATTATTTAAGCGAATGGGAGCGGGCTGAGCGGAGGGGAGAAAAAAAGGAAGAATATTGGCGATAAGCAAAATGAATAAATTAAAATGGTACGTTACGAAATAACCTGGATTCTTTCGAGCGTTCAGCAATATATTTCTTGCGCCAGGATTTAATAATAATACGATATCGGTTCTATAAACTCGAGTGCACCGTTTGTAGGTGTGCCGGCGCGCGTGCGCGGTTGTCCCTCCTCCCCGCGCACCTGCGACGACCACCGATTGCCCGCGATTGAGAAACAGACGAGCGTTGCGTTATCTATGCGAAAACTTCGCGTACCTGTGGAAACAATTTTCGCCAATCCTCGAATGCCGAGCGAAAATCGTTGATATTTTTCTCGTCTCTTCGCGCAACCAAACTATTTCGCCATTTTCGTTTTCATACTCGTCTACCACTCTCATCGAATAATCGCGTCTATTATTACCATCTAAACAATAGTAAAGGCGATGATTGTTTCGCGCGTGTTCACGTTGCGTTACGTTGCAGCATCACTGTTACCATGGCGCGTTATTGCTCGTACAATTGCATCATTAAGATACTATTTAACCGTCCTTTCGATCCCCCCACCCGCGCCCCTCCCCGTCTTCCACTGCTCGTGCGTCGTTTAAAATTAATTACCTGGAAAGTTTCATTCAGCGGCAGGAAAAAGTGGAACTCGTTCTCGCATAGTTCTGTATCGACTTCGCGGTTCGACCGTGTCGTGACACGCTCGTCCTCCTGAATAATTCAATTTTCGGTGCCGTGCAATAATAGAGATCGCGATTAATTGCGAAACGGTCTCACAAAACGGTGTTCTAATCAGAACGATACGATCTCGCACCGCTGATAATCGTTTATCAGTCGGAGCCAGCGCGACGTTATCGTCGCTTTCGATAAATAAAACAAATTTCCTTCGTCGAGATAAGCGCGGCAACACATAATGCATCATTGTTTTTCTTTTCGTGGAAACAAGTCTTCGATATAGAAAATCGATAACAGAAATTCGATGCTTTCCGCTCGCTCTTGCGAGATTTCTTTTTTAACCGAGGAATTTATTTATCGAAGACCTACATTTACGCGTGACAGTTGACAGGTGAGTTACAGAGGTATAGAACAACAGGAAAAACTGCGATCGACAGGAAAAATTATCTGTTGAATTGTGAATGGTAAACGCTGACAGTAAATATGATCGTAAACGAATTTTTTTAATTTGGTCTGCTATAAGTATACGACATTTGTTTCAAATGTTTGCGATATTGCTTGCATTCTTTGAGGTGCACTTCGGATATTTTTAGTTAAGATTAATAAAAGTAAAATAATAGTGAAAGTATATAATAATAATATAGTAATATAATCGTGCAATAATAATAAATAGAATAGCAATATAAATATTTGATAATATTTTAAGTTGTTTTTGAGGAGTAGGTGTATATTGAAATAAATGTCCTGTTTGTTTCGGTCTTAGGTAAAATTCCACTCTGGGTGCACCTTCTTCAGACCTCTGTTAGGTCGAAATCACTCGTCGGAGCACGAAGCCCTTGGCTGGGAAATGTTTTTCCCCCCTCGGAGGGATTTCGTTCGCATTTCTTTGCCAATTGTGCTTAAAGGAGGGCTTCTCCGTTTCCTTGGAATGGATTTCGGTCCTTGGATTAGAGAGGAGAGTGATCGATTCGAGTCTCCCGTCGAAAGACAGACTTTTCTCTATTAAAAGGGTCCTCCGGAGCGGTTCTTTCGCTTTAAGCGCTGATTTCGTTTAGTATTCCGTACCGGCGACAATTCCGTACATCTCGACGAAACGAGTCGAGAAAGTTTCAGTCCAAAATGTTCATTATTAACCAAGTTACGAATTTTGGAAGATTAGGTCACGCTTTTGGCACGATTTTGGCACACCAAACGCGAATTACAGTAATTGAAATCTTTTCGAATATGTTCTAGAACAAAAGTTGATCAGTAAGAATGATCACATAAAAACAAGAATACCAATTACCTTAAAATCTCATTCAATAGGAGAGTAAATAAAGTACACGATCGATTATTTTTTTAAATCTTCTTAACCACTAATCAAATGTCTCGTTTAATAAGTCGATTGCTATTTATTAGAATGATCATGGTTCTTCGATAATTTAACAATTTACAATTTAGCCGATTAACATTTATCGGTTAATAACGTACTTGAAGATAAATTGCAAGTTCAGCAACGGAAGTTAATTACGAATTAAGTCAATATAAGACTACATGTGCGATTTTGGGGAATAAACTTCGTGCCCGCGGGTATCCTGGCTGTTCCGATATTTATTTATCGATATCGTTGTATAAAACAGGGACCGCGAGCGCGTGTAACGTGGAAATAAAAATATCCCCTTTACTGGATGTTTGATGGGAACGTTGTATCATCGTAAGAGCTCTCCCTTTGAATAGAGTTTCCTGCGCGTTCGTCGTATATCTTGATTACCATTCATTCCGAGGCTCGTGGAATTTTCTCCGCGATAAAAGAATTCGTTGTACCGAAACCGAGGATTTCAGCCACCCTTATCACGTTCACATTTTCGCATTAAACGCTGAATTACGTTAACGAGCTGGAGTTGCCAAGAATATTTAATCATTTTTTATTTTTGTTCTTATCGCGCGGACGCGTCAAGCTCACGTAAGATGAACATGTAAAACGATATATTATTGGTGCTGGAAAATTGTTAAAAATTTCTGCTTTATTGCTTTTATTATTCAAGAAATATTCCTCTCCTTTAGAGAAGCTCAAGTACTTTATTAAAAACTATTTTCGTTGTAATGAGAGTGAAGAAGATTTCGTTGATGAAGCTATTCAAGATAACATAACTAAATATTATGATAATACAGGAAAAGTTGCGGAACAAGGAAATGGCTAATATCAAAGTTGGAACAGGATAATTAAAATATTAATGTTTAATTCAAACTTTCTGATAAGAATTATCATATTATGCGCGCAGTCAACGGGTATAGCGATTCTGGTATTAGATTAAACGTTCTGTAACACAACCGCGCGAGAAGAATAACGAGAAAATTTCTTTTACGTTCTCTGCCGCGTTAGAGAATATTTAATCCAACGTTTGGATCGTTCCACTCGTTGATCGCGCACATAATTTACTAAGTCGTATCGGTAAGCGTTATTTTAATATTAATAACTTACTAGCACACGTGTTGTATTTCTTGCACTTTTTATTTTGGAACTATACGAATATACATAACCGTGGAACTAGTAAACAAATTTTGTTTCTTTATGCTTAATCATGTTTCCATCGTTATATTCCATTGTCCTAGCAAACAGCCTATTAATAGGCTAACAGTCGGTAAAGCGTTAAGTTAGCATCGAAAGTCTAACAAACATTGAAAGTGTTTTGGTGACCGGAAACGGTTTAGCAATTTTCCCGAACGATCGTTAACGAAATGATGACGAGCGAGCCGTGACACTTGGTTCGGGTTAAACGGCGAAATAAACGTTGATTATTCGGAAAGAGGGCCAGCTCGTCGCCGGACCCAATTATACCCATGCTTGGGAACCGGTTTCATTTTCGGAGTCATCTCCAAGGTGACTTCTGATCCGATGTTGGGGCCTTATTCACGACTATCGTCGACAGCTCGCGGGAGGATCGCGGGCCCAGTCGCTCCGGAATATCCTTTATTGCCTATAAACTTCCGTTGCCTCGTAACGAAGAGGAGCCTTTAGGACCGTAATAATGACGACGGTGGATCTAGCCTGGGTAATAATAATTTGGCGCGAGGGGGCGAACGATCAGAATTTTGTTCACGGGAGAAAGAAGAGAAACGTGGTGGAATGCCGAGGATGCGTAACATTTTACTCTAGTAATAGTCGATGAGTGGAAACTGCGTGCGGTTGAATTATTTGGGTTGATTCGTAAGCAACTTCCGGTGCAGGTAACAGGAATAATCATGATTTCGGTGAGAGAACGATATTGGAAAATATTTTTAACTTCCGGACGACAAAGGTTTCATTTATATTTTGTTTTATCATTCGGACTTGATGGAAAAAAACCACGATCCTTGCATTCGTTGTTCGATATATTTATTTGGATAAGAATTTCGCCCATCTCCGAACGAAACCTGAGAATGCGAGTAAAAAAGGCGGGAGAGGAAGGTGAGGACGTCACTTTTACTTCGGTGTGTGCGGGCGAATGATGTCTTTGACCGTGGAGAATGGTACCGCCTCTCTGCGCCACTGCATTTTTCGGTGAAAATGAAATAGAACGCCTTGGTCTCACGAGGGGGCTTTGAAACTAAAGCTTGGAGGGGAGGGGGGCGGGACCACCCGTCCAATTTTTCTGATTCGAACAGTCGGACACTTCGATTCTATCAATACTCGACGAAAACAAATTGAATATAAATCGAATACTTGTTTGGATATTCAAATCACTTCGAACATTTTAACCATTGGTCTATTCGAAGAGAGTCGAGAAATTTAGACGCAAGTGTTTCTTATCTTCCAAACAGTGGAACATGTATTTTTATACATTTTAGCACGTTCTAGCGCGGTTAATAAATTCCAGAAGGTTTAAACACTGGAATTAAAAAGGCAACGTCAACGTTCGATCGTTCGAATCGACTCAATTAATAGAAACAATTTAATTTGGTTACTCGGCGCAACTATTTTTTTTTATCTGAAAGTATCGCCATTGAAAAAATTCGGGAAACAGTGGGCCGATGAGTGCTCGCGAAACGGGATCGCTAATTGCACGCATTATTTGCCGCGCTTTTTCGTCGCATTGGCGTCGGCTGAAATTTCCACAGGGGTCATTCGTTTCGATTAAAACGAGCGAAACGCGCGCTTTACTGCAATTTGCCGAGACCCGAGCACACGGAAAGTAATTCATACGGACCCAGAAGTCGTGTATAATGCGCGGCGAACATTTCTACTGCGCGGAGAAAGCAATTACGCGTTCGAGACGAGCGCGCGTTAGTTTTAATAACATTTTATCGGGAAGAGTGTCTCGAGCTCGAGATTCGTACGATTGCGAATAGAAAACTGTATCTGGGACCGCAAAGGGTTAAATGCCTGCGCAAGTGTTGCGTGAGGTGATGCGCTGACGAGTCAAGTGTGCCTATTCCGCTGATTCGTATTACAGAGGTTAGGAGGGAGTGTGCGCGTGTTACGTGCCTCTGTCAAATTCACCGTATATCGTGTATCGAGTATGCGTACTCGTGTCTCTGTCTCTGTGTGCGCGTTCCCCTGTGTTGATTCACTCGTCAGCACACACACACACACACACACACACACACACACACACACACACACAC
>NW_026534838.1:3254623-3263035 GCF_026225885.1 Hylaeus anthracinus
ACACACACACACACACACACACACACACACACACACACACACACACAAAAGCGCGCGCGTTACTTCACTGTCGCATGCATGAGACTATAGTAGCGACAGCTTTGAGCGAGAATGAGCAAAATTTTATTCGAATAATTAACGAGGAACAGGGCATGCAACGTAGCTATTCACTCGTATCACAGATAAATTTCTATTCGTTCAACTGGAATTTATTGTTTGGTCCGAAATTAATTCACGAGAAAGAGTCGGTTGAGCGTTATAGAAAATTGCAATAGGATTTTTAGTCAACGTTTGATAGAATGACGAATAACGAATACGACTAACTTTACTTTACTTTACTTTCTTTAATTCGAAATTTACTTTCGACGCGTACTTTATTTAAATTTCCAGCTGTCCGTTGTGAAAAACATTCAATCGTGTAATCAAAATTCTGATGTTCCTCTCCAATTATTGTTAAATTCGTCTAATATTTAGAGCTACCCGAACCTTTATGGGAATGAATCTGTTGGAAAGATAGCAGAGAGAGGATTGCGAGACCATCACTATTCATAGGACCCTCCGCGTCGACGTGTGTGCACGTGTAGCCTAAAGGCCGTCTCCACAAACAGCGCGCGACGTGAAATGGGGATCTAAATCCAAGTGAAAATAGGAACACGTGTGTGAACGTTGTATATCGATTTCAGGGTAATGCGTAGGGACGGTGTGAATAAATTTTGAGCCAGTCTGTATAATGAATTTCACCAGTTATTTGCATTCTGCCATCTACTTCCCTAATCTCTACATTCTCTACTTTCTAAATTAAGGAAGGTCGAGACTAGATAATAGTTATTCCTTTTTCAACGTTCATATATCGTAGTATAATTTCGTTTTGTAAGTGAAATATAATTTAGAATATTTTCTAGAAAGTGATGTAGATAATTGATTTTATACTTATCGATTAGATAACAGTTATTCCTTCTTAAACAATTTATAAATTCTCTATTTCCTAGATTAAGGAATAGGTAAGATTAGATAATAGTTATTCCTTTTCTAATGCGAACTATAAACAACAAGAAATTGTTCTTAAACGATTTCTTTTATATCAGTGTTTCCAGTTAAATTTGCTTTGCCTTTTGTATATTATTCATTTCGCTTGGTAACTAAAATATGATTTAGAATATTTCCCTAAAAAATAACATAGTCGATTGCAACGATTCTCCGCTTTCCAATTTGCCTGAAACATTAGCGATAAAATAGTACAGGCGTTTCGAGCGTTAAGATCGGTCTGGAGTAGCAACGTTGGAGTGTTTGAAATAGTGAAACAATTTTCGTCGAGTGTTTGGATAGTAACAATTGGCAGCAGACGAAAACTCATTCGGGATGCACTTTAACGGAGATATATCGATTGGCGAAACGGAATAAATCATTCGAGTAACGGAATATTTACTCGGGAAAACCGTGACTGGCTGTGTAATAAACCCATCAAGAACTTCCTCCAACAGACTGGTTGCGTATTACCCTAAGAACCTGCATTCGCCGTTCGGGCAAACCCAATATTTAAATTTCAACACGAACACGAGGTACGTACTAGCTGCGAGCAGTCGGTAATCATCGAGCCAACCGAATTTCATTTCGAACTCTAATCAAATTATTCTCGAGCGTGTGGCGAAACAAAAAACTTTGCTTTTCTCGATTTTCGCGCGCGTGTTCGTAATAAATGAACAAGTCTATCTGCGCATACATTCGTAATAATCGAGAAATGATTGCGACAAAAACGACGAACGTCACCTCGCAGTTTCTCTGCGTTGAATGTTAAATTTTAACGAATTGTATCTCAGTAACGGTCGATGATTGGTAATTCGTTTAAAAATTGAACAGATTCACGTGGAAATCTGTACGTGTTCCGTAAAGGTCCGTGTGAAAACGACAAAATTTCGATATCAGTTTTCGTGAAACCGCGGTGGTCAATTTAAATCGAAATAAGCTCGTGCGATTCATATACGATCAAAAGAACAATAGAGCGTAGTTTTGTTCAAATCCACGGAACAACTGCATTAATGTCGGTGAGTCGAGGCTGTGTGACGGTGGCTTTAAAGTGCTTAGTAAAACTCATTTCGGTGAGAGACAGATGGCGCTGGCGTTGGCGTTAGTGGGAAGGAGAGGGGACGATGGAGTCTCAGTGTACTTGTCGCTGAGGAAGAGAGACAGACGGGTAGTGGACACGGACACAGTAACAAGGAGGAAGAGAAAAGGGATTGAAAAGAGATCGCGCGAGGGACCGGGAGCACGGGAGGGCTTGGACAGCTTGGTATATATGCGATTACACGCGGCGAGGGTATACAATGAGACAGAGGGCGAGGGGGGTATGGTGGGCATTGCCCCATATCCCAATTTTTGTTCGATCCCTCGGGTGTGCACGACTCGTTTTTCTTTTCTGAACGCTAACCGGAGACTCGGGTCGCGCTGTTTCGGAAATTGTTCGACTCTAGTTACTTTCGAACGACTTTCTTCGGATTGTTTACAACGTGACTGTTTTCACGAAGCAATGTTGACGTTCCTCGAAGGGCCATTACGGCTTATTTGCGTTACTTTGTCCAGCAAAGAGACAAATTATTTAAACGTTTCTTTCGTTTCGCTGGTGGACGTCGGCACCACCTCGAGTACGTTTTTTAATAATCTCGATGCACGAAAGGAGGAATTATTAATATCATAATATTTCTTGAGGATGAAATATTAACAGTTCGCTAGGACCACTGGTACTTTGTTATCTGTTATCGAGATAACATTTTATGATGCTCCCATCGTTGTATGAATTATGAAATATTACACGAATATTAATCAAAAGACGAAATGAATATCGAATAATGCGAATGGCATCGAAATAATAAAGAATATTGAATTTAATTGTATGTCCAGTCCGTTGATATATTTTAGTTTGTAAAATGAATAATATCGATAATATTTCTCGATAAATTTAACGGAAAAGTTATTCTTCTCTCGAGTCTCTGCGATTTCTCTAAGCTCCTAGAATAAAAATACAATCTGTCGCAGCTTTTCCGTCCACGTCGGTTTTAATCCTCTGTTTCAGCAGTCGACAAAGAACAAGCGAGTTCATTAATTATGTAACAGATCGATTGTTGTAATTAAACGTTGGCTGGTAGCGTCCTTTCCTCTTTTCGCCGCGGGCTCTACACGAAAATGTTAACATTTCGCTTTCTTACGTAAACGAGATTGAATAAGCGTCGGGAATTCTAATTCTTAGCCGACGTATCTTTTCATATTCCTCTTGGCGATTACACGACGAGAAACAAGTGAATTTCGTCGTTTCATTAACGAGCAATTACATAATGAAGCTCATCGTCCTCGTGATTAAACGAGGAATATTTTTTTTATTCTTCTCGTGACGGTAAAAATAAAATTTTCGCGGAGATTCTCTTCCTTCGTTCCATATTTGCACGATGCAGTAATCAACGAATATTTCAGACTCCATTTTTGCAAAATATTTCAGCCTACGATTCTAGTTCTAATTCTAATTCTAATCTTTATTCAATATTTATCCGCTATTCGAAGTTTCTAGATAAGAATTTTACTCGCGAATTTTAACCTAATCGACAGTTTTCGGGATCCGTAATTTTTCCATCGACGAATTTTCATTAATTTCTTTGTTCAATTAGAAAAACTTGATTCCCTCGAAAATATTCCCGTGTCCTTCTCCCGGAAGCTGCGAAATTAAAACGTGAGACTTTCTTAAACATAAATTCCCCAAAAATATATCAACGAATTACTTAATAAAGAATCGAATATTTGAATTACGTGTTTAAACACATGCACGACACGGATGTTTCAATTAACGAATTTATGAAAGCAACATTTCACTCGAGTAATTGACTTCTTTTTTCTTCGATCAAAATGTTCGAAAGCGGCGTGCTCGCCTCTGTTAATTGTTTCCACCGACATAATCGATCGATAAGCAAAGTAAACAATCTATTTTCGCTCGTATTTTTATCAGTCACCGACTGGAGTCAAGGATACGGAGCCGGCACACATTTCGTTCCATGACTAGTCATGACTATTAAACAGAGCTCTCGTTCGCTTTGCAATCCGGCCTTTCTGTTCGCTCGCGCAGTTGTCACACGCGCGCGCGCGCGGACGAACACACACGCCCGCGCTAATTTGCATGTTAGTTTTATTTATAATCGTCCCCGCGATTAATCACGAAATAAAGCGCACGATACGCGAATACAAGCCGTGCATGCATGTACGTACGTGGGAAGCCAAGGCGAATCGATATTTTCGTTTCTCCCGGCCGACGAGAACATCTGGGATGATAATGAGCGAAGTAAAACATCAGGTCAGGAACGAAACTTTTAGTTGTTTTGTTTCATAAACCCTTCGCATTCCTGACTCGACAACGCGTTCCGTCGCGTATATCGCGCGACTGCTGAATTTCTGGGAATCGCATGAAAATAAACAGCTTCTGTGATTGCAATGTCGATGGAATTAAAGTAGTAAGCAGAGTTTTCTGGATATTTCTGGATTCTGATTTATCCGTAGGGTCATTTCTTAAATTGACGCTTATTTTTAAGTGAAATTTTCCTGATCGCGAATACGCGATATATTTACGTTTCAATCGTACCAATAAAAGCTCTGACAACAGATTATAAAAAAAAAAATGTTTTCATAAACGTAACTCACGAAAAGAATTTGTTTAAAAAAAAGCCCTTATCGCCGTAATTTCCGTGACATGGGAGCTGAAAAAAATTCGTGGTCTCGTGTTACGAGAACATCGCAACGTATCATATTCCACTGCGTGGCCTTAAAATGTTACGCGCAGCTTCCCTTTTCTTTCCTTTTCCCCCTTTTTTTCCGTTCGTTCTCATCTCTATGTCCAACATTGCCAGAGGAAAAACAGACGCGGGGAACTATTACATAAACCCGAAGAGGTACAACGGGCTAAATGTTACGATACCCGGCTGAAAGAATAAAACCAAAGACGGATGGGAAAGGGAATCGAAACGATGGCGTGCTGTTTACGAGAGATAATTATCCGAAGGGTCGTGTGTGCCGTTGGAGGAGGATCTGTTGGATTAATCTAAGCTCCACCCTCCTCTTGGCTAGGTGAAAGGGAAACTAATGTTCCATTGTTGGGTCAATTTAAATAGTGTCACGGGAATATAATGGTTACATTAATTAATTGCGTGTTCTTCTTGGGAATTATTATCAAAGTTGCTTGTGAAATAATTACTATACAAGAATTGTGTTTGCTGCTTGGGGAGGATCTGTTGATTCAATCTGATCTCTACGCTCAGATTAAGCGAAAGGGAAATCTATATTGATGTTTCATTGGTAGGTTTCAATTGTTTCTGCTTTTAGTATGAAACTAAACAACATCATTTTGGAGGTGAGATATTAAAGACAATAAATCACGAACGTTGATTGTCGATTGCCAATGATAGTTTCTTCTGGGTCTCTATTGTTTAATTTAATTTTTAATTATTCGATGGATCTATAAATAAGTAAGAGATCCTTTGGAAGATAAAATAGATGGCTAGCACGAGGTTTGTGCGTTATTGCGTCATTTCTATGGACATAATTACTCACAGTCGAGTAGTATCAACACTTCTCAGCAATGTACACCTCGGAGAAGCTGTTTTCAGATACTGTTCTCCACTTGATGCGATTAAGCTCCGCTATTGCTCTCGGAAACCAGTCCTCCCCTAAGGGTAATTACAGAAATGTTGCGATATTCCATTTGTAGTTAGTATTTCTACGTAATTGCAGTATCGTTCTCGTACTTCCTTTTTCATCGTCGTTTCTCTGGATCTCCTTTTCTCTTCGCACAATTTTTAATGTTGTAAAATAGCGCAAGTTTCCCGAGACTAAATATTTTTCGTAAAAATTGCCGTGATCGGTTCCCTTTTATTTCCTTCGCTCCTAAGCTTCTGCGAAACACGATTCGGAAAACGCTGAGATAAACGTTCGAAGAAAAGTGAAACGAACGAAGAAAATGAAACGGCCAATTGAGAGCTCGTTGGGAGTTATTCGCAAACTTGCCAAAAGTAAAATCAGTTTCAGGTATGTCGTCGAATCGAATCCAGCGACGAGCGGCAGCTGTTTGAAGTGCGGAAGTAAATTTGCAGCCGACGATGTTGGAGTGTATCGATTAATAATTCATCAGCGTCGGTTTATAACGTCAGTTTGTACCGGGCTCCAATTAACATCGACTCCGAAAACCACTCGAATTAATTAACGGTTAGAGAAAAAGGGTTCGAAAGAAACAAGTTTCTCTTCCCTTTATTTTTTATTTTTAAGGACGTTCCGCTTTTCTTTATTATCGCGATTCGCGCGATTAGTTCCCCAAACATGCTGGCGTTCAGTGGATAATAAGTATCTGTCATGCTGTACTGATGTAATCGGAACTGACGTGACTGCCCCACCCCCTGAGTCCTGTCCACCCCTTGTTTTTATACCAACTGATACGAAGTGTTGCAAGCTGTACAAAATTGGCACAAAATTCTCTCTACTCTCTTATACAACGTATTCTCGCTATCGTAATTTTTGACGATATTTAGAAATGAAATAGGAGAAAATTGTGGACAATTCACGAAGCCAAGAACTCTATTTGAGCATCTAAAATAATATTGTCATCCACTAAGGAGAAAATTTAAGGCGAAAGGGTAGGCGAAATTTAAATTCGTATTTAAATTTCTTTCGTCGAGGATGAGAGCCACTGGCGGCTGACTGACAACGAGCATAAATAATAAACCGATCGTAACGTAGCCGCGCGCGCGCGCAGCGTGTACACGAATAAAATGTGGCCAGAACGAGCCATCGGCAACGACCGGTGAATAATACATTCGCTTGTCGGTCTCATTGTCGCGAAGAAATATTTGGCAGAGCCGGTACGCGCGCGCGAATGGGTAATTGGAGTGTGTGCGCGGGTAAATAATGAAGCCAGAAACGCGCCACGAAAGTCCATGCACGACAGCCAAGTGACTAGGGCCTGGACTGCTCGTCGAATTTTTCTCCTTTCGAAAATACCGATACTCGAACGCCGAAAACATTCAGCGGACATAATTCGAGTAATTTAAGTTGAAGTGAAACTTCGATTAGTTCCAAACAGCGCTCATTTTCAGTAATTACTTGATTAACGAGTTCCTGCTCAAATTCTTCTCGCGTTTAAGGGCAAAGAAAGGAACACGTTTGTTTATTTGCGAATAAAATACTTAACTCTACGAATGCTATTCCAATACTATTCGATACGTGATTTAAATACAGTTTCTAACAAAATACACTTTGTAATAGTGTTACGTAAATATTAATAACACGTACGTACCGTTATATGCAGATGCAAATTAATATTTACATTTTCTTCGTTCCTTTTCAAACTTCATTTTCATTCGAGACACTTTACCTCCTCTCGGAACATAAATGCATAGACATTTGAGTAACGATATTAAAGTACCTAAATACTCATTCGAATAGTCCGAGCCCTACAAGCGTATTAGTGAGTACACATGGACACGTTGTGTGGCTGTGAGCAGTGGAAGGGCCACGACATAGGGAAGCCTGAGCGGAGGGGTGAGAAAAAAGTGGGGAAAGAAGGAAGGAAGGAAGGAAGTAAAAAAAAAAAAAAAAAAAAAATGAGGAGGGCCGGTAGATGCAATTGCGATATCAATGGCGCTGGGGTTTCGCAAGCGATGCAGCTGTGGTGGAGAAACGAGATTAACGCTATAAATACCATTGGTGGCCGAGCCAGAGGCCGTCTCTCGTTCGGAGAAACTCCTTTGCGGTGACTGTACCCTTAAAACATTGGAAATAGTTATGGCAGTGGCACTCAACCAAACGCTAACGTTCCGTGTTTATCGATTCAATTATGTAACCGACTGGCTGGATCGACGTGCTGAGAGCGTGTGTGCACACTTTGGGATTACGGGGTTAGTCATTAGCAAATTTTCGTTCAAATGATCGCTTTGCTTTGGAGTCGTCCTCAAAATCTACGTATATCGTCATCGTGGTAGATTAACACGTCATTCGTATATGGGTAACAGGAAATTTCACTAGGAATTTAAAGAAACAGTAACTACTTTCAAAAGTAATTACTAGACTGCGGATCTTTATGCATTTATAGGAAATTTGAACGTGCAAGAAACTACAAAGTGCAAACAATATGCAAGAATATAAAAAAGATTCAAAGTAACGTTCATGTTATAATATTTGCAGAATAAAATAAATTCCTATTTGGGTTCAATTTTTCTAGCCACATTCGCGAAGATTTTATTTTGCATAAAGATCCGCAGTTTAGTAATTACAAAGATATTCGGTTCAATCAATATACATTTTATATACATACATTTATATATTTATACATTTTATATATATATATTTATATATGTATACACTTTATATAGATACATATATACATTTATATAT
>NW_026534838.1:3263045-3265753 GCF_026225885.1 Hylaeus anthracinus
TATACATTTATATATGTATACATTTTATATACATACATATATACATTTATATATGTACACATTTTATATATATACGTATATACATTTATATATGTATACACTTTATATACATACATATATACATTCATCTATGTTTCCATTTATATATGTATACATTTTATATATATACATATATACATACATATGTACATTCATATATGTATACATTTTATATATATACATATATACATACATATGTACATTCATATATGTATACATTTTATATATATACATATATACATACATATGTACATTCATATATGTATACATTTTATATACATTTCATGTACATTCGTCTCTGATTGTATCTCTCATACATCCTTAAACAAAATTCAATTAACGAGGAAAGGTAACATGGAAGAGAGACAACACGATGATTAATGGAATGATCGACTTGAATTTCCGCGCGGAATCACTTCTCGCTCGGCTTTGTATGGGCAGTAAGGATTCGTTTCAGTTTCGTTCGCGCAGTAACTCTTTCCTCCAATCACATGCTTCCGTAGTAATTTTTCAGCACTATTTCGCGGTAATCTTTAGGCGTAGTTTGGGTGCGCAGTAACTTTTCCTCACTTTCGTCCGCGCAGCGTCTTAATCGTCTAATTAGTTCTTTAATATAACGACCACTTCTGCAGTCAAGGACAAATATTGGGTATTCTAGAAAGTTCTGTTGATTGAAGATCACAGCGTGATGCATCTTTGACATCAAAATTTTAATAAAGTGAACAAACGCCACGAAATGACCCATTAAATAACTTATTCCGTTAATGTCTTAATTTTTATCGAGCATTGCACTTATATTTCGTTAGATCGTATTTATCGAAGAATCTCAATAGCTTTCCTAATCTCTGAATATTATTCTCCACCATTTTCTCCTATGTCGCATTTTTCTAAAAATTGTAGCTTTTTCTTTCGTTACTTTCCTTTTAATTGCAGTACATTCAGGAATATCCTTTCCATATTTTAAATTCTTTAATATTATTGGGTAATAGGTCTGAAAATAAATATCTTTGATTAAAATTTTTAATTAAAATTAGCAATTTCGATTTGGTATAATTTTTGAGGATTAAAAATGGTTCCAGCTTCACGTTGCTTTTATGGTAAATTCGGTTCTATTCGAGTTAAGCACAGAGAGACGACTTTTTTTTAGCCCTCTAGCGGCTCGCTATTGGATATTCTGAATTACGATGGCAATCTTTTTCATTGCCGTGAAAGCTCGGGACACGTCGCATTTGCAATTCGATACGTTGTGATGCTTGCGCGAGTATTAACTCGTGCTCTTCTGCTATGTACACTGTGAGGCCTTCAGGGAAATTGAAACTCAAAGTAGCGAAAACAATTGGCCAACTGAACAGATGAACTTCGTTCATTTTTTCGTAATAATTCGAAAACTCGCTCGCCTCGAATGTGTAAATAAAATGAAAGTAAATAAAAAGTTCCTAGCTGGAGTAATCGATAAAGATCAAAATAATTAGGATTTTTTTTTTTGGAACCTATAAAATATAGAACTCCAATGATTTTGCCACTAATAATACCGTTTAGAAAGAATATAAAAATATTTTTGTGTAAACTTTATAAAATATATGTTCAAATTTGACATTGTTTCGTATTGCATTTAAATTATTAATTCATCCTCTAAGGCAAGACTTTTAGACAAAATTCTTATTTAAATAAAAATTTGAAGTAACGAAAATTAAATAATCAGATCTTCGTTTGCTATTTGAACGACAAGATCCTGAAATGCAAAATGAAATTATAACAAAGGTTATTCGAGTAATTAATCGACACAGTAAGCGTAACAAGTGAATCGCTGTGTATCTATTCATCATCTATTATTCGAATAAACTTCACCCACTCCCACTTCAAACCCAGAATATCAAACGGCCGCTATCGCATCGATCCAATTACTGGAAACATGCAATCAACATTTTCATCTGTGCCGCGAAACGAGCGAATCCTTTGAGCGTCGTTTAATTAAAACAAATTTCAAACGCAGTTCGCGGAGTACGTCCCTGTAATATTTCTTATTATCCCCCTTGTTTGTGCTAACGAATTTGTCTCGATTATCGCAAATAAAAGAACTTCTTTTAAGAGTAATTCCGAATCCCACGCACTTTCCAATTATTTAAACCAGAGGCAATATTTCAACGAAAACGATAGATCGCGAATAAATTAATTATGTAGCTTTCCATATCTCACGTTCCGTAATTTAACTTCGTGCAGTTTCATTCCATAATTCAGCCAGATTCTATATTTCATTCTACATTGCAAATTATAAATTATACAATTGCATTCCATAATTTAGTCAGTAATTCATTCATTTCATCCTAAATAATGCAATTCTATAATTCTATAATTTACAATCTCTAATTTGGAATCAATTATAGAATTGTATTATTTAGGATGAAATGAATGAATGTGACTAAATTATAGAATGCAATTGTATAATTTATAATTTACGATTTAGAATGAAATATAGAATCTGACTGGATCGATTGAATATTATATAATTATATAATTTACAATCTCCAATTTTTGGAATCTGTAATTGTAGATTATATAATTTCATTCTATGTTTAAGTCAGATTCATTCATTTCATCCTAAGTAATACAATTCTATAATTAATTCCAAATTAGAGATTGTAAAATATATAATTATATAATTTCAATCG
>NW_026534838.1:3265763-3299010 GCF_026225885.1 Hylaeus anthracinus
ATTCCAAATTAGAGATTGTAAAATATATAATTATATAATTTCAATCGATTCAGTCAGATTCTATATTTCATTCTATGATTTAGTCAGATTCATACATTTCATCCTAAGTAATACAATTCTATAATTGATTCCAAATTAGAGATTGTAAAATATATATAATTATATAATTTCAATCGATTCAGTTAGATTCCATATTTCATTCTAAATCGTAAATTATAAATTATATAATTCCATTCTATAATTTAGTCAGATTCATTCATTTCGTCATAAATAATACAATTCTATAATTGATTCCAAATTACAGATTGTAAATTATAAATTATACAATTGCGTTCTATAATTTAGTCAGATTCATTCAGTTCATCCTAAATAATACAATTCCATAACTTCATTCTACGATTCGCTCCAGTTCTCTCTTTCATTGTAAATTATAAACACTAAATTTTATACAATATAATATCATTCCGTAATTCAGTAAAATTCTATACCTCATTCAGTACTATACAATCGTGTAATTTAATATCATCGAAAATACAAAAAGATCGATCGAAAGAAACACCTTTCTTTCGCGATTGAAAACTTCATACATTTTTAATCTAAATGAGAACGTTGGCCACACTCGAATTTAAATATTTCCAAGGAAGAAATTGGGGCTGTGGGGGCAGGATCGTCAAAGAAGCGTTCATTGCTAGTGGTCCTGCGGTGAGCAGTTATCGGTCGTTATTTTTACATGAAAGCGAGCGAACAAAAATAAGGCAACGTCCGTCGTCAGCGAAAGAGTTGAAAAGCACTCTTATGGCTGGTGTTGAGAGCATGCTTATTTGCGAGCCGTCGGTTCGGTTTTATGGATGTTCGTCAAGTGAAACAAGTTGTTAGGTGACTCACATCCTATGCCAGCGGGGACTCATTCGTAACACTGTGCTTCTTGAAACACCGTTTACCAACAAACACCTTTGTTTCCTGGTAAACAAGCGTCAACAGCCGCTATCCCTCCCAGGCCAATAATAAAAACTCATAACACACTCCGCGAGCTTGATATCAGCCTTCTTTGACGACCTAACGATTCATAAATATGTTTGCATAGCGCTACGTTATTTAAATGTAAATTTAAAATAGTAGATACGAAACATTCGATCACGCGGTGCCTACTGGTTCGTTACGTAAATGTATCGTTCATTAAATACATTTCCAAAGCGTTATGTTATTCGAAAAGAAAACGAAAAAATATTAATAGATACGAAACATTCAGTCGCGTAGTGGGTACTACTGGTTCGTTACGTAAGCGTATTATTTAACAGCAGACAATTATTTCTATCGCGCCCACTTGTATTACAAATACGTACATATTTACTTTTTCAAGCATTCTTTCTATTACATTGTTATTTTTAGATTAGCGTGGCTGGTCGATAATTGCTTACGCTTCTTCGTTTATCGAATTTTTTTCTTTCGCGTTTCCCGTACGATAGCAAACGACTCGTTTAATCGAATAATGACTCGAAGTACGATTAAAAATTATGCGCCGTACAGTTTCGGTCCACGATTACCGAGCTACTTCCAACACGGATATAATAATATATACAAGAAAAAAAGAAATAAAAATTTGTTTCAAATTTCTCGCACAAAGCCACAGTTATCCTTACATAGTATTTAAAACGGTACTTAATTATCTACATTAATTCGTTTTGCACCTCTCGAATAAATTTTATCGCACTACGCGTTCAGAGATTAGTGGATATATCAGAAAAGCTCCGAATGTAAATTAAAATCGTCAAGCGTTCCTGATCGGCACGTACGATTCGGCTCGATAAAAGAGAAATCCGTCCTTATCCGACCACGGTTCGTTCGGGAAGCACATTTTTAAATGTCACCCTGGATAAAAATAAACGCGGCGACATGGATGATCCACGCCGCGACTCGAAAGCAGAATAAAATTTGTACGAAGCGTGTACCGAATACCCATTCAACCGAGGGTTCAGCAGAGATCAAGGTCGAGCGTGAATTACTATCAATTTTATTCGAAACTTACGTTTCATTCGCAAACGATCGGGAACTCGCGTGGCGCGCTGCGCGATCATTTCGTAACCCTAGAAAATGTATCACTTCGCATACGTTTCGCTCTCTACGTTGTTTGAATATAAACAGGTTGTGTTATCGTTCTCCATTCAGTCTCCTAAACGAGCTCAAGGTTCCTCGGCGAAGCTCGCAGAGTTAAATTAGGAGTACGAATTACTGGCGAATAAATTATTACATTTTTAATTATTCCTTGTCGAATATTTAATTCTGTAATTGAAATGCTACCGAACCTATCAACGTACACGACTATTTACGAATGTTTTCCTGTTTCATTTTTCTTTATATCGTTGTTTGTTTAAACCGTACCGCAAAATATACCTTTTGTTCTTATCGAAGAGATTGCATGCAAAATTGACGAGCACAGAGGAACCATGGCATTATATAAACATACGCGTTTACGTTATTTTTATCACTTATGTCATATATATATATATATACAGTTATTATTAGATAATGCTATCTAATCTTGTACGACACATTACGGGATACAATTTGACTTTCTTTGAGACTTGTTTCACGGAGATACCGCAGAGGTCAATTTCTTCTGTTCGCGCGTTTCGCCGTAACGCGACCGAGCGCCGAATATTCCGTGTAATTTAATTAAACGATACCTGGCGATCGAAGCGTCGCGTTACCCTCCGAGAAAGAAGTACTTAACCAAATGAAAAAGTAAATTTAAAAAAATTGCCGTCTAGACGTTTCGTAGGTAATATATTTTCGATCCCGTGTCTCGCTGATTTCTGAAAATACCATTCCGGTAAAAGCTCTCAGTTTTGCGGGCGAAAAGCGAATCAGAGGAGATGGATTAAATTTCTTATCGCCGAGTATCTTTCGCGGGAAACCTTCGGGAGAATTTTTTCGCCAAGAAATTGCTGAAACTCGATGTTCGGATGAACGAATATCATGTATAAAAATTTCGTGAGAGAGACGTTCGTGAAAAATCGATTGAACATGATGAAACTGTATGTACCATGAAACCGTGTTACGAAGACAGTCGTCTTTCAGCTAATGGAACGAAGCTGTTTGTATCGTTGCAGTTACTGGGCGGTGCTTGCTTCAGCCACGGCCCGTACACGTTTTACAAAGCGGTTAGGGTTGGAAACGGTCGTGTACTGCGTCTGGGGAGCTTCTTCCTGACGAAACTCTGGAGCGATGCCGACCTCGTCAGCATCGGGGAGCTACAGCTGCTGTGGATGGACAGCCGCGGACCGAATCAACCTCTGGCATCTTTACGGCTGTACTTCTTGCCGGAGAACACCCCGGACGGTCGAAGGGACATGCACGGAGAGGTGAGTCCTTTTAACTTTTATCTCGCTCATCTGATCCCTCTTTCGACCATGGATTATTAGCTTTTCCGAACGCGTTCCTTTTTCAATCGAGACTCGGAAAGCTCGCAACTTTGTTGTAGCCAGAATTCACGAATTTTTTTTAAGATTTCGATATAAATTGCAATCCAAACGAAAGGGGAATTTTACAGTACAAGCGTGAAGCTTATACATGTAAATCTTAAATGTTACTTGGAACACCCTGTATACATATATTACGAAGAGATTCTATTGAATATTCTATAGAAATTTCATTTCACGGCGAACGAACGAGAGTGTAGTATTCGTGCAAATGTTTGATAGAGTAAACGTCGCGAATGATTCGTTAAGCATTGGTTTCATTAGTCAGCTGTTGTTGGAATAAAAAGCTAGTGTTTATCTCTGGCTCGAAGCTCCGCGGATCCGAATTGTAATTCAGACCGATAATCGCTCGCGAATACGCGAACGCGTCATTTCGCGACAAGGAAACGCTCTTTCGATGGTCGCAAACCGGTTTTACATTCTGTTTTTTCCACTCTCCTCGGGCGTTTCATCGACGAAAATCTCGCGCCGCGACGCGTGTTCTCTTCGCTCGAGTCGAAAGGATTTTCCCCTCGACGCGGATAGGCGAAATTTTTACATGGATAAAGATTTTGAACAAACAACAAAAATATTAGACAAATTAAAACCATAATTTGCCAGAGCGAACGTTATTATTCCGAATGCTACACGTCTCGACGCTAGATCTTGTAAATAAATCGTACCGTGGTAAACATAGAGGCAAAATTATATATTTAAAAAATGATTAAATATGAAAGTTACGATTAGACTGCGAATGTAGTTTATGGCAAATGAAAATACGAATTTTGATAGGAAAATGCTGTAGGATCGATCGCGTATCTGTGGATTGGTTTTATTCGTTATCTATCGCTTTCGAATAAAATTCTACCCGTCTCTGTTAGTCGGTCCCAAAATTACGAGACGGCTCACAGGGTCACTCGTCCTCCAATCGGATAAGATTCGAAACGTGACGTGCATTCGACTTTCATTAGCGTCCATTCCCCTCTTTTGTCCACGGTTTGCAGCGCTCGACTATTCGTGTTTGCACAGCAAGATTTTTATTTTCGACGAACAACTCTCGAGAACTTTGACCTTTCTGGATTAAAATTGTTACGGCCAAGACTTATCGTATCAATCCAAAATAGTTGGATATTTTTAAATAAGAAGAATAAATATAGGCAAATGGTGAGAATGAAAGTTAAAAAATATCTCCTTATAGGGAATGATATGACGAAACTTTTTTGTATTTACAGTTTGTTCATGGAACGTTTAGTTTCGAAAATAAAAATTAAAAACTTGGAAGACCTTTTTCTTGAAATTCAACTTTCGCAACGATCTTCTGACTTTTCAGTTTTTATTTTCGAAACTAAGCGTCCTATAAGTAAACTGCAAATATAAAAAAGTTTCGTCTTATCGTCCCCTGTAAGGTAATATTTTTTAAAAATTGGTTCACAATGTACAAACATTTCTCCGAGTCCATTTCTCGAGATATATATATACGCTCTTCCCAGTCAAAGGGTAATTAGGCTTCTCGCGCAATTAAAAATTACTGTACAAAGTAGTCTAGAATTTATAAGCAGTCGTTCGAGGGATAAATGTTATCATTAGGCACTGTACAACTTTCGATACATAGCGTGGGACAAAAATAAATGATAATAGCGAATGGATAGTGAATCATCAGATAATGAATACTCGAGTGGCAATCTAGGCGTATCAGGGGCAAATTACAGGAAAGAAAAACATGAAATCCGCGTACAAGATACTCTGAGACCCGTCATAGAATCGATGTATGTGTTGACAAAAAAAAGTTCACGACGCGATAAATTAAATATCTACTTTCGAAAGTGATTTAGTTATGAATTTTTTCAACGACGCGTACGAGACATATTTTCATATTGGAAGCAGTCGACGATTGGGTTAGCGTATGAATAATTTAGACTTTTCAAAGTTCTTCCAAGACGTCGGGATTTATTTTCACGGGCCGCGTATGAATATTGGACAGCGATCGTCTATTTAAGCGATTCGCATTCAACTCGGTCCCATCTTCAGCGAAAGCACAAGTTGAACCAGAATTAATCCTGTCTTATAATAACGCGATTACCGCGACCACGATACTGTTGGAGGCACATTCGTGTACTCGGAATCAAATTCACCTTGTATTATGCTAACGACATGCTAATGGCTCCTTCTTTAACGACCGTTTCCTTTTGTGAGCTCGCTTTTGATTCCTCGGGTCTCCTCGTCGCTCGTAGCTTCCCATCTGGCCGATATTAATTACGGAATTCTATGTCTGGCCTCGTGATTTCATGGTTAACGTGCAACGAGAAAGTCGAAAAGACGAAAGTATAAATTCCCGTTATGGTATCCGCGAGACCGAAACTCGTTGTAAATATATAATCGTAAACGCGCAGAATTCATTTCTCCACCTAAGAAGTAACAATTGTATATTTGTAGATAATCTCGGTTTATCGATTACGCGTATTGCGCATAGACCAAAAAGAATATTACCCGATGAATAATTTGTTCGCATTAAGCGCGAGTTGAATAAAAATTCGCAGCCTTCGCTCGGCCGTTCGTGCGCGCGATAAATTTCGCAATAAAGCGACGTAAATCAGTCGATAATTACAAATTTATGCCCGTCCATAAACAAAATGCCGCATAGCCGACGAAAAATGCAGGCGCATTAAATCGACGAGAAAGCAGCGAATCAATTGGGACGAGCCGAACAAACGGGGAACAACGAACAGAGTTGAAAAATTCGTGGAATTTCGCGACGCGTCCGTAAAACACAGTATTTCTACGTCGCAACAAATTTTCTACCGATTAAATTACGCTGCAATATTAATTCTACCTCTGCGAATAATAATTTTCCGAAACACCCAAAAGTACTAGAATTTTTTTAATTTCTTGCATAAAAAGTACAGTTTTAGAAAACTTTTTTTTGTTTTGTTTTTTTTTTTTTGAACATTCATTTCGACACAGTAATTTCGTTATTAGATCGCGAATATTTTTATAGGAGATTTGAATGCAGAAGAAAGTAAAATAAATTTGAAGTTGGATTGAATTTTAGGCACGTTTGCAAAGATTTTACTTTGCGCTAAAAGCCTCAGTCTATTCATTGTAACGAAAATACCTGCGTACTAGAATTTTAATTAAATTAAATTAAATTCTCTTCGTGCTTTGTATTCTATATTTTTATAGGAAATTTAAATGCGTAAGAATGCACGCAATATGCAAAAATATAAAAAGAAAATCCAAAGTAAAATTCATATAGTAATATTTGAAAGACAAAATAAATTCTTATTTTTGTTGAATTTTTTGTTCTCTGCGCGAAGAGTCCCAATCTCTTCGTCGCTTAAATTCTCTTCGTGCTTTCGTACATCAGGTCACGTTGCATTTTACTTACACTCGAAAGCGATGATAAATTTCGAAATTCCAGTTCCTTGTCGAACAAAAACGAGGAATTGATATCGTGGAATTTGTCGAGATTTAAGAAAGTACATATCGCGCTCGCGCGGAGCTCTTGACGCAATTTATTACGGAAGAGAAGGAAAGGAAAACGCGGCAGAAGCGTATCTGTATGTTGTTACCGCAGTTTTCATAGTTGCTGGCTTTCATTCAAAAACCGTATTTGCATTCTCATTATATTTTTTGCCCCTCTTTCGTCGGGAGTTCCACTGAAACTCCGGAGCTGCATTCTTGTAACTCGTTTTCCGTCTTCTGCAAATATTAATTTCGTTTCTTTTGCTCGTTGCGCGGGATAATAAATAGAACGAACGTAAAACGCGCAGCGATAATTCGCGCATGCACTCTTCAACCAACCTAAACTTGACTAACTTGTTTCCTTAAAGTCCGTTCTTCTCGATATTACTTGCTTGTTTGACAAACACATCCGTGTATTACATTACCATTAACTTTCTTTAGGGAAAATGATAGTATTTCATTTGTAGTTCACAATAGTAACAATAGTTTTGTTTGTATAGTTTCATCAATTAATCAATTTAAAAAATTGAAGAAATGACCCGCATTCGACCTTGAGATATCTCAAATTCGTTGTTTCCACGTGTTTCAGCATCGTTTATAGTTGATTGTAGTAATTTTCCTTTCATTTGTAGTTGAGTAGCTTAGAAGTTATAAGTATCCAATAGATAAACCGTTGATAGAAATTCGATTGTATTTTGGACGTCCCCTGGGGGAGGGCGGCAAATAGCACGGCACCTGATTAGGCGAAATAATTGAGGAGATAGCCGGTGGAAAATCAAATTCTGGGACATTAGGCGAGAAACAGAATCCATTTCTCGCGTGCAATGGCGCCTCCCTTCGAGCTAACCGGTCTGTAAACAGTGAAAATGACGAGCGAAGGGGGTGTGCTTAATTGACAATGTACCGATAGCAGGAACAGCCAGACCCCGAAATCCACCCTAACAATCCACCGAGGGATTGCTCCGTGTCCTTCCGACCCCCTCGACGAGCATTTTTACATCTGCCTTCCTCTACTTTGCAGCCTCGTCTTTATTAACCCCACTCACCCAACCCCTTTCCTTAAACGTGCTCCTGGTTTGCATACACCTCTCGTTAACTTCCTGTCCACGAAGTTTCCTAAGAAGAGCTCGGAGAGTTTCGTGATTTCGATAAAAGGCTCTCAATTGAGTGGTTCGTGAAGGAAATAAGAAGCTTCACTATTAGGAACGTAAACAAACGTTTTAACCTTCTATGAGCCAAATTTCTTTTTCTGCGAACAACTTTGCAAGGGATTAGTTCGATATTTCAGGTCGATGGTGCTGTCAACCACCATAATTATTATTATTAGAATAAAGAAGTCTTCTTCTTCAGTCGTTGACTAAACAAATTACTAGTAAATTGATCTTAGAAGATATTGTGGTAAGATTCGAAATAAACTTTAGCTTTAACTAATTTTGCTCGCAAAACGGACTTGCCCCACTTTCAAGATCAACAGCTAATATATTTTTATCGTAGAGGTCGAGATTCAACGATAGGCAGCTATTAAATTTAACCCTGAAAAGTCGCAAGTAAACTAGAATGAAGTAATAGGTTTAAAGTAGGTCAAACCTGCTACCTAAATTAAATTTGTTTCCATCGTTAAAAAAGAAACTTTGACGAGCAAACGATCCAACGATATCTCGGTGTAAAATGGAGATTTATTGTTTTATCTATTTCATTTGAAACAGTATAAGTATTTCGGAATAGCAGTATAATGGCGGTAATGGTCTTTTTCCATTTGCAAAGCTAAAAATACAACGCGTGTAAACGATTATATTCGTCAAAATTGGAACACGAATAGAGGGGCTTGGCAAAAAAGCGGTTAAAATTGCTCTTTTGTCTCCCCGAGCTAGGAAAACGTCATTGTAACGAAGAAAAATGGCGCTTCGTTTCGAGAAAAGCTATTCGAGGAACAAAAAACCGATGTGAAGAATATATAATTTTTGTCCTGGAAACAGAGACGTTTCTTTGAAAAAGAATATCGTTATTTTTGTCTTAGTTTCCTCGGTAGATTCGTTAAATATTGTCAAATTTGACATGCTTATAAACGAAGAAAAAATTGATTTATGATTGAACTGTTTCGATGTTAAATGTCGACTTTAAAAGCGAGTTGGATAAATGTTTGGTGAAAAAACCATGTTTGGTCGATGCAAGCATATTTTTATTATGGCTATCCACTGCCTGTTATTCTTTCTTGGCATAAAATAATTGTTTTCGCGTAAACCATATCTGTGCCATTTAGGAACAATCGACTTTGAACATCGAAACGTTTAAATCTCTTTGAGATTAGGTAGGTCGAAAATTCTCTCGTCTTTTCCACAGTTTCTTAATAAAAAGAAGAATATGTTATTTGATTTCGAAAGCTGAAAAAGTCATTCTTTTGAATCACGTGCCTCGGAGATGGTAATTTTACATTCTTGAGTGCATTTCGTCATTTGTTGCGACGATAAATGATCACATGAAAGAATATGTTGTTTACGTGTTTCTCGAGTCGAGTTTTCGAAGCAACATTCTATTGTACAGTGAGTGTATGTAGAAATAAGTGTCCGCGAGCTCGGCAAGGTTACGTTCTAATACTGTCCGCAGAAATGACGTAATGAATAATGCATTCTTCGGTTTAAATGTTAGTTTTATGAAACACCGCACACGTACGCGCGAACGCTCAGACGAGCAATCGATCCGTCTCTCGTCGCTGTTGATGCACGTTTCGCGTCAACGTGGATTCAATTAATTAAGGAAATCCGCTTGTCGCATTTAAAGGTTATACAAATACCATAAACATTCGTGCAACTTTTCCAACCATGTACGCGTTTTCCTCGTTATTTCGACACTGTCGAAAGTTTCTTGGAAATTTCTAATTTGCCGTAATTAATTAAGGAATTAATTAACGAAACACGCTTTTAAAGGTTATACAAAACGCTACAAACGTCCATGCAAGTTTTGCATCCTTGTATGCGTTTTCCTTGCTGTTTCAATCCGATTTTTCAATCACATTTAAAGGTTGTACAAATACCATAAATATTCGTGCAACTTTTTCTATGCATATACGTGTATTCCTCATCGTTTCAACATCGTCGAAAAATCTATAAATAATTTCTTGAACATGTGGAGTTTGCTCTCGAGAGACATTAAACTAATTGCTCGTCATTAATGCGCTTCGCCTAATTGCTCTAACGCGTTTAAGAGAGAAAACTTGCTGTTCTGTACTATTTCCCGTAATTTCTCTGATAAATGGAAATCTCGATCCCGGAGACTATTAGCGTTTAACGAATTCCCAAATAAAATAAAATATCGAATCAGAAATTATCTCGAAAATGTAGAAATTAATATCGAAGAAACAAGAGAGAAAATTTAATAAAATCGAGACTCTTTTGATTTACTTGAAAAATGTAGAAATTAATGTTAAAGAGATTAAAGTTTGTTAACCGTAATAGTCAACGGCGAATGGAATAACAAGGACGGTTTATAAACGCGTTCGAAAACAGATATTTGACGTTGTCTAGCCTGGAAACTATTCTGGATATAATTCAGAGAATGGGTCGAGGGAACGGGCAGCCCTTTGTGGCCCTCGGAATAAATTAAAACCGGGACGTCCTGCAGCTGTCGGATAAACATTGTTCCTCGATAGTTCCAAGATGAATCGAGCCTTTCGATTATTCACCGCTGCGTTCATCGATCACGTCAATTACACGCGACAGAGTCGAATCGCGATAAATCGCCCGCATAATATTTTCCACTCCTCTCTATTTCGTAGGTACACGCGACCGATCGACGATGTCTTTTTATCGGAGATTGCAGAATTTTATTCGAATAATCGATCGAGGATAAAACCAGCCCGTTTATTCGCTTTACTCACGGATGAATACCGACATCCGTTACAATATTTCTTCGTGCCGCCGTACAATTTTACAAATAATTTACAAAATTACACCGTGGTAACTTCTATCGATACTGGCACTCTTGGCATGCATTTACCTCGAATCTCGTCTAAGAAGCGCTGCCTTGGATTCAAGTCATGATTCTGAAACGTTAACTCGAGGTTCACTTGCTTGATTCGAGGTGAGCAGTTCCAAGGAGTGCTGGGGGTAACGTCTCTTAGACAGGACTGTCGTTATTAGTCGATCCAGTCTGTAGAATTAGATATTATTATACTTCAAGGAATGTGGCAATTATAGTTTTCGCTATTATAATAGAAATTGATTTTCTATAGTATTATTCTATATCAATAATTGCCCTCAGGGGCTGTAGTATGCGAATATACTGCTACAGTACGGGCTTAGCAACCCCGAGGTACCCGAGCTAGAGGGGGGCAGAAAAATTCATTTTTTATATTCTTATTCTATATCCATAGTAATAATAAGAAAATTGATGTTCTATTAAAGAAATGATTATCGAGAAAGCTTGAAGTTTCTGTTTCGACAAAAATGTTGTTAATCTTTGAGGAAATGTGAGTAACGAGGGAAGGGGTGGGGGTGAAACGTGTCGCCGAAGCGATTTGGCAACGAAAGACAAAAGGATCGACCGGATGAGAACATGCAATTACCCAGCTCTCTTTTGCATCCTTTCAACTCCCTGCGCACTTTATCCCTCTCTGTGCTCCCTTACGGGGTCGCTTTCCATCCATCCATCCATCCATCCATCCATCCAGCTCTGATTTCATTTTATTTCCTCGCAGCGAGTTGTAAAAGAAAGCGACAATTACGGACTATTTCTTGACTCGCTCGCGTATAAACGGCGTTGCAAAATAGAAACGCGAAAAGGGACCGAGGCGATAAGCGCACACCCCCACCCCCACCCCCACCCCCCCCACCGCTCTACCGCGACGACTACCCTTTTCTTTTCGTGTGTACGTACATACGCACGACTGTATTTCGCGTGGATTCGCGCGCGTGTTTGTGTGCGTCGTTGATTTCCTCGTTTTCAGCGTTTTCCCGCGACGGGTCCACTGTAAATCCGGCGTAATGAAGAAATTCTTATTCATGCAACCACGTAACAAACTCCTCTCCGTCTTCTACAATCCTCCCTTTTTACGTTTGGAAAATGTAGATGATTCTCGGCGGTTCAATCTTTCACCCAACAAAAAAGAAAACAAAAGAAATCAATTTTTTAAGAAATTAGAGTATCTTGATATCATTATCCCTAAGTCAGCGAGCCAGAACACCGAATTTTCACCACGCAACTTTGATAAGAGCGTTAATATCAATACTTCAACGCGCTAATTAATCTATTCCACGTTCCATTACCATTATCGTTTAGAATTGCCTTCTGGCTCGAGAAAACGATGCTCGGAAGCAAATAGCATAGTGTGAGCTGGGCTTTAGGGTACGTTCACCCGATTCCCCATGGTTCTCGAACACCACACGAACAACAACCGCGCGTGCACGCGAATTCCGCGAGTTTTATTTAGAACATTGAATTATTCTGACGTGGCAACGTACGTGTGCGCGCGTGTTCGGGCGAGGACTCGGTCGGAGAAGAAGAAGAACGAGCGGTGGGAGGGAAGAAGTCGTTCGTAATTTTCTAATAAATCATGCAAGCCACGTGGACCCCCCCCCCCTCCTTCCACCGCGAGCACGAAACGAAGTGCATATGCGAGTTCGTGTAACTTCGAGAATTCGATGCAAACATAACCGAGCAACTAGAGAAGGGGCTACGACAAACCATCATAAGAATTGACGCGATATTATCGTGAATGGGGAAAACTGGCTTAACGCTGAATCCGCCAATTGTAATTTCACAAAATATTTCGAAGGCGCGTTTCCGCTCTTAAAAAGCCGTTTTTCGTCCACAATTGAAAGAGGCGCCGTGATCAGGTTCCGCGTAAACTTTATTCTTCGACGTGTATTAAATTGCTGAATTTCCCTCGTTGATACATAATATAATATTCATCGTAGAATAACTCTTCTTCGATTCGAAAATAAAGGTCCGAACGGGATAAAGTAGCATTTCTTCAGCGTAATTTCGAATTTCGATTCAGCCTTTCTCTCACCGGCGAACGAAAAAAACCGAACCGCAGCAACAAGTTCGAGGCGTCCTGGTTAAATTAAATTTCCATTTGCCGGACATCGAAATGACGCAACGCGCGCCCGGACGAACGTTTAATTCGCGAAACGTGCCGCGTTTTATTTTCAATTTCATTGTCCGCCGATTGACGCACGACGTTCGCGAATCGGACCTACCGTCGAAACGAGGAAGAGGCGAGAGGGGGGGAGGAGGGCGGCGTGGCACGAGACAAAAAGGAAAAAAAAAGAAGATAAATTGCGAGAATATAGCAAACCGAACAAAAAAAAAAAAAAGATCAACGCGTCGCGGTATTGTTGAGCATCATAAATACGGACGACAAAGGGAATAACAAGAGAACAAAGTGTTGCGTTTCGCGTGCGTTCCACCGCGATCGAACGTACGCACACAACGGGTACGAGTATTTCATTGCGTTTCATCGAAAAATACTTCTCACGCGTTTTTGTGGTCCCCCTTTTTATCCAGGAGAGAACACGACGTTTCCATTCTGTATGCAAATTGTCGCACGGTGGTATAATAAACTTTATACACTAGCGCCATTAATTTCGATATTATAGAATATGAATTTTTCTATTGCAATTATGAGTATAGAGTAATGATACGGAACATCAATTTTCCTATTATTATTATTATTATTATTATTCACAACGCCCGACAGAGTTGCTTATTTCGAGACAATACTGTACCTTCTTATCGTAAACGTTATTCGATGCCATAATCACAGATAGGTAATTAATTCGATGCGTGCGCTAACCGATACGGGCACGTACAGGGTTATCCAAAAGTACCTTTAAGATGTTGAACGAGAACATCTATTAAACGCCGTGTTTATTTGTTGTCACTTTCTTTTACTTCTAACCTACACTGATAGACAATTTTAACTATGGAATCGTATGCGATTGCAGAGCGTGTTAAAGTAATTAAAATTTATTTTGAAAACCAGTGTTCAATAAAAAATACTCATCGTAAATTACGTGATTTTTTCGACGTACATAATCGTCCATCGGAACAATTAGTAATTTGGTTAAAAAATTTGATGAAACTGGATCTGTTCATGATAAACGAAAGTCTGGCAGACCAAAAACAGTTCTATCGAATGAAAACATTGCTGCTGTTCGTAAAAGTGTTGCCAATGATCCATCGACTTCAATTCCACGTCGTTCTTAAGAATTGAGCATTTTTTTTTGACAGTTTGTGACAAATTTTGCATAAAGATTTGCATTCGCATGCTTTCAAAATTCAATTAACTCAAGAATTGAAAGAACGTGACCATTTGCATCGCAGAAATTTCGCAAATTGGTTGTCAGAACATCGTTCAATTTGATCCATTGTTTTCACGCAACATCATCCTCAGCGATGAAGCTCGCTTCGCATTGGATGGACACGTCAATAAGCAAAATTGTCGCACACGGGGAGATGAAAATCCAAGAGCCGTTAAAGAAAAATCACTTTATCCAAAAATAGTTACCGTTTGGTGTGGATTTTTGTCGAAAGGCGTAATCGGTCCATTCTTTTTCGAAAACGGGAATGAAGATGCACTTGCAGTGAATGGTGCACGTTATAATGAAACGATTATTGATTGTTTATGGCCGAAATTGAATGGAATCGACGTAAGCAATGTTTATTTTCAACAAGACGGAGCTACGCCACACACAACGCGTGAAAATATTCGGTTTATTGCGATCGAAATTCAATGGTCGATTAATTTTAAGGAATGGTGATGCGAATTGGCCACTTCGATCGTGTGATTTCACCCCATTGGTTTTTTTTCTTTGGGGTTATTTGAAAAGTAAAGTTTATGCCAGCAAACCAGCAACAATTCATGACTTGAAAAACAACATTAGAAATGGTAATTGGTGAATAAAACGAGCAAATATGCCAAAATTTTATCGAGAATTTTGATTTTCGAATCGATGTCTGTAAACGTGGTCGTGGTGGTCATTCGACAGATATCGTTTTTCACGCATAATTGTCATAGATAATACCTGATAATTAAATTAAAAAAAAAAAAAAAAAAAAAAAAATTAAAAAGAGTATCTATTTTATTTAAAAAAGACTTCCTATAGTCTATTTTGGATAACCCTGTACGAAAGCGCGCGGCTCTGCATCGAGTGAGTTCGTCGTGTTCATAAAAAACGTAAATTCCGGCATCCCAGCCGACCATTAAGCGTCCCAATTGATTTATGCGAATTTGACGCGACATGTGCTCACTGTGGATATATTAGAACACTGTCACACGTAGAGATGGGAATCGAACCGAGGACTGTTTGCGAATCGGAGTCGATTCGAACGGTCGAATCAGCCGCTCCGAGCGTAGACAGAAGTAGAACAGATGTGATTTGTCGAGTCGAAGACCCGACCGCGACGAGTTTTGATTAGTTTCGAAACGAGTCGAAAGGCCGAAAAATACGGGCGAAATGCGGCGAGCGCGAATTTTCAATGAAAGAACTAATAACTTTAACGCGTCGGTTTTGTCGTGTATGTAAAAATACCGAGGGTAAATTCGGTTAAGTTTGATGGATGAGGAAGCGCAACGAGCGTAATGAAGATTGATTGCCGTAACCTATATTCGAACGTGGAAGGTAACATAATACAGCAGTCTGTTAATTATATTACATTACTGTTCCCTGCTTACATGTGACCCGATTTTTCAAATTCATAGGTAGATTTTTTGATACAGAATACGAATTTATTTGCTGCAAATATCGATATCTTTTAACGTAAGAATGATGCCTTATTTCTTTTTTTTTTTTTTTCGTGAAAGTTACTCTATGTAGCTTACTTCACAGCTTCGAGACTGGCTATACATAATTTATTTTGAATGTGCTAGCACGAAGCCTATTAATAGCCTATTAATAACCGGTCGTCGAGGTGTTAAGTGCTCGTCACACGTATTTGACCCACCCTGTATTAGAATATCCCGTATAAATATTGTCTGAAAAATTGCTCTAAATAATTGCCATGTTTCTGTTTTGGTAGGAGGGTGGGTGATTAATAACATGCCTCGACAAATTTGAAAATGGTACGTCCTGTAGCATGAGTCAGGTTTATTGCCATCTCTTGCGGTACGGTGTTAGTACGTTGTTGCTGCAACGTGGTTCGCATGGTTGGCGGGGTTTGTGGGGTTAGGAGGTGGAATCGGTGAAACGACGACGGGGGTGGACCACGGGGGTGTCGAATGAAAGCTATAGCGCAAGGGTGTAGAGCCACTCTGTATGAGTAAGTGGAGAGAGCCCAGTGTTATTGGTTTTTGTTGCGCATGCCTACTGCTGGCGCCAATCTGGCGAATTATTAGCCAAGTTTAACCGGCCGGAGGTGAGATAGATTATGACAGGAGTTGGTGGACGCAGTTTAATGGCTCCAACGTTCGGCATTAATTGATTAGTTTTTCTTTCGGCTAACTAGAGTGACGGGTGAAAAAAAAATCAATGGCTGCTCGTCGCTGTGATTAATTCCACCAACGAAATTCATCGTCGATCGTTAACCCTCTGTTCCAGCGGTTTCCAAACATTATCGAAGCCTCTCGAAGCAGTTTAGCTCTTTTTTTCTTTAATCAAATGCCAAGTTCCCATCGAACAAAAATTCCTTTGAAAACAAATCTCGAATTTTGCCTTCGACAGCTGAGTACGCCCGCTAATTTATCGAAATATTAAATTTTGCTATTAGATTCCGCCCTGATTTTCACTCCCTTTCGACTGTCCCTTGGGACACGGGACAGGAGAAAAATTGGCCAATAAGTAGTCGATCGAATTCGTGATGACCATCAGTTCTCTCGTCTTATATACCGTTTTATTGCTTTTCTTCGGGCACCCGAGGAACCCGCTCGATGGCACAAAATGGAATCTGATGGGTAATCAAAGAGACCGATTTCAGGGCTGACTGAAACGAACGCGAAAAATTACGGACAGTAGGAAAGATGTTATCCTCGAATCTTGCAAGGTGTGCCCCCTTTTTCCTTGTTTAATCTTTCAGACGAGTCGCTGTTCCCTTTTAACCCTTTGCGCTCCAAAATAGGGGCCACTAAAATCTCTCTAGCTAAACGAAATAGAAATACCGTATTCAGAGGTCAGAAAGTAAAAATCAAAGTCTTCTTTAATATTTAATTTCTTGTAATGAGTTTTGACTTTCTTTCTAAAGGACGTAATTAAAATTTGTTAAATAAGAGGAATTTATCCGAGTCGCAAAACGAGTACATTGTTTGCTATTAACCGTATTAATTTCTTTGAAATCTGTTTACACAATGGCATCCTGAGTGTAACAAGCCTTTCCCTCAGGATTATTCCACTCACGTTCCTTATGAACCTGCGCGTTTCATCCTCCTTCGCGCTCCTCTTCGCAATGTCCATAACCAAGACGCTAAAGAGCCAATTCCCATTGATAACCAGGCAGCTGCAGGCGTCCTCTGCGTATCCGTTCCACTTAAGGACACCTATACACCTAAGAGAATCAGAAACAGGCCAACGTTTACCATAGCAAACAATTAAACTGGTGAAATTAGGAAGGAAATTAGGAGATCCAAGAACGGGTCATTGTTTATAATTAAATCGATCAAATTAGAACCGTTTACTTTATCAAACAATTACAGTAAAGACCAGATAAGAAACCTAAAGATTGCGAGACAATAATAATGTAATAATACATAGCAGATACTAGTACTCGTAGCCAATTTCGAATAAATTCATTCACGAGAAACTAGGAATGGTTGAATGCCCGTTAATCGTTAATTATCCCGTAGCGAAGATCACCGAAAGCGAACGAACTCGAACGAAGGTGAAAGTTTGCGATCGTGAACCGGCGCGCGCCGTCGGTAAAAACGAAGAAAAATGATTCGCGGCCCCGCGAATAATATCGATGAAGATGACGATAAATGATCGAGGAAAAGGTATCGGTCCTCGACGCGACATTAACCTTTAAATCGGTACAGGTAACAGGCAGGGGGGGTTCCCGAACCCTCGACAGGTTCAAATCCGTTTGTGTTGGTGCATTTTCGTAACCAACGGTATGTGTCCGTCCCGATGTCCACGGCCAGGTGCTTAAGGCGCGTTCACACGGCCTGTGATCGACTGTGTGCGTGTTTACCTGCTCACCAACACGTGGCCTCCTCGAGCCGTTCCGTATGGGATTTGCGGGCCGGACAGTTGTCGGCGACGCTTTCGTTCTTGGTTTACTTAGACGAATACAGAGTGCCCTCCTGAATGCTACAATGCCAGCCGAGTAAAAAAGAGTTACTTTCGTCGTGTTCTTTTTTACTTTCTTCGTCCGATCCGCACGGCGCGAATCGCTTTTCCACGCTTCCTTTTTCACGCGATTCCCGCGTAATCGCGCGACCCTGCCGCCCTCTTGTTACCGATCAATTAGTATACATCGACGGAGAACGTCCGTTTTACTTTGACTTTTAAATGAAATAAAAAAGTAAAATTCGTGAGATATGACGTACGCGATACTCGATGCTACATTTGGTGATATCGTACAGTAAATACAGAGGAAGCGAAGTGCAGAAAAGTGGAAAACGACGGAGAAAATAATATAGTCTATAATGCATAACAATTTTCTTCACTTATTTTCGTCGTTATACTTTGGTGCATTTTGCTTTCCTCCGTTTTGCTTCCTCTACGGTTATGAATATCTACAGCGAGGAAACAATAATTTAATGCAAATTTTAGCATCGGTCATTTCGATATATATTTTTTAAATATAAGCACTATTGATGTCATACTGTTGAAGCCAAGTAACTATAAATACGAAATTTTGTTAGTTAATCGTACGATAGATTTTGTAGAAGTTGGGTACGCGAAAATGTCGTCGGGAAGTAATAGGAGAAATTGCTTCACGAAGGAACTTTGATTAAACGAAAGAAAAGGAGGGAGGGACGAGTCGATTCTCCCTGCCAGGGAATACAAAGATAATTCTTCTTGAAATATTTCCCTTTGGTAAAACGATTTTATATTATGTCAAGTCGCCTATTCAGCCCGTTGGCCGACGCAGAGCAGAGTTACAGCCATCTTTCTTCGAGGCCCTCCTCCTTTATGGCCTCGTCCACGTTCATTCGCGTAGCTTTTACGTCGCTGCTGCACGGTAATTGAATATTTGACGAGCACGAAAAGTATCTGACACGTTGAAATCGCGGCTTTAAAACATCGTGTTCCATCCCTGTTCAAAAGTTAATAATTATTTCACTAACTCGTGGCTCATTAAAAACAGTAATTAACGCAGTTTTCTCGAGATTTGATAAAATCGTCAAATATTTATTTTGTTGTTCCGTCGGGTATTATACGTAACGAGGTGAATATTAATTTTAATTAGACCCACTGGAACGAGTTGAAGTTTTTATTTAAATTTCAACCGTGCCGTGGCATCTGTTGACCTTTCGACCTTATTTTTAAACCCTGTTCAAGGCTAATCCAAGCACATCCACCGTTGTAAAAATAATTAAACAAAGTTTCCCGGGTTATTAAATGATTGTTTTACACGAAGACAAAATTGTTGTTGTTATTTGAATTTCAATCAGCTTCGTCGACGCGTAAATGCATGCCGAGACCGCAAAGTTCTACGAGGGAAAGTAATTTTGTGCGCTACTGTACATTACGTGTTTAGCTTGTATAGCTTGGGTGGGATTGGATAATTCTAATACACAGTCGCACACGTTGCCTGTATAGTAACCTTTGACCAACTCCGCAACCGTGTGTATATGGACTCTCCCTAACCGGGAATGAGAAGGGATTCTCTATCCCAGTGTTTCTCAGACTGCCAACAAAAAACAAACAAATTCTACGCCATATATTATTTTTATTGAACGAAAATATATCGTAAAAATGATAATTTAATTCGTCTCTGGGAGGTTCGTAAAATGTTGTTTCTCATTGGAGATTTTGGGGGAGAGTTTGTGGGAGGGTGACACATGAGAAACACTGCTATATCTTGTAGCTCAGCGTTTCTCAGTGTGAACACGTACAAAAAGCATATTATACTGTAGAATAAGGAAAATTACTTCCTGTAATACTCATTCTTACAAAAGGGGCCTTTTAACGTAGGCTGTTAAAAAATGTACGTTTCTTTATGGACTTCTTAATAAACGATTTGCACTTATTATATTCATCAATTTTTTATTTCGCTCCTTTGAGGAGTAATCTTGTTGAACTTCTGCCTGAAAGCAAAGTAAAAAGAATATTTTTGATAATATTCATTATAAATCAGTGAGGAATATGTTTGTGGAGTCGTGTGGATCGACTACAGAAATTGTACAAATTATTGGGCTGTCTGGAAAGTCCATGCCGATTTTTAGTAGGCGGTACAGGTCTGTATATATCAGAATGGATGAAAACAAATAAAACGTGTACATTCCTTAACAGGTGGAAAGGTTGTGGAACCAAATGGTACACATATAATTCAATAAATATACATCAAAATTCGAATATACCTTTGATATTTTCTTGAAAATAGGCATGAACTTTCCGGACAACCCAATATCTAAAACTAATGGCATTCGTTAGGATAAAATTAATGTATAGGGAAACGGAAATTGATTAATTCATAGTTTGGAATCAATGTCAAGAAGAGTCTTACAAGGTTTTCACTCGTGTTTTCAATAGAATTACTAAACAAATACTTCCGTTAGAAATATGAATTTAATTCTATCGTAGGACGTTTTTTGAAAAACTTTTCCTTTATCACAGGGATTTGCGAGAAAATAAAATTTGAGAGACACTGCTCTATCCTCTAGCCTTCTTATCTGTCCCACTCTGACTCTCTGCAGACCTCTCTCGCTTTCCTAATATCCCCTCCTTTCCTCTCCACCTCCCCTTTCTGTCTCGTTCCCTTGCCCCTCTTTCCCTCTTTGTTCCTTTATTACACTATTTAAGTCCCTCTTCGTCGTTCAACTTCTGTGTCGCTGTTGTCCTCTCGCTTTCCGTGTTTATCCGTCTCTGGCCACGTTCTCTCTCTCTCTCTCTCTCTCTCTCTCTCTCTCTCTCTCTCTCTCTCTCTCTCCCTCTGCCGTGTTCCAGATCGCGCCCTCTCTCTCCATCCCTCCCCATTGATCGTCCTTCTCAATTTCCCTCTCGCTTCGTCCTTCGTCGAGGATCGGTCTTCTTGTTCTTCCCCCCCACCGATAGCAACGAGCATATTCAGTTCTCGCTTAAACTTCTCGAGCAATTTAATCGCATAGTCGTTTCGAATGTCCATTTAACCCTTCGCTGCATGGCGTTGCAAAAATACGTTGCACAAATTCTCACCGAAAGATGAAACGAAGATTATCGTTATTCGAGCCAAAAATTGTGCAAGCAAACGTATTTCGTTTTATTTCAAACGCGTAATACGTGGTCTCTCGTAGCTTTTTCATTTTATAATTAAATTTTGGGGGAAATTACGATCTCTCAAATATCGCAAATATTTGTATGTTTTCGAATACATTTTTTTTCGATATATTACATTTGGTAAATTCAACTATTAATTTTTTTTTTTTTTTTTTTTCTTTCTTTTCTTAGACAATTCAAATATAGCGCTAGTTAATTTGAGTGCGCGTTTTTCGAGGGTAAAAATAGAAAATCATGCATCGAGAGGACGAACGCGAATATGTTTAAAGAGAAATGATCCGAAGTCTGTCTTTAACGATTTCAAGACGTTCGAAGCCTTTGAATTTTATAGGATAAGAAGCTTATTTTACTCGGTCGAATGGCTGTGCTATATGTTTTTACGAGCCTTTCACGATTTATTAAGACAAACTTTCAAGAGTTTACAATGTCGTAGAACGTTCGTAACAATTCGGGGCTATCGTTGTACGGTTCGAGTGAAATTCGAGACGTTTTAAACCCGTCGCTAGTCCCTGAAAACGGTTCACCCTTCGACCAATCCCAATGGCTGGCGAAAAATAACGATACAAATTTCGCAACTATGGAAACAAGTATTAATTTATTTTAAATATTTTTTTATTTCCATTTTTTGAATGGAATGTAATTTTCATTTACACAGAACTTTTAATTTTTACGTAAATCCACAGTTTGAATGCTAATCAAATTTTCACTCAAGAATCACGCGTGTTTATAATATTCAAAAATACCGTAGATCAAAATTAAAATAAATTAATGCTTGCTTTCGAGGTCGAACATAGTTTCGAACGCTTGTATTACCGTCAACATAAATCCTGGCATATAGGGAATCTTTAAATGAAATCGTCGATCTTCTTTGTTTGATTTTCGTCGTTTTAACGAGATCAGGGAGAAACGAGCTAGGGCCACTCGTCGCTTCGCCAGCTGATTTGAGCACCACTGGGCTCGACGAGTCTTTAGAAATTGTTTCACCGACACTCGTCTCGGGAAACGTATTCAGTTCTCGTCGTGGGAGTAGCGAGTCTTTTTCAACGTTTATATCTCTGCCATTACTGCTGAATTCGGTTATTGTGGAATAATCATTTTAAAGATTATTATTAAGCATTCATTATGCGCAGATAGTGCGTATTGTCTCTATTGTTCCACGTTCTGGGACATGGTTTAGCAATTATAGGAAATCAAAATTGATTTCAGTCTCACAGATAAATTTGTTGATATTCGTTGTTATTATTCAAATTTACGTTCGTATTGTCCGTGATGGACAACGGGACGAGAAATTAATTATTTTCATTTATTTAAAATACATTTATTTAAAGTACACGATACAAACGTTGGAAAAGGTAATAAAACATTTACGAGAAATTAGAATTGATCGCATTTTTGCAAACAGATTTGTTGATATTCATCGTCGTTATAAAAGTACACGTTGACGTTATTCACGGTAGTCGATAAAGCAACAAATTAAGTATTTTCTGTATTTAAAATATACACGATGCAAACGTCGGAATGGGTAATAAAACGCACCGGGAAAATACTTTACCGAGGAAAAACAGAAATCGACGTACAATTTGTTTTGCGTCCGTTGCATTTCGTTTATGTTCATTTTCCAGACCGAATGGAATTTCTCGCGTCAGAAGATTAAATTTCTTAGAAAGAGTAAATAATTAGACGGTCCCGTATGAAGTTCCTGATCAAATAATGCGATACTTCTATCGATTAGAACTATTGGATAATTTTTTAGACAATTTTAAATGTTATCGAAAATGACATCGGAACTGTCGATTATTTACGAGCTTTCATAAAATAAACTGTCAGCTTCACAGAGACTTAATAAATAAAATTCACTCGCTCGCATCGAAAATAAAATATAAATACAAAAACATGGGGTTGTTCCAAAGCTGGATGAAAAGAGAAAACGCGCAGTACGTTAAAAGTGTAGTATAAAAAATGTCCATCACTTTGGCAGTCTCATGTATAAAACATTCGAATTGATAGTGGATCAAGGTACTGCGACACCCGTAAAAGAGTGTAATTCGCACGGAGGCAGGTTCTTGTTTCGTTTTATTTGAAGCTTCCGCGCGTAGAAGAGCTGGTTATTTTCGTACGGTATTTTTAAAAACGATACACTGCTTCACGGTGTAATGACTACTTGCACCGACGCGTGGGCGGAGTGATAACAAATTCCATTGCTTTGCACCGACGCGAATGTCGACTCTCTCCCCTCCTTCTCCTTTTCTTCTACATCGAGGCAGTTTACTTACCGCATTATCGGTTGCCCTACACGCCTGTGGACTTTACCCATTCAGCTATGAAAGGTGTGTACACACGTTTCATAGCTATTGCTTATTGCTTCTCAATAATCATGCTCTGCACCTCTCGCGGAATTATGCAGGCAAATTTACGAGTATTCTCACTCTATATAGCGAGAGGTTCTATAGACTTAACGTTTCAGACGAGAAAATGTACGATACATTTCTGAATATGGAGATTTGTAAGACTCGCGTATTGAAACGTACAAATTCATAGCACTTGCACTTCCATTCGATCTAATTCGTAGGACTTGCAACCTTAAATACAGAGATTCGTGGGACTTGCGGAAGAGAAAGTGAAACGAGCAAGGTGGAATGAATAGGACTTGCAGCAGAAAATACATGAAAGTATATATATGTTTCTATTTGTGTTCGATTAATGCTGGACATCCATTCAAAATAGATATTTATAGTCGAACGGTTCTACGAAATGGGACTGGATGCAATTACGGGGAACTCGACGTAGAAGCAAAATAAAGCAATCGAATGGATATTAATTTATTTCCCTTGTTCCAAGCCCGGTCCGGTCTCATTTACTTATCGAACCATTCGAACGAGTCCACGGCAAACGTGTTTGAAACCGTGCATTCGATAATCGCCGAACGAACGTAAAGCACGTTCTCGATGTGAAGCTATCCGTCATTCATTTATATCGTATTGTTCGTTAATGAGGAGCCCGGCGAATTGCAGCGATATTGCGATACGTAAATCTATTGTTCGAACCGTATTCAGCCGCGCCAAATTTCGAAGGATCATTTTTTTCGATTTCGAATTTTTTACACTGTCAATGTTTTTCATTAATGGTCGCGAGAGCAACGAAAAATCGAAGTTCCGATATCTGGCTCCGAAAATGCCGCGCGGTCGAGCAGAACAACATGAATGACAAACGTAATAACGCATGAACGACGAAGAGAAAAGCGAACTATTACGGAATAACATTCACGTCAAACGTTAAAGCGTGGTGGAGAGAATGTATCGATTAATAAACCGCTAAATGTCAGTAACAGCATGCCTCTCCTCCTCTCTTCCGTCCCCTCCGTCACCACTTACCCCCACCGTGCACGGTACGTTATTTTACCAATCTACCTTTACTAAATTGATAACATGATAATTTACGAATAATTGAATCTTTCGTAAAGGTCGACGCGTACGGTTCAATAACAACTACCTACTAATTGCTTTATTTTAATTAATTTGCCGTTCGATACACCGCCATACATCGCAAAGGCCACTCTGCATTTACGTAAATAAATATTATGCCGATACGTAGAGAGCCCCTTACAAAATTCACTCGTTATACAAACTAAATTTATTCCATGAAATCCGTTGGTTTGCGTAGAAATGATATTATAACTTTGCCGCAACTTTTTGCTTTGAAATAAAGCGAAGCTTTGCTCGGTAAAGTGGCGGACGGTGGCGTCGAGGCTAATAATATTGCGGTGCATACGGCACAATACTATTTTGAAATGCGAGGCAATACAGGAAATACGGTAACGGAGAGTTCATGTAATAATGCCGTGTTGCATTATTCAATTACACGAGAGAGTTCGGGGTCGGGAAGATCGATAGCGGACTGAAAGTAACAAACGCCGCCGCCTCCTCCGAGCTCATATTTTGATCGTTTACACGGGACGGAAACGATATTCTGGACGTTGCTGGGAATCGCTGGTGTATATCACACTTCACGCAGCGGGAATATTACGTTACACGAATGAGGCTGATCGAACATCAGCTGAGAACACGGAGATCGATGAGCTTTGTCGAGTAGGTTGAAGGGGGGACGTTGCGTGGCATCTCTGTTATCCCTCGAATTGAAAAGTAATTTTTTAGTCGTTCCATACATTCTTCCCATCAGATCTGGTCATTTTTTTAAACGTTATCATTTTAAATATAATTTGAAGCAACTCGGTGTTTCATTCAACAATTATTTTAATATCTGTGATCAGTTTCAAAATAACATTATCCGAGATATTATTTCAAGGAACGTTTTATTTTATTTTATCATTGTTTGAAATAATAACGAAATGAATGTATTCATATTTTTCCAACGTGAAAGGATCGACTCGAGAGAAATTACTCTATCGAAACTGACGCACAGTGCGGACAAATAGCAAAATTCTGGACAAAAATCAAGATTTCATTACTAATATAAATATATTGCTATTTATTCACAAAAAAAAAAAAAAATTAAAATTAACCATAAACATTAATGAAATCACAACAAAATTAACAAATTTAACAAAAAAAACCCGATTTTGATGAAGCATTGTACACTTGTTTGTGGGAGCTTCTTATGAATTACACCATCCTCGGTACGTGCGAATTTTGCGTTTTGAGGGAGAAATTAACCCTTTTTTCCGAGCCGCCCTATTTACTTTTGCTCGGAAACGATCAGAGATTTCAAAAAAACGTTCAAGCAAACATTACACTGTTTTTAGAGGCCTATAAACCAATACCAATAAATTTAAAAAAAGAAAAACAAATTTTTTTTTAAATTACCCCCCTCTCTCTCCTCAAAATTTGTGAAAATTTCGATTTATTTCTGGATCAGTGAAAGCGTTTTTTTTTTATTCTGAATCCAACGGTATGTATGAGTTTATGATTATCATACAGGAAAATGATGTAATATTGTAAAATTGTCTTTAGGAATTTTTTTCTCGTAAATAATGGAAGTTGCACCCATATTTTATTTAACACAATATGCTTCGTTTTGGCTGAGGATGTGAAAAATAATTTTTATAGAAATCCATAAATCAATTAAATCAGAATTTTTAACTTCCAATTGCGACCCTACACCAACAGTACGGTCCCTTATTAAAAATGATGTAAAACCGAACGTTGCAATGTATTCGCAAGAAAACTTATAAGTTTCTTAAAATATAACAAATAATGTATCCGAATATGTTGAGAACTCAGGATATATTTTGCCGTTGTGTCTGTATGTTTGTTCAAAGATAAAGATTGTATTATGGATACAAATGATTGATACATGATTATTTATAACAATTTCCACGCTGACACACATTTTCTACGATAGAAATCTGCCTCGCATTCTGATATATACTAATATTGAATTTTGTCCACTTATTCCGCACTGTGTGACGGTCCAAGATAAATTATTTCAAATAGTTATTTCTTATTTATATTTCAATTAAAATTTGCCCAGGTCTGGTGTCGTTACAAATCAGTTTTGAAAAATTAATTCGTCACTTGGATGTGCACAATTTATAAAAGAGCTTCCTTTCCGAAACCATTCGTCCCTCCATGCAGAAATATTATTTCCCGTATAATAGTAACGTTTCATGTCAAAGGAATTAAGGAGGGCACGGAAAAAAAAGGGGAAGCGAGTAGAGACGAAGGCCTCCTCTGGAAACCAACGCTTTTTCTCATCGTGTTCCCATTGCTTCGCAGTAGGCAGTTTTATTTATTTCCCTCGACGAGATCGAAGTATCGTATTTCCGAAAATTGTACAAATTTGTTATCGTGCACGCTAGGTGTAACATTTTTTTATCCAAAGTTTATTTTCGTAGGATTCGCACCTCTATTCCTTCGAATTCGTAGGACTTGCAATCTTAATTAAAAGGATTCGTAGATTCAAATTCATAAATGTTCGTTTCACATATATTTTTGATCCAAATTGTTAAAAATGTTATGAGATAGGATACGCGAAAAAAAGAAAGAAATTTACAAATTTTATTTAATTCGTGAAAGTTTGTTACATATCTTCATAAAATTAAATTTATCAATGTATCATTATTGTAGGTCTTAAAATTGACCAGTTGAGTCTTCGATTGAAGTGCTTGCTTAAAACCGTTCGATATTTTGGCTAGACTGTTAAGTTTGGTAGCCGTGCGCCGATAAGTAGATATTCAAGTTTGGAGCGGGAGTACAATCGCGGTTTACGCCTATGGGGCTCGCCCTGTCGTCCATTAAAAGTCGTCGGCCCTTGTCTCCCTCCGTGAGGAGCACAAAAACCAGAAAACGTAAAAGGCACGGCACTCGTTCGAAACCAGTTCACGCTCCGGGGGAAGCTCCGCATGCCAAGAAAAATAGATCGTTAACGAATGAAATGAGGGGGAAAAAAGGAACGCTTCTCGAGGGGGTGGTGGGGGTCCAAATAAAATTAACCTGTCGCGCAATAACGAACGCGATAATGACGTGCACGCACGAAATAATCAGTCAGGATGATCGCCGCGAGCCGCGATCGGTCCACGATGGATCCATGAAAATCTCGATAGGGAATAATTCAATTTCAATGAAATAATGCGCATACACGTAAACACGCACGATACACATTTCATATAACATACTGTTAAATAGTTGTCATCTTCTGAAATCCATAGGTAAACGAAAATTGACGTAATAGTTATTTTAATTTCGATTAAATAATTGAAACTTGGAAAATATTTAACATGCAGTTAAGATTCACCAAAGGTCATTGCAGGAACATTTAATTGCTTGTACTAATTAATGTCGTAATTAATAATTATTTACAAATAAATTAATTACACGATTTGCGGTAGTTGTAACGTTTTAAACAAATATTTTTATAACAGTTTTATACAAATATTTCAGGCATCGATCCCTTTTGTCTAACGTATCGATATTTTCGATACGAAATGTGTTGCTCGTGGAAATTTTAATTTCAAATCGTAATGAAAATCTCAAGATACGTCCGTGCCCCGGCATTGGGAATCCTAACCTCTATTCGACGAGTTTTCAATAGAGCATTCTTCGGTTATATTGCTTGTTTTCTTCCTCGTCGAGCTCTCGTGGGATCGATATATAGTATAGAACGTGCATTCAGCGGATTCGAATATTATCGAAACCTTTACGATGCGTCAGCGTTACGGCCGGGGCGCCAGGGGATTGGCGGGGACGGGGAGGGTAAATATTTGACGTTAAGTATCGAGTTAAATTCAGTTTGCGTTATCGTTCCCATAATTACTAGCGAAACGATTAATAATTCTCGATTTGAAAATACAGTGGACACTCATTTTTCTTGGGGTCGAGGGACACGAGGAATTCGATTAAAATCCAGAAATTGCTTTCACCTTGATGAAATTTTTTAATACTTTTATCTGACAGTCCACGTTATATTTTACTTTCGTATCGTTTCCATTGTATTTTGGATCGACAACTTTGCCTCGCCGAAGAGAACCATAAATACTATTTGGCTGAAATATTGACTTTAGTGGCGCATTTGCATAATACACTGTTCAGTTAATATCCGCTGAAAAATCCTCGTGGAATCTTTATGTAAACGCGCGTATTTTATTTGAGCTACTAATTATGAAAATAGCATTAGTTAAAAATGTAGGTCACGGTAAAAGTAGCTACACGTTAGAATTGAAAAAGTATTCTGCTTTTTGAACCTTCCCGTGAAATCTTCACTTGTATGTTAAATGGGATGGGCGACGTGTTTTCGTTACGAATATAAACGGCGTGTTCACGATAAAAGTAGTAAAAACTCGCCTTTTGCTTCGCACGGTCGCGTACGACTCCTTCGAGCTTCCGGCGATTAATTTTCGTCGTGTACTCAACGCGCGCAAACTACGCAAACGTTGCGCGTTAGTTGCTGTTTTTTTTTTTTTTTTCGAAAAAATAATCGAAGTGAAATTTCGTGACATTTTTGTAATTTAAATTTTCATCTATCGAATAACGAAATAAAACTAGTTTACCTTTTGTACGTTACTCGAGATGTTCATTCGTTATGTGTAGACACGAATTCCGTGCCTTTATTTTCGGTTTATTTAAGATTTTCATTCGTATGGTATTTCTTTATGAACAAATGGTAAATTTACTTTAGAAATGCACCAAATTTTGTTCTTACACCTAACGGTTAAGAGTTTTAGTCATCGGTCGACAGAGGTAGCCGAGGAAGTGTGGGTTTTCAATTTGCAGTAAGAACCGTAATTAACAGGAGGGATAAAACGGTTTCGTAATCTCCTCAAATTACGTAACACGATTATTATTCAAATCCATGCAAATATGTGTTTCGTTTTGCCGCGGCGGGAGCGAGCTTTTCACATGATCACTTGAAAACCTGCTTTATTGGAATTCTATTTCTGTTGGCGGTGCTCTACGCCAATGCGCCCTCCCGGACTCCAGCTCGGCTGGAGCGAGAGGAGGGGGTGAACACAGTATTTCTAAAGTATCTCTAAGGCCTCATTGACCCATGAATCGTTCATCTTTGCATACCTTGTTCCTGATTTTCGCCTTTGACAGTGTAAATAGGGAGTCAATCGGATTGATCTAAATTTATGCGAGGCGTTCCGACGCGATGGAAATTATTTTTATTTATCTTCCCGCGTGAGCTTTAACCACGTTTATATTCCGTACGACGAGGGACCGACTGTCGTATCTCTGCGAACAAATTGCTTTGATAATATTGCTTAATTCCTCTATTTCGTTCGTCGGACGGTTACGAGAATTAAAACCGAAATTATGAATTTCCCGTGCAAAGGACCGCGAAGCTATCCGTTCCGCAGTCTGCGTTTCGTTTTAAAAGGGACTTAATTTCAAAAATGAATATTCGTTAAATATTTATATTGCACCGTCGCGTCGCGTTATAAATTTAAAAAAAGAATCACTCGCGCTCTGTGTCACGCGTTATCTTTCATTCTGGATAATTTTGTCTAGCTTGCACGAATTGAATCGGTAGCTCTCAGTTTTTTATTTCCGGCTGGAATTAATGTCGTAATTAATAATTATTTACAAATTAATTTGATCCATCCGCCATCGTCTTCGAAATTAATATAGAAAAACGTATTCACGAATCTTATTTCGTAAATTATACTCTTCCTAATCTCCCTCGAAATTGACTTTTCGAGCATACTCGAATTTGACACCAATTAAAACGAGAATATATATATATATCTTTCTCGATGTTTCACGATCGCGCGCAAGTGCCGCGCTGAAATCCATCGCAACACCCGGCTGTATCAATTTCATTCGAAACCGTGGAAAAAGAGAAAGGATAGGCTCGAATCGAATATTAATATTTAACGTTGTACTAATTCAGCTTTCAAGATGCGCTGCACTGCGGCGTATAGCGCGAGAGCGAAGGAGAGAAAAGAGGAAATCGACTTACAAATTACGGCTCTTCTCGTACGAGTATCTTGTACATGTGCGGTATAATACTATAATGTATGTATCTAATGTAGGTATGTAAACACATATATACCTATATATCCTATCTGAGTTGGTCGGGAGTACGACGCGTTTCCATGGTAACTCATCCCTCCTATCAAATCTTCCCCCACTCTCGCACGCCACTCTGTCTCTTCCCCTTTGGCTGGATCGCGCTCTCTTTCCCGCGCTTTCGCTCTTGGCGTGTTCTCTCTTTCTCTCTCTCTCTCATGCTGGCTCTCCCCCCACTTTCCTCCTCCCACCATCTGCCATTCTGTCTCTCCATGTGTCTTTATCTCTCTATATTTCTGTTTTCCCCCTCCACACTCTCCACGCTTCTGTCCTGGTCGCAGCTATTCGTTTTAGCCGCACGGTTCTCCTGCTCTCTCTCTCTCTCTCTCTCTCTCTCTTCCCCCTTCCCCACGCGACCGGCCTTTTGCCACGGGAAGAAAACTATTCATTGTCAATACTCGAGACCCCGACTCCCGACCATGAAACCAACTTTTTTCACAGGGGTGAATTCCCATTGCCGACGCGTATATGTATACACAAACGCGTGTAGAATATATACATACACGTGTATGGGTGCGTGTGTACGTATCCTTTTTGCTTTTTTCAAGGGACAATAATGACTTCAGGGATGATCTTTTGGGGGTTGCAGGGGTGTATTAATAAGACGATTTGATCTATGCCTTGGTCCGTGGGATCGTTTGCGGATAAACAAAAATGGGGTTCTCTCGTCTGTCCTTTTTTCTTTCTGGAACGGAGCACAGGGCTTTTCTTCCTAATTTAGTCCAGGTGAATCCTTAGTTGTTTAGACAATAATAAAAAAAGAGTTGAAAAATCCAGTATACGATACACTATTTTGTACACCCAATAACTTTCAATTAATGACAACAATAATAATTCTCGTGACAATATAATCTAGTATATTTTATGAAAGTATCGTTTTGTTTAAGTGATAATTCTCGATAGTATCGCGACTTAATTCTGACGTCTTTTAAATAATTGGCACACGATAAAATTGATCGTGATTAATCTGCTCGCGTCGACGCTACTTCCTGTCGACGATGAATCACGAATCGCGTCGTCGAATGATTTTCCAAGTTTACCCGTCGTGCTTCGTCATTATTCAACGCAAGGCTCGATCAAGGTGTTCAAATAAATCGTATATGATATGTTGATAAAAAATATGTGACTACTCGAAACGATTTAACTTGACGATTATTTCTTTTTTTTTTTTTATTTATTCGTTGCTCGCTGAAACAGTTCGTTATTCTTGTTGCTTTTTTTTCGTACGAACTTTACAGAGCGTATTTTCGAATTTGGCGTTATCAAATATTGGGAAATATTGCGTTTCGTCGATATCGAAACGGTCGGAGTAATTAATTTTTAGAAAAATTTCGTATCGGTGAATTTCGGTCCCGTTTCATTTTTATCTTCGACAGAGAAACCCGTGAATACCGGATTTTCGAAAGCGAGACGATCGATTCACGATGCTACGAGTAACGCGGGAAACGTTGAAATTGCATTTTAATACTGAAACTGTGTAACTAAAGTTTAATTGAATTAATGTTGCAATTTGTGGTACGAGTTTCTCTTTCCGCGGGGGAAGTCAGGCAAACAGAATAACTTTGCATGAAATCGATGAACGAAGGAGAACAGTCCCGACACTCCTCCGCGTATTAAAAATTTCAACGAACTCGTGGAGATGAAATTTACGAGGGAATAAGTTTGCGCTCTTCAAAAATACCGGGATTACCTCGGAAGGACACTTTCGCAGCTTTATCTCAATTTCTCGGGAACTTTAAATTTTTACGTCGCCGGCGGAAGAAATCATCGATATTTCAATTATTATTACGACAATCGGTTGAAATGTACCTCGCTGTCGATAAAAAACTGAAATGAAAAATGTAAGAATTTATGGTGCGCCGTTATAGTTCTGGATATTGGAATTGTAAATGTAGAACAGAAAATCGTTTCCTTAAGCAGTGAACGCGTTTAAATGTTAAACAAATATATGTTCGAAGTATATTTATTATTTCTAATCGATTAGTCGATTAGATTCTTTTTTTTTTTTTTTTTTTTTATTTAAATTCAGTGGTACAAGATTTGGAATTCTATAAATGCAAATTGTATCGATTCGTCATTGCAAGTCGCAGCCATGGCGGCAATTAAACCACCACTACTTTACATTCTATGTATACTTGATTTTATCGCACTTGTCAAGTGCTTCGTCATTGCAATGGATTGTACCGAGACGGAATAAGGAAGAAAAAGAGAAGCAGACAGAGCGAGGATATTTATTAACCTTCCAGGTAATTGTAGGAAAGCCGTTTCAAACGATACAAGATCGATGGAATGCGCAGGTGTTAGCGCAAGAAAAATGTACAGTTGTGAGACGGGGACAGAATTCCAAAAAGGAGTCGAAAAGATGTACCATTGAACGAAAAGTTTATTTCCTAGAAGCGTTGATATTATTTATTTATTTATTTATTTATTTATTTATTTATTTATTTATTTA
>NW_026534838.1:3299020-3299727 GCF_026225885.1 Hylaeus anthracinus
TTTATTTATTTATTTATTTATTTATTTATTTATTTATTTATTTATTTTTTATTCGATTGTCAGTAACTTAACATTTCTAGGATGAAATGCAATCGAAAAATACGCGAGTTAAAAGAAGATACCAATAGGTATTGTATCCAACGGTTGTATTCAATCGTGCCGAGAATTAAATCGTTTAAGCGAGACTAGAAATCGCACGAAAAGAAAAACAAAACAAAACTGAGACTTGTACGCGTCCTCGGCGCGTCTGGACCACCACAAATTAATTACGAGCCGCGCAAGAGAGTATCAAGAGAGGAGCGACAAGGACAAACGCTGAGAGAACGAAAGAGACACCGGGGAAGGGTGGCGGAGAGACGGAGACAAAGTACGGTCTCGAATTCCATGTACCCACGTAATTCACGTTAATTGGTATTCAGAGGGGTTACCCGTAGCGAGTGTGTCTTTTGAAAACAAGCTGGATCCGACCTGTCCAAAGGCAACAGCTCTTAAACTCGACTCCTTTCCCTTCGGTTGCTCGCTACACTTTTCCCTCCTTTTCGTTCACGAAAACCAGAAATCTTTTGCTACGAATCTTCGAGCTGGCGAGAATTCGTTTAGATTAACCGACTTTCAAAAATATTCATTCAATCGGTGAAAGGAACTTGGACCGCTTAGAGGTATGCAAATATGGGACTTGCAGAGCTGTAGATGAACATGCGTGGGAT
>NW_026534838.1:3299737-3303746 GCF_026225885.1 Hylaeus anthracinus
GCAACATTAAATATTAAGATTCGAATGACTTGCACTCTTAAATGGCATTATTTCAAGGACTTGCAGCCGTTTGTAGAAGAATTAATGTGATTTGCACCTCCGTGAAGGTAGAAGGTAGACTTTCAAAAATATTCATTCAATCGATAAAAGATATATATATGAAAGAAAAAAGGAAGAAAAAACGGTACACGACAACTGAGGTCTGCTTTCAAATAAATTCCTCTGATCTTTTCTTTCTTGAAAGGATCGCGTTTCATCGCGAACGAGCATTTTACAAATAACAAAGGCTGGTAGTTCGAAAATAATTAATAATAGTAGTTCCAGTCCGAAAATATAATAACAAGCGGCACACCGACTGCGGAGTTGGTATCTAAGGAAAAATTTTTAATTAATCCATTCTCGTTTATCTTGAGAAATAAAAAGCCGTCCGTTCGGCTCTGTTTATTCGTTCGAAGTCTGTTTTATAATGAAACTGCGCACGCAGTCTTTTTTTTTCGTTCGCGCAAATGTTTATATACGTTTTTCGCGAAAACTTTTGCTAAGTAACTTTATCGTCGACGCGTTGAATTAAAACAGGCGACGTCGAGCACACAAGGCACTTGTGTTCCGCGTAATATACACACAATGCACACGTACACGTGCATTTCTCTTTATGAGTCCTGCATAGTCGTGAACGTTAACGATTTTCCCGCGCGAAACGGATTCGAGCTGGAAATATTACGTCGACCAACGACAACTTCGTCGTTTACTTCGAACAAATCTCTGTTATATCTTTCAAATAATTGCTAGATAAATTATTATAAGGTAATTAAACGAAAAAAAGAAATCAATATATACGAAACATATCGAAGAATATGTATTGGAATTCTAATGTTGGTTTTAGTATTTAAAATCAATGCGTATTATTACACATTAAAATTACTAAACATTATGGATCGATTATCCAAAGTGACCTGTTCGTTTCAGCTTCGACGATAATTGTACAAGCACGAGTTAACGTTGTTGCAAAAACGCAGGGAGTTAATAAAAGTATCGACGATTGAATAATCGCGATGTAACGTTTAATTACGTTGTTAACTCATTTCCTTCGAAAATCATTCGATCAGCCAGATAACGTATTACGTTGACAAACACAGCGGCGATTAGTGGGACGTTATACGCCAATGGTGATACAGGCAAGCCTGCAGTCTGTTTAAACCCATTGGCGTAGTGGCTCTTCGCGTTTCACAGCCTTGTATACACGGGGATCGTAAAATCGTGGCCGTACGATTTATGATTTACAGGTTGACAAATCGCGTCTGGCAATTGGCCTGTGCTTTCCTTCTTTTCACGATACCGATGTTGTTTTCGTTGCGCAAATCTTTCACTCCTGCGCTTTTGTTTATTTGAAGTTTTAGACGAATTCAGAGTTGGGTACAATTCTTGGCTAAATTGAATGACGAATGAAAGAAAAACGCTTGTATTTTTAGTAATATTTGAACCGATTGAATTGATATGAATACAAGTACAACAACGTCATTGGTAGATCGAATAAACGAGGCGACTAAGTCGTTAAACATTGGTTTTATTCGCAGTGGTACGACGATGACTGTGTAATTTGTCTACCTCGACTGAAATAGAATTTTCTAATGACCGAGAAGCAATAAAGTTCATGTTTATTGATATTTCTGTAGGATTGGAATACAGTATGAAATTTATATTCATCGTGGCTCTCATAAAATGAAAAACCAGACAGTTTTTCTCTGTGCAATTCCATTTGCATTCGATTGGATTCAGCTACATTGGAAGAGGATCGGGAACAAAAATTCTGCCACGGTCGGTTTGGTCAATTTTTTTGCCGGCCTAAAGTTCGAATATAAATTAATAAATGGTTTAATTTGAAATCGAACGGGGCTATCGCTTTGTTTGCGACTCCCTCGATTTTATCGTTAACACTTTTGTTGTTTCGAATAATTTAAACGAATGGAAATTTTAAATTTTCCATTACGAAATATTTTTCATTCTGTTACTCCGATTTCAGTTTTTATTCGACATTCGGTGGGAGGACAGTTTATTTGTCTTTTATTCGTTATTCGAAATTGTTACGTGAATTGTTGCCACGTTTGGAAAAATCGGGGAAAGGTGAAAAGTGTGCAGCCACCGATGCAGCCGCCTATGGATCGTCCTTGGCAGTTTGCCGCGCAGAGAAATAATTGTCCCCGAACGCTTGAACCCACGCTCTCCATCGTGGACAGTATTTCTCCCGTCAGCTCGGAGTGGGTTTCGCAATAATAGGAAAAAAGGTGACCCTCGCTATTCAGGCCCAAAGCGGTTATTTCTCACTATAATTTAATAACGGCTTGTATTTTGATAACGTTATTATTTCATGCCATTCCGAAAGCGAAGGACTGCTTTTCAACAATTTACACGCGTCCAATTAATTCGAAGGAAACAACACCAGTGAATGCTTAACAAAGGATAGTTGCATCTAAAATGCGTTTCAACTTGTTGTTACCATTGCAATTAACGGCGACTACATCTGAGATTGAAAGTATCCTAACTAATCGATAAATTATTTTATTAATTAAAAAAAATTTTGAATTAAAACAAAATCGGATGGTCATTCAAATTATTATTATTGTTTGTCAAAAAATTAGTGTCAAGGAAAAATTAGTGTCAACACATACCTGAATTGTTACAATTATCCTATACTTTCAGCCTAATTAATATAGTAACATAATATTAACGCTAATAATATAGTATATATAATAATATAGTAAAATAATATTATACTATATATATAAGTATACTATATATATATAGTATACTTATATATATAGTATAATATTATTATATATACTATACAATATTATACTATATATATATATATATATACTATATATATATAGTATAATATTGTATGTATAGTAGTATGTATAGTATATATAATAATATAGTAAAATAATATTAACGCTAGAAACAATTTCATTGTTCGACGATGTATTTATCAATTCACTTTGCATAGTGTTTATTTACGTTATTTTATTCTACGTCTTTCTAAAAAATAATTTCCTATGACGACGATTACGTGGCCGAGATAACGCAACGATGAATCATTCCGTGTTGCATATTTATGTGAAATGCACTTCGGTAATACGCAGTGTTGACATTCATGCGTGAAGCGATTTACAGGGAATAAATTCCACTGTACAAAGCTGCGAGTTACATGGAAGAAACCCTAGGAGGAAAAAAAAAATCACGGAATGACCCGTGTCTAAAGCAGTCTCTGCTAGATGGCCTTACCGACGAGTTCAGTATGTGTCAGGTCCAGGATGAAACACACAACTCCGCCGACCCTTTCTTCCATCTCGTCGTCCAGCTCTTTCTCTAAGTCAGCGTTTCTCAAACTGGAGCCCTCCAAAGGAAAAAGAAAAGATATTGTATCGTGAAACAAGAAAAAAAAAATGGTTCTTGCAATATGAAATGTTCGATGAAGAGGTCTTCGAAACTGATAAACAAAGAAATTACCGTATCTTCGTGAAGTTTTGTTTCAAATTCGTTTAGTTTAAATAATTCTAAATAAATTCAAACGATCGTTGTTTCTACTTTATGGGCTCCAGCAAGAATTTTCTTTTGTTTGGGGGATTCCCGCGGAGGGCGGAGTTTGAGAAGCGCTGCTCTATATTATCACGTTACAGCCGCCAAAGCCAATGAAAAAAACGTTCGAACGGCTTTCAACCTTCCAACGGTCTCGTCACATGGGTGGTCGCGCGCGCGCGTCACTTCTTGCAATGCGCGCTCGTGTTTACTCGAATGTTATAAATTCAAACCCCTGGCTTGCCGTAAATATTTATGATACGCACGAGCCACGGGCGGTAATGGGATGTACGCGACGAAACATGATCGAAATACAACAAATCTCTGTAATTGTAATTATCCTGGTTAATGCTTTTGTTGGAGAAAAATCTTACCACTCGTACTAATCATTTTATTTACTTATTTATTTAACGTTTTCGATTTTCTTTCTTTT
>NW_026534838.1:3303756-3312681 GCF_026225885.1 Hylaeus anthracinus
AACGTTTTCGATTTTCTTTCTTTTTCTGTTCACAGTCATCCTCGATATTTTCGATCGGTTCAAAAACGTGTCTGTCGAGAACAAACAAATAATTCTACAAATAATTCATTTTTATAAATCCTTTTTAATTCAATCGTAACATATATGAAATAGATTCGGAAAATTGAAATGTACTCGAACCGAAATCGACGAGTTTGTTCCTAATCATTTTTCGAGTTCATCAGCGAAGCATTTTTCCTGTTTACGTGAAAATTTGTCGAAAAATGTGCAGGTTGCGGGTGGACACATTTCAGAGACGGATACTTCAGTTTCTAACTGACAGCTGTGAAGTGTTCGCGCGTTGTTTGCAGATGTAACTGACTCTACATATTTTTTTTTTTTTGTTTCTAACGCGGCAAAATAACAGCATATTTGTGTTTGCAACGCGCAGTAATTTTTTCTTACATCTATATATATAAATGTATCCGCGATTTTTATTGCGGGCCGTTTTTACCTCCGAGTCTCCCTCTCTCTCTCTCTCTCTCTCTCTCTCTCTCTCTCTCTATCTCAGCGTGGATTTATTTCGTCATTAAAACTGGGTAAAGCGGATACATACGTAACGTAAAAAAGAGAAATTCGAAATAACGGTTTGTTTAAATTACAGTCGACGCGCGAGAAGAAAAATGACCGCGGTTCTAAGATACTTTAACAGTTTTTAAAACTTTTGACAGATTTTATTCGGGCGTATGCGAAATATTTCATTGTGTATTTTATATTGCACCAAAACTCGGCCCATTCCCATCGCCGAGTCGTAACACGCTTGGCTATAAAAAAATTCAATATTCCGCGGAAATGTGTAGTTGCCGGAGAGAACGAAAGAAGAAAATAAGATTCAAGTTCTAAAATACACTCCGCGTGGGAACGAGGAGCGGCGGTTGTAGCGCTAGGTCAGCGATAATAAATAATTTCGCAACTACGGCACGATTTTATTACGACTGGTGCATTTAAAACTTTCTTTTCTTTTTGTGTTTGCAAATGCGCCCGAGTGCTATTAGTATCGTTACCGCGAAGCATACTCCTTTTCTTCTAATTATAATTTATCAACAAAGCCTACAACGTTAGCCGTTAAAAAATGACGTTGCAATCGATGCTTGCTAGTTGAAAAGTCGAGTTAGAAACGTCCGATAGTCGACGCAAGTCGTTCCGTTCCTAATTACGTTGAGCTGCGTATAAATTTTCATTTTAATTAAATATTTTAAATTCCTCCCTGTATTTATTCGTACAGAGAAACGACAAAGATATAAAGTCATTAATGAAATGTAATTTTTGCTCGTGAAAATTTAAATAGGGTATGTCAACTTCATTCCTCTTGTAGTCATCCAAGAATTAATTAATTTGTTCGAAATGAATAATTTCGTGGCCCGGTTTTTACGCTACAAATTGTTGGACCGACCTGTATTACAACTCCGCATTATCTTAACACTTTATCTACCGGGCTATTTAGAAGCAGACTTTAATTTCAAAAAGAATTTTCTACAGTAGCATATGCCAATCTAGACTGACAATAATTTCTCCATACTGTTACTAGGTATATTGAAAGCCAAGTCTGTTACTAAACACTGAACATTGTAAGTAGACAAGCATCGACACAGTAAATAAATTCGAATAACTAAATACTGCAATTAAAAAGCCTATAAATAATTTCCCGGTAAATAAAGTGTTAAAACGTCCCACGGTTCCTTCGAATTCGTAGCACGCGCTCGAACCGCCTCGAGTCTTTTTATATCCATTACTATTATTCAACGATGTATACAGGTGTCGCAGCCTTCCTTATCCACTCGGCTGTGCGCACCGACACGCGCGTAATTACACGCGACAATGATAAAACGAACAGTGTGACGCATTCTCGTGAACGCTAGTGTATCACGTTTTATCCTCTCGGGCCTGAAACGAAGAAACGGACAAGCGATACGAATGCGCCGGGGAAAGCTGCAACAAGCTTTAAACATTCGAACGATTTATAAATACGACCGAATAAATCCCCGAGCCTGGTCCTCGAAACTGAGGTAAACTTAATTTTCATTTTATTTCACGTATTTATCTAATTTGTAATAATACAATGCAGGCAAAAATGAAGGTGCATAAGCGCAGCTTATTTTCAGATTAAATTACTTACGATTACTTGCTTACTTGCTTTGACGAAGGCCATCGGATAGTCGTTTGGTACTTTCGATAACCGTGCAACCGGCCATTCCTGTGTTAATTAATGATAAGATTACGAAAGGTTCGGATACGTTTAAAACAGTCATGTGTATCACGGTTTCGGGAAGAGACGCTTAATTTACAAAGAAACAGCTCGGGAGCTCCTTATTATCCGCAGGAAAATAATTAATTAGCGATGCTCTCTCGTGTCGGCTGTACAGCTGGTGCAATCATTCTTCGGCTGACTCAGCTGCTACGTGGCTGAAAGCGTTGCGGAGAAAAACATCGGTCGCATTAAAGATAGAGGGGAAGAAGACACCAGGCAAACGGTTATTGTTTGTGGCATCAATCTGAAACAATTACTTTCTCTTAACTTTTCGCAAAACCGTCTACATTCATTCACTGATTCGTGCTTACGTATCACTGGTTTGTTGTCTAACAGCTTCTATACAAATATATTTAGAGCCAGAGATTTACTTGCGGCTTGCAATGCTATAATAATTAATTAAGTTTCCACTTCGTGACTTGAGACTTCCAATAGAAAAAGAATTATTGAGACTTGCAGTCATTTACTAGGGACTTGCAATAGTACGATAATTAGCAACGATTGTGCTCCGTGATTTGAAGCTTTCATTGGGGAAAGAATTTTTATGACTTGCAGTCATTTACTAGGGACTTGCAATAGTACGATAATTAGCAACGATTGTGCTCCGTGACTTGAGACTTCCAATAGAAAAAGAATTATTGAGACTTGCAGTCATTTACTAGGGACTTGCAATAGTACAATAATTAGCAACGATTGTGCTCCGTGATTTGAAGCTTTCATTGGGGAAAGAATTTTTATGACTTGCAGTCATTTACTAGGGACTTGCAGTGATAAAAGTGGATTTGAAATAATCTCTCGTTAGTCTGTAAAATATACACGGTGATCGTTAATTACGGTGTGTATGACGTTCGGGCGTGATAAAACATCATGCATATAAAAAATAGCAAAAGGTCTATCGTAGAAACAAAACTCAGACACCGTGAACGGAAGTGGTGTGTGTATGTGTGTGTATATTCTTTTATCGTTATGATCCTTCCGCAGTTTCCTCTTTGTCTCCCTTCGTCGCGAATCACAACAGCCATGTTTCGTCCTCCGAAGTGCACAGACATAATATGCATAAAACATGATACGGTCACGCATACATCACACCAGAATTCCTTGAACATTGCCATCAAGAGAACCTCGTTGTCGGAGATCGGTAAAATTTGATTCGAATAATATATAACCATTTGGAACACTCTATGGCGATTCCAGATAAACTTTGTATTATTCGCGCAATGGAAAATTTAATTTATTTTATAATTCCGAACTGTTATTCGAGAACTGTTTATTATTTAATTGCTGTACGAAATTTTTGTTTAGATAAGAATCAGGTTTTATCTTTATACGTCTCTGTTGTTTAACTTTTTAATGATACTGTACCACCGAGGTAAAGCTTCTTCAAGTCCAAGTGCGCACGCGCACCACAGGCATAAGCACACTCTGTGTGTATTCTTAAAGCGGAAAAGATTAACAAGCAAAAACGACCGGTGAGAGCGTATTGAATTCTGCACATCCCCGGACAAAAATCGACGAACGCGCATTAATAACAATAATTGGAATTGTTGCTTGGTATAAAATTATCGGTCAATTAATGTCATCGCGAACATTCTACTCATCTTTATTAATAGACGTTTCGACCGTGAGGTTTTCTGGTGCGAAACTTATTATTTTTTTTTACGAGCACAACTGTTTGAGGCATACTATGCAAAATAAAAAGAAAACTCAAGCTGCACAAAATTACAATTTTATTAATTATTCAGTTTTGAACTTACAAGGAAAGGTCGATAATTGATACGCGAGGAAAAATTTGTTGAGAAAGAACATCGAACAACGCGCTTGTTTGTTATGATTAATTTATCTCATAATTTATTAATATTTATATGAGATAATTAATGTACCCCATAATCCCAGCATGTTAATACACTCGAAGTCGAAGACCTTTGTTTTGTTTTAACGAGAGTCGAAGCGATCGGGAAAAAACGCATTCACCGGCGATCGAAGAATTTCATTATCTCCGCGGGGTTATCACGGGTCACCGAATAGCCCTATCGTCGTTCATTCAGGGAGCCATTTAATTACCAGAATTCCATTCAGCTTGCGCGGTGCCACTTGGTTCGCCGATTTACCATCGTTATTATTCTGTTTCTACACGCGGTGTGTATTCCTCGTGTCTTCGTGCGTTGTCCCTACACGTAAACACGGCTGGCAGAGGACAGACAGATGGAAGAAGGGCGAACGAGAATCGAACAGAGGGGGGTAGAGAGAAATGCCGTGGGATCGGAATTTCTCGAGAACATTATTATCATTTGGAATTACGCGAGCGATTCGATTCGCTGGTAATGCAGTCGCATAATTTCCCGGGGTGTACAGCTGCGCGTTTATGTACCCGGCCGTGACGCGTGCTCGGTATTCAACCGACTTAAAAATAAAGGTATAGAAATTTATTAAACGAAACACCCCACTCGTCGTCACGGTCGAAGCTGAATAGTGGGGACGCGCGCGGATCTCGGCTACGTTCTTATCGATGTTTATGTTCCCGGGACGATAACGAGCCTCAGATCGAACGGTCGATAACTCACGGCCATTTAAATTCGACTCGATTTCGGACGATCGAACGTTATTTCTAGAAAAGCGATATATAAATGCAACCTACGTTTTCAAACGTTTGGGTATAGTTCTTATATACAATCCGAACAAACATATCAAGTCCTCTTAGTGTTCGTTACAAGATACACCGAAGAGAATAAGTTTCCAGGGGACATTGGCACGTGTACATTTAATTTGATCGTTATTTTAAATTGTCGTACGTGAAAGTGACGACAACAATGGCGAATTAATATTTATAACGGGTTACGAGTTCATCAGGTGTAGAACAAACATAGGTATCTAGTGTTCGATGATAGTCCACCAGAAATTTCCCAAGCATTCTCGTTCTATGCTCAGAGAAAATATTATTTCTATTTTTGTTTTGTTTTAACGAGGTTATTAACGATCTCTAAATACTTAGAGGATTCACAACGTCTTGGAGTGTACACGGGGACTGTGTCGAGTGTGCAGCTTTTAAAGTGGATACACATCACGATACTGAAAGTTATTTATAATGCGCCGTTGGTCGTGGCCGAGGCTCAGACGCGAATTGTATATGATGGAATCGTGTGTATGATAGCTACCACTCGGGTACAGTGCGGTCGAAAAGTTGCCCGATTAGTTCGCCATTGGTTTCTCCTTCTCGGCCACGTTGCCCGACCACTGTTATCATTCGCGTTACTAATCCACCTTCCCTTTATTCCCTTTATTCTCACTTCATCTTCCCACTTCTCTGTCGTTAACCTCCTCGTGTTCGACGCTTTATTGCCGTGCTCGAGCGCATTATTTCACGTCCGCTAATTTTACTAACGAACCCGTAATCTCGCCGATGTTGTTTCCACTTTTCAATCGGTGTTACCAAATATAATACCAGCGAAATTCTTATCTAGATAAAAATGTTAATCAATCGCACGTCATTCGTTCGGTATTCGCAATGACCGAATAAAAGTATTTCGACAAACCGAGGTGTCGCGAAGAAATTTTTGACGGACTTGTACGCAGCCGGAATGAATCGCACGAGGAGAGCTCGGCGATGTAACGATTTCGAAATCGAGAGGCATCTCAACTGGACAATAAGGAGACAACATTTTTAGACATCTGAGATATGCGTACGAATTATTTCATTTCTATTCAATTTATGACTTATGTAATTATTTTCTATGAAGTAAAAAGAACGATCAGTATTTGAAAGAATTTCTAGGACTTGCGAAGATTTATTAGAGACTTGCAGTTAATAACGAATTACAATTTTTAGACATCTGAGATATGCGTACGAATTATTTCATTTCTATTCATTTTATGACTTATGTAATTATTTTCTATGAAGTAAAAAGAACGTTCAGTATTTGAAAGAATTTCTAGGACTTGCGACGATTTATTAGAGACTTGCAATTATGAACGAATTACAACTTTTAGACATCTGAGATATGCGTACGAATTATTTCATTTCTATTCAATTTATGACTTATGTAATTATTTTCTATGAAGTAAAAAGAACGTTTAGTATTTGAAAGAATTTCTCGGACTTGCGACGATTTATTAGAGACTTGCAGTTAAGAACGAATTACTAGAATTTTTGGACCTTTTTGTTTTTCAACAAGCGTATATTTCGCTTCTCCAATTTTTTTTTAAATTTTGTTTCGTAGTTACGGTTCGAAAATAAATGTTATGCGCGTGCTATATCCTAAATTCCAATTCGCGGGGATGCATTTACAAAATTGTGCGAAGCTGGTTGGAACGGCAACGAAAACATTTGGCCCCTATCAATTCGAACAGCCTCGTAATATTTAATTATTATTCCGCGGCGATCCGAAATAATTCATCGATAATATGCATTGTGAAACTCTTCAATTTGAAAGGCAAATGCATATTTAATCGACAAATGAATTCGGTGAATGCAGTATGCACGATAACGTTTCATTATTTAATATTATTGTAGGAGAGCCTCTCTCATCATCGGATGCAGCGGTTATCAATATCGTGTCCCTAATAACGAATAATAAACGTTACCGTAAAGTTACAAGTGAATAATTCATTACGAAATAATTTCGTATAACAAACACTGCTGTTTCGGTTGCATCACAATTACTTTGTTGTTGGACTAATTTCTCCGATAAATTTTAATTTCGCCGTATATTTCACGTTTCATTTTACAAAATGGAAAGCCGTATTAAAAAAGTTCAGCAGCGTGCACTAGCCGAATCAATCGAGTTCCACGTACCCAAAGTATGAAATTTCAATTTACAAATAACACGATATCCGATGTACCTTTTTAATTTGGGCAAATTTAATATTTCACTTTATTTCCGCCTATGGAATACTTCGTATTTTTCCAAAATGTTTTCCGGCTACAAAAAGTTTCGATTTTCCGCATTTTAACGCCGCATTGTAACTAAAAACGTGGCATTCCCAATTCGTGAAAATGGAGATGGCTTATCATTGTGTCTCGTTTCGGAGCCACTCGGTTTATCGTCACATTGATTGCGCCCCGCTGAGTGCAACGTCGACGAGCCAAATGTCGAATCGATGGTCAATTTCTATTACGAACCTCGAATATATGTATGAACGACCCATTGCACCTTGCAACGAGGTTAGAGGACCGTCAGGTCAAATCGATAATTCGTTTAATCCTCCCTCTCTCACCCTCGTTATAAAAAAGAGAAGAAAACACGAAAAATACATATAAATACGTGTCTCTTTGTTCGCTAACAAGCTCGAAAATTCTGCGAGAAGATCCATTATTTTCGATTCAGAAATGAATATTTTTTGTTAGTTTAAATTCGGATTACTTCAAGCAAAGACTACGTTAAAATACGATAGGTTTATATAAAAATGAGAAATTTTAAATTAAATTTAGATGAAATTCTTTTTCAATTTCTACTCTCCTATAGAAAATTATATTCTTCTTTTTTTTCTATTCGTTATCTGTTCGTAGTCGATGCGGTTGGTCGATAACGCTATCTTCTTTACGAATGACAACAGCGATATCGAATAGCCACTTGATCTGATGAACTGTGCAACTCGACGTAGATAGAGTGTAAGGCACTGTTCAGTTATTCAATTGCACAGATTGCTAGATAACATGTAAGCTAGTCGTTTCTAATAATAGTTTCCTGATACTAGTTCTTAGATTGTTATTGTTAATTTAAAACCTCCTGTAATCCGGCAAAATTCTCCTCCCAATCGATGAAAGATATTTTGTTGCGAATAAGATCAAAGGTTAATCCGATTGCAGCGTGAGATTAGATTTTATAGAGAAGATTTACGTCGGGTACACCTTCATTTCCCGTCTACTCGCTCGCTTCATTAAATCGGTGCATTTTCTCTATCTTCCTATCTCTCGCGAACAGGAGCGGTCGAAGCAAGTATTAGCGTCCGCTAAGTCTTCGCTAAGTTCCTAACTAAGCTTGCCCTTATCAAATATTGTAATTCTGTTATACAGTGGCGGAGCAACTCTCCCTCTACGAAACCTCTTACCGAAATAATCGGGTAAACGTTTACAGAAACTGTAATCTCCTTTAATTCGAAGGTAGTTTTAAAATAGACCGAACACTCGATAGGGAACGAAACGGTACAAAGTGTTGCTCTATCTCGGAGCAATAAAAATTTCAACGACCTCGTAAAAGTTCAGCTAGTGTTCCGAGAAGTAAAAGAATTAATGGAACTTGGGATTTCTAAGAGGGGAAGGATTATCAGCGACACGTATAGTTCTTGACTTACGGCTTGCAATAATTAAACGTTTACTGAAACTTCTTACGAACTTGCAACCGTACGATAATTAGTGACACTTGTACTTTTTTGTTCGAGGTTTGGAATAGTGAAAGCATTTTTGTGACTTGCAGGGGTTTACTAGGGACTTGCAATGGGAAAAGAATTAGCGATATCTGTAATTCTTTCTCCAAAGTTAATATTACAGAAAGAATTGTTGAGACTTGCAGCAGTTTACTAGGGACTTGCAATAGGAAAAGAATGAGCGATATCTGTAGCTCTTTGTCCACAGCTAATATTATAGAAAGAATTTTTGAGACTTGCAACAGTTTACTAGGGGCTTGCAATGAGAAAAGAATTAG
>NW_026534838.1:3312691-3344392 GCF_026225885.1 Hylaeus anthracinus
CAGAAAGAATTGTTGAGACTTGCTGCAGTTTACTAAGGACTTGCAATGAGAAAAGAATTAGCGATATCTGTAGCTCTTTGTACAGGATTAATATTACAGAAAGAATTTTCGAGACTTGCAGCAGTTTACTTAGGTTAGGTTTATCTCTCTGTTATTTAAATTCGTCTTTAGCTATTTTCGGAATTACAATATCTAAAGATACAGGAATATGAAAGAATTATTAAACTCTCCGTCCGATCGATCGATCGTCCAAGGGTATCCGTGTCGAGCAAACGAAAGAAAATAACAGGGATTGTTTAATATTGAAACTCGCGGCGAGACGGTATTCTAAAAATTAAATCCGGACTCCGTAATGAACTACCTTGAGCAGCAGCTCGCCAGATCGATATCCTCGAAGCGTTTTTGCCGCGGAAACCACTCCCCCGCAATAAAATATATTCGCTCACTCTTTTAATGTAACCAAACAAGACTCGAAGCAAAGGAGAACAAGAAACAGCATTACAAAGAACGCTGAATCTTTTTACCGATGGAGACACGTTCTTTCTGGCGTCGTTTGGGACTTGGCGTCCCTCAAGAGACATTCAATGTCTCGTACAGTGGATCTCAACCGATGTTTTGCTAGATTTCGAGGTTTTCTTTAAAAATGTATCGGTTCTGTTCGTTAAAAGTCCCATTAATCGAGTTTCCTTTCTTTCTGTTTCAGGTTCGTAGAGTTTCTTGTTCAAGAGTGCCCCAGGCGGACGTCTCTCGATCGCAGTCGTCGATGGGTGACATTTCTGTAAAACAGACGCATTCTAAGGGTATGCAAATCGAATTTTACGAGAAAGGAGGGAAACGAATTAGATTTCTCCTCCTCTTCTCCTCTCTCTCTCTTTTTTTTTTTTATCTAACACAATCGTCTTTCCTTCGATTAAAAAGTTTCATCGCTCAGATTCGTTACAGAACAATGGCCGAGACACGATTAAATTCTCGCCAACACGTGAATTCGATGTATCAAAAAGATACATCTCTCTAGTTTCCCCTCCGTTCTCGAAATGGGTCAGGCAACTTTACATAAGCTCGATAAGTCGAGGAACCTAACTCATTGTCGCGTTAAAAATTTCAGTGAACACGGTGAACAGATAGAATTCATCTCGGAAATAAGGTCGTGTTCTCGAATAATAATAAATCCGGCGTAATAAAACACTCGGGCGATTCGGTTCCCTCAGCTTCTTCAAAAAGGAGCAAAGACGGTAACACGAAATCCTGTTTCTTCCACGTGAAACGTTCCGGCTCTGAAAATAGAAATTACGAACTAGAGACACGATTTGATTTTTTACAATGACTCACAAAATTACTCCGTCGGAAGAAAATGGAAGGAATAAATAATGAATAAATAATGAATAAAAATAAATAAACTAATCAGTCAGTAAAGAGTGTAAAAGTTCCGAAATTTATTATTTTTCTTTGGAGAAAATCCTTGTTTCATTCGTTTTTCTTACATTTTCGACTGACCGAATAGTTCTGTGACTCACTGTATATTTTAGAATGGTATCGTTTTATAGGATTACTCGGCGAAGAGATAAACGGCCAATGATACGTGTCCCTCGTTATCAATGTTTATCAATATTTCGTTACATAATTTCTTCGTAAGTCAAAAAGAACTCGCGTTGGAAGTTTTATTGGCTTTAAACGCTCGTTATTTGACGATCGGTCCGCGCGACAAGCGATTCGTTCGTGTTTATTACTTAACGTACCACGGAATACACAATACGTGCCACAATTGAACGGGCGATGCGTCATAAAATTCTGATTCGATTACGCTTGGGGACTTTCTCTCGGTGGCCGATCGCTCGACTCCGTAACGCCGCATAAAGAATTTATTAAATCGTCATCGAACTGGATACGCCAATAGCGGAAAAGGGAAACGATTTCATCGCGAGGCCCCGAAGTTTAACCTTCGCGGAGTATCAAAATCGGATCACCGCTGACGATATCCATTGTTCCCTGCTCCTAAGGCTGTTACACCGTTCAACCGGAAAGTTTTCTTCCGTAAATCCAAACGTCCCTTTTTCGCCGGATTCTCCTTGTAAATTCCTTCGAAGGGAATTTCCGATTCTTTCCGATTTTTATTATCTCTTATATCTCAATTTTAAAAAGGAAACGTAATTCGCGTAAAGCCGGAATAGTCTTGGCGAAAGATATTCCGTTCGCTGATTTTGTTCTTTTTATTATAATTTCATCCCGTATTTAATTCGCTATTATTATAGATACTTTGAGGACCGTGATTCTATGAAATATAAATAATACTATTTATCGAAGTTAAGTGAAAATGTATCGAGCTTTCGAATATCGATACTATTTAATTTATGAATGACATTATCGAATAATGGATGTACGAATGGTTCTTGGTAATGGAAAAAGTATTAATTTAATGTACGACGGTTCCGATACTTGAAAGTGTAATCTCGTTTCGCGAAAATATTCGGGTCCCAGCGAGTGGACTTATTATTCGCTGCACGTTCAATGGGACACTTAACCCTTTTATATTCAAATTACTTTGCTTGTACGGGGCTGGGGGGACGGTTTTTCTTGCTATACGTTGACGCAGAGTACGATACGAGCCTTTTTCTCTTCTTAGATGTCACGAGAGTTCGTTAAAAAAAATTTTATACCCGTTCCACTCTTGTTCAAATTTAATCTACCCCATTCTTGAAACCGGATATATTTTCACTTAATTCTAATAAATGGTATTATTTATATTTTGTATATTTTATTATTTATACAATAACAGTCATCATAGTACCATAATAATAGCGAATTAAATACGGGATAAAATGAGAATAAAAAGGACAAAAGCACCGGAGCTTTCATGAATTAAATATCCAGTTAAATGATATAATTTGTTGTGTTTCTCAACCGTAGCGTTATTAAACAAAGGATTAGCGAATTTACGGTAATAAAATGGCTCGAATTTAACGAAAGCAGGAAGCCAGAGCTTGCGTCGCATAAAAGTGCCCGACGTTGTTGGCTGAAATTTAATCACCGATCGATGCGCCAATAAAACAGGAAATTAACTGTCACAAACAAGGAGGGATAGTTGTGTGCGCGATAATTTATAGTCGATTGGATTGCAATTTTAGAAACCGAGCGGTTACGAATAATTAGAGAAACAATTAACGCGGCTGTCCGACCGTGCTTCGTTTCATGAGTGATTTACCTCTCGGTTTTTTTTTTTTTTTTTTTTTTATTTAATACCATCCCGCGATTTTATAAATGGAGAAATATTCGGTGAAACCGAAAACGGTATTGCAAAAAGTTTTAATCAACGATGCCAATCGATAATAATTAGAAATATGCCGGTTACGTAGACTATTTCGTTGTTCCATTACGAATACCATTCTTGCATCTTACACAGTGACAAGTCCCTAGCAAATGACTGCAAGTCTCAAAAATTCTTTCCGCGATCCCAAGCTTGCACAAATATCCCGAATTATTTTACCACTGCAAGTCCCCGAAATTCGTTCATCGTTCCAAGGTTCTGTTAACAAATCCTAAGACTAACTAAAAATGAGATTTATTCTCTTCTTTAACAAGACATCGTTACGCGGTATATTCTTCTATTATCAACGAATCGTCGGCCGCGTTTCTGCAGCGTTGTAAAATTTTTCACGGGGGAAACGACGGTAACGATCGTCTATTTACCGCGGTACGCGAAACAGTTGTATCGTTGCAAACAGAGAAATACGAGAGCCGCGAGTGGACAATGGCGTTGATTAGATAATCGAGTATTTATTACGACGATCAAAATAACACACGGTCGGTCAGCAACTGGCATAATGCACCTGGAAACGCGGCGATTCGCGAGTCGACGGGAAGTGGAAAAATCTTCGATGCCGGCGGACAGTGATTTATCGTGTCTCCGTTCACGCGGTTATCGTTGCACAGAGAACCCGCGACGTTAATACACGCGCGCACGGCGCGTCATCGGCACATAATGCGTGTCCATTTGTACGCGCGGCCTGAAACGAGGCGTAAAGGTAACCGTAGACGAGATATCTGTTTCCACGCTCGTAAACATGCTAATTATCCGCGGGAGTTATGCTTGGGAGTGGATTCTATTCGACATAATTTCGCCGCATCGAAATATGGTTGCCTAAGATTTGGAAACTACCGATGGATAGATAGAAGAAATAAAAATTGGAACAAGTAGTTGACTCGTCGATTTACCAGGGACTTGCAATGATAAAAGAACAAGCGAGGCTTGTATCGATTTCTCCAAGGCTTGCGATACGGGACGAATTTTTGAGACTTGCAACGATTTACCAGAGACTTGCAATGGTAGAAGAATTCATCGAATCAATTACGCAGCAAGGAAATTGCTATTCTATTCCAACAAAAAATTTCACCTGTTTCTGGAAGAACGCACACATCGACACGCGTGATTTCTTTTTCACGTTTACTTCCGAAGATCGTCGGTCTGCCGCTGCAGTTCGGAGGCACCCGCTAATTAATAGCTCCATCCGACGGGACTTTAACGACTGAAACCGTTTGAAACACCGCGACAGGATGTAATCGAGAAGAAGCGACAAGCCTCCGGTCCCCTACGCGTTTACATTGTTCGAGCTACTTACTTATTTACCATGTGAAATTACAAAAGAGCCGAGAAAGAGTGCTCGAGAAACCTCAGGAACCTAACGGACAAGAGGAAAATGAAACAGGAACGGAAGCGGGAAAACCCGATGAAAGGAACTGCGAGGCGCAAAGAAACTGCCAAGGGCACAACTAGAGAAACGCCAGGGCGGCTGAAGATGGAGCCAAAGACGGAAACAAGGGCGGGAATTGAGAGGAAAAAGGACTGCATGAAAGGCGTGCGGGTACAATGGGGATTCCGATATCGGAGTTTTCATCATTTGTGATTCATTATCGTTTCTCATTTCGTTCCTGGCTGAGTTTTTTTTCTCCATCCGATTAACATTTCTCGCGCTTTCTCGTACCGTGTAAATCCCAGCCTTGATCAAAGTCAATGGAGAAGTAATTCTTAGTACCTGCGACAGTTTACTTAGGACTTGCAATGGTAAACGAATAAACGAGACTTTGACCTTTATCTTCCTATGCAGGAAGAATTGTTGAGACTTTCAACGATTTACCAGAAGTTTCCAACGGTAACAAATTTGATAGAATATAATCTTCCTTTGAAGATAGAAATGGTAAAACAATCATTGGGAATTGATGCCTTTCTCGCGTAAGCCATCGTCGCGGATTCATCGTAAATCTTGAAGTGAATCTGTTACGAGATTAACTCTACGCTATTCTCCAAGGAATAAAAAGCGTGATACATAGCGTGGAGTGCAATTACCAATCGAGTGTTTTCCTATTTGGTTCTAGATAAAATTGCAGATTTACGACCGACGGTAATTCACTTTTCGTAGCGTATGATTTATTTGCAATTAGCAGGTTGCTTTGTGTGCCGAGGAACGGAGAGAAAACCGTATCGTGTCAAGGGCATACACAGCGAGCGATGTATTTATTAATACCAGTAGTTCTGCCGCTCCGGCTTGTTGCTAATAGATTTAAATTGGATACCATTAAATTACTCTCACCTCTTGTATATATATATAGATCATGCCACTCCGGTGTGCTCGATCTACAGATTATTTAACACTTTGCACTGTAATTGTTTTCTAAGTTTCTTCTCTTCTAGTTTGTTCTGATTTCATTTTTCTGGTTCCGATATCGCATGTTATTTAAAGTTTAATGTTTTTTATAAAGAACGTTACTATCATCACGCTGAAAAGTATACGAGCCTCTAAAGGTCTCAAGAATCGTAGGTTAATTTACGCAAGAGCTTATTAAAATTACAAGGTCAGCTATTATTCCACCAATATTTATACCGCAACGCGTGAATTTAAATCTTACGTCGAATAATAGCATCGTTACGATTTTCTTTGGAATCGCAAGTCCCGTTAATTCGCTCGTAACATCACTGGTAAAGTTGCCCTGTACGGCCGTCGATTAATTTAGACAAAGAGTCATTGAATGCAAGCGATCGTTACTTGTATTCAAATGTAAAGTGAGCGCTGTTGCATGCAACGAAGCTCGTGCTCACTGAGAGATCTTCAGGTTGACACCTCGGCATTAGTGTGTCAACAGAGGTCCGATAAGGCAAACTGCAATTGCGTCACCTCGCGTCGAGAATTTCTAAAGGTTTTTCAACAAATTTCCATTCCCAGTCGTCTTGACTTCTTTCACAAGAATTTATCCACAGGAATGGATGATAGCACTTTTCGTTAAGAAGCTAAAGTAATTAATTTCGGAAGTACGGCTAGAATAAAAATAAATATGGACAGGATTCGTGAATATGGCGAGATCAACAAAATTAAACGCTACGACAAATGTTAAATTATTAAATCTCGATGCTCTCGAAGCCAAATTTTCACGGCATAGAAATGTTTACAAGTCTCACAAGAAATTTTTCGCAAGACGACGCGTTGAATGCTTTTGGTTTACTATTTACGGTTTACGGAAAGTGCCAATCGTAACGTTTAATTATCAGAATTGATTCGTTGAACCCGTGGCTTGGTTGAAAGCAAATCGAATCACGGTGTCGCGATTCGCGATCAATTTAATGATGCGGGACTGCGTTTCAGAGATAAAATTCGGTTGTCGTGATAAGAGCGCGGACTGGTAAACTCGTCGGATTTCATTGTTCCCTAGTGGACGTCGGTAAGGGGGGAATAAATCCTTTTGCTGGCGGCGGGCCGATTGAAAAAAAGAATAGAGAGAGAGAGAGAGAGAGAGAGAGAGAGAGAGAGAGAGAGAGAGAGCGAGAGCGAGAGCGAGAGCGAGAGCGAGAGCGAGAGGGAGAGAGAGAGGGGGGGAGAGGGAGAGAGAGAGGGAGAGAGGGGGAGAGGGAGAGAGAGAAGCAATTATCCGGGATAGCGAAATTCCGCGTTGCGTTAATCCGCGGTGGCGATATCACGCTCTTATTGCGTTAAAAAAAGGTTTGCTCTCTTTGTTTAGAAGGGATACGACGACGAACAAAGCACACGATTGTTTCCTGTAATTATCGAACACTTGAGATACCGAAACGAAGGGAGTCAACAATTTTTAGGAACTCGTAACAGGAAGTAAAATAAACATTTGTCGGACTTGCAATCTTGCTATTTCTGTTCAGTAAACGCGATTCGAGCGTTACTTGTTCGCGTGCGACATTATGAATTACACGATGCAAGAACGCTCGAATGATAACGCCCAGGTGTTCTGACGTTTGAGAAACGATTACGGGTAAAAAAGAAAGCGTAATATCCTTAAATTTGTTACCTTATCTCACAACTGAAAACACTTATGTTTCCACGTCTAAAAAGGAGTCGACTAATACGTAATGTATATTGCATGGAATACAGCACGTTTCGACGTATCGTAATTCCATCGATAGGCGCTTTTAGACATTCCGCCACGGCAAGTCCTTGGTAGATTACCGCAAGTCTGAAAAATTATTCCTTCGTTGGCAGCGTCGAATAAAAACCGCGCGTTTCTCGTCAATTTTTTTTTTTTTTTTTTTTTTATACCGTTGCAAGTCCCAAGTAAGTAAGAGTAAATTATCTCGTCTTTGCATTTCGTAATGGCATATTAAAGCGACCTCCGATTCAACGCAGGCGAATAAATGTTTCGATGAAATCGGTTCGCTCTAAATGCATCTGCAGTATTCGGAATTATGCGCGAACACGCGTGCAACGCGGTGATGAATAGTAACCACGTATAAATACGTCCGGTCGATAAAGTTGCTCGATAACTATAATCTGTCGAAATTCGAAATAACCGAGCATCCAAACCGAACTATTCCTGCTATTCCACGTCCGCCCAGCGTTCGTGTAATTGAAGAAGGAACATTCGCAGCAAATAATAACGGGTATTGCTTGTTTCCCTCGGATCCGTGCGCTATGGAAATGCGACCGATGGAAACGATATCTGGCTTATTGGAATTTACGTAACGCGCGGCCAAAGATGCCACGAGACGAAAAAATTAACTCGTTTCGATTCAAAATGCTACACGAATACGGATAAATATCCAAGGTCTCTCGTTCTACATTGAAAAATACTTTAACGAGTTTGTTCGTACTTTGTCGAATAAAGGAATAAACATGAAGCAATAAAACGGTCGGTAAATACAGTCGAACAGATATTCGTATTCTTTATGTCTGTTAAATAAAATTTGTCTTTACCTCGTGGAGGATATTCTGCATGTTTGCTTTCTTTTGATAAATTAAAAAATATATAGTATAAAATAAAAATTGTTTTGGCTTGTGTGTATTCATTCGAAGCAAATAAAGAATCCATTTAATATTCAATCACCAAGAGATCGATCAAATGATAAGTTTGATGATTCCATATATAAATTTTTCATTACAATTACGTGCATGTGTAAAGTTTATTCGTCCATATGTTTGTATCGAAACATTTATTTTCGAACATCAAACCAGTTATTTCATTTAGACAGACTTCTTAAATAGACAATTGGAGATAAAAGTTTTTAATTTGTACAGATTTTCACGAGTTTTATCCTGACAGCCAACGTGTTGAATATTTCAAGCTCGTAGCCCCGGCTCTTATCGAGGCCAAACGCTTTGATGATGGTAAATGCTGTAGTGTCACACAGTTATTACTTTTACCACGTATCTATTTACAGTTCGCAATCGTGTCCGTATTCCCTCGGCGGCAGGAAATCAAGCATTGCGGGGACACGCGTGCGCAAAACTGTTACTCGAAAATTACAGTGAATTACAGTTAATCGGGTGGCGTGGATCTCGCGCGTTAACGATGAGAGAAAAAAAAAAAAAAAGTAATGTTATTCATGGACGCGGCCCATTAACGGATACCAAAGACGTGTTAATCGATCGTCGTCTGTTTCGAGTGGTTGCCCTATGCTTAGTTTGTTAAATATACCACGTCACCTATTTATCGGTAACAGAGCTTTTTGCTAAAAAACTGAATTTATTAATTCTGAATGAATTCTGAATGAATCCTGAATGATTGATTCGTGAATATAGTCTGATTAGAAGAATAGAGTAGATTAGGTAGTTTTCAAATGTCTTGAGACAAACTTTTAACCATCTGGAGATTTTCACGAGTATTAGCTAGACAACAGTGTCCAAAATTGCATCCCAAACGATAGCACACGAAACAGGAACGAACCGAACGTCGTCATATCTCCGCTTTCAGCTGTAACGAGTAACACAATTAGCGCGAAAGCGTATATTTTTCAATTACCCTCCTTTTCGTAATGGGTTAATTCCTCTGACTGCCTCGGGTCTTGCTAATCTCTGCAGGTTACGCCTTTTTTCTTCTTCTTTTTTATCGACTGGCCTTTCTTTCTTTTTTTTTTTGGGCTTTTTTAGTCGCGCATGCTTCTATACATTCTCGGGCATTTCGCTCCTTCTGCTTCTCCCCCTCCTCCGTCGTTTTTTCGACACGGATATATTTCATTGCCGGCAACAGATTGCGTCCTTGTCCTTCTCCTCGTTTCCGTCTCGCTTGTGCGCGCGCCATTTTTTATTTGCTCTCTTTACCTTCCCCGCGAAGCTACAATACGTGCGTGCATACACGCGTGCACTCGTCCTTTTGCGCCGGAGCGCTAATCTTTGCGTGCTGCGGACAACCTGTAAAAAAAGGAGGAGAAAAACACCGCGGGGGGAACCGCAGTCAATGGAGAATTGGTAAAAAGAGTCGAGCGGAATAAAAAGTGGTAAAGGTGGTAACAGTAGCGAGAGTTATTAGCACCCAGTTGGCTTAACCTCGTAGAGGTATTTTTTAGGGGTTGCAGTCCCAGAACGATGATGACACTCCTTCAAGTGGCCCTCTACGCCGAATTGTATCAACTGTTGATTTTACTATTTTTTGGGTTCGTTCGTTAGAATTATGTAGAGGATTTCAAAGGTCCATGAACAACGAACTAAAAAATAAAATTCAACGAAAGGACGTATGAGTAACTTGTCAAATTTTTTCCTTTACATCGCCGCCAGAGATCCGATTCGAGAGACCGCGAATACACCAACTGCCGAAACGCAAAGGGATTACTGGACCAAAAGGGCGGTTGGTGGAGGGGGGTATTAATCTGTGCAGATCTGGGGTTAAATGAATTTTTTGAAATAATAAAATCAACCGCGATTGATCTCTGTTCAAAGGTTTTGCGAAAAGCAACGAACAATATTGACAAACGATAAGCTACAAAAAGTGCAACGATTTCAAACTGGAAGTGCAATATTTTTGTTGTATCTGTAAACGTTGTCGAATGATTCTTTGTAATTTAAGTACGTTCAAAAAATGATACTTTCGAAGCGAAATAAATATTACGTTTCTCACGCGTAACTACGTAAACGTGTTACCTCGTATGCTCGATAGTTTACGTAAACGAAATTTTTAAGCGATCCGAATATTATCCTGAAAACAGGGAATGCATCCTTAGAAAGGGATGGTAGCTAATTTTCCTAGAGCCGACGCTGCAGAGGTTAGATCACCGTTGAAAAGGGACAGTAGAAATGGTGACTCGTTCGTCGAGTCGATCATTTTCTCGGTAGCTGGAAATCGATCATCAAACGTTACATAGTTTCACGGGTCGTTACAATTATTCGACGTTAATTAAAAGTTCAACTCGGTAGAGAAACATCGCTGCCCGATTCTTTGCACTTTTAACCTTCTTATTTGGGCCTCGAAAATGTAAATCGAAATGTAATTGAATTTTAAAAAGATAACGCGTGAGAAACATAGTATTTATTTCGCTTCGAAGGTATCATTTTTTGAACGTACTTAAATTACAAAGGATCATTCGACAACGTTTACAGATACAACAAAAATATTGCACGTCCAGTTTGAAATTTTTGGTCGAACCGACTGCACTTTTTGTAGCTTATCGTTTGTCAATATTGTTCGTTGCTTTTCGCAAAACCTTTGAACAGAGATCAATCGCGGTTGATTTTATTATTTCAAAAAATTCATTTAACCCCAGATCTGCACAGATTAATACCCCCCTCCACCAACCGCCCTTTTGGTCCAGTAATCCCTTTGCGTTTCGGCAGTTGGTGTATTCGCGGTCTCTCGAATCGGATCTCTCTGGCGGCGATGTAAAGGAAAAAATTTGACAAGTCGTGACAAATTGAAAGGGGCTCGAACCGTGTTGTTGCGTGGAACACAAATATTGTGCCAGCCTCTGGACAAAAGTTTCTCAGACGGCGGTCACGTGCCTCGACTGCGCGACGCCAGATGGCGCTTGGCGTCCGACTGGCAAACAATTGACCACGTTGAACGGTCAATGTGGAATGTGGTGCGAATGCGAGCGCGCGCATGAATATATGCATACAGTGTCACGGTGAACTGAAATTAAGCCGGTTCAGCAGTGTCAGCTTGACAAAAATATAGACGCGTCGCGTAGGGGAGAAGTATCTTCGTGTTATTACTGGCTGGGATTCGTCATTATTACATTATTCCACGAATGCTGATTAAACGCCATTGGAATTTACTCTTGCACATTTAAAAATTGTGCAGAGATCAAAAGTTCGTACTCTTGTCGACTGTAATATAATTTATTCCCTGATATGTCAGGTGTAGAAATTAATCTCGTGTCTCTTCGATATTGTTATTCTTATACGATTACTGTGATTGAAAAGCACTCTCGTAATTTGTTAGAATAATAATAATTAGCAAAAATGTATGGCTACCAATCTGCATTGGTCGTCTACTTAGCACTTGGATCAATTGAATAATTTCAACTTAAATAATCAACCATGTTTCTGACATTATTTACAAATTTTCAATTGAATTCGGTTTTTGCCGTTCGTCTGGAAAAATATCGTCGTAAGTACCATTTTATATAACCAACGTAGTGAATTTAAATTTACATTGAATATTTATAGGTTTCAAAGATGACTCAAAGCCAACAGTCGAAACGTAGTAATAAATAGTTGCTTGTTTTGATGCTGACTAATATAACTCGTTATTTACGTTGTTTCAAATGTTTGCTTCTTCGAATCTCGAAAAACACGGATATGGAAAAATAAGTAAGGGAAAGAAAGAACAAGAACAAAAATTTGTTGAACGGGGACCAATTAGGAGAATAATTTAGTTGTTTACGCTAAGTAAAGTAGCGCTATAAATTTTAGTCCTGTTGTCGTATATAGGATAGAGAATATATATTCGTTGGAGCAAAAAGCTCGATTTATGGTGTCCATAAAATTGCAAAACTATTCGTTCGACGTTCGCGTCCGTGGCCTGTGTGACATTGTCGTTATCGATATCGTTGGAGGGAAAAAGAATCAGGAAGTTTCTCGAGATTTTCATCGTTGTAAAAACGTTACAGAGAATTTACGCGGTATTAACGACACTTTCATGATCCTGTTTCATCGCGGTTTCGCCGATACGTTGATACTGCTGAATTACCAACACTACGACCGCGAATTACCAACACTGGTCGGCCATTATTCCGATAACCAATCAATAGGGGGGACGCGCGCGAGAGAGCCTCGGCCCTCTAACGAATCGTAAAAAGTAATTTCGTTGATGCGCCGCCCGCGATTCTCCATATGTTTCGCGACGATTGAACGGAGTTTCGGTATCAGGAATAGCTCGCAGTTTGTTATGCGAGCGAAGTGGCTGTTGGGAGGATTAATGCGCTAGTTTCCCGGTTCGATTCGCGGCTTAAGCACTTTTCGCTTACTGTCGCGTAGTTTGATTTCGTTTAACACGGGCTGTGGGAAAGATTGATTTATTTCGTTCTTCTGTGGTAGCAAGAATTTATTTTATTAATAAAATTCTTTGATCCATTTTTCTTCGATTTCGAACATATTCCTTTCTTTGCAAAGAAGCGAATAGATCTTTGGTGCCGCGATGATGATGAGCCAAAATGGAATCGGCCCGCACCAAACCATCCTATCCGATCGGTTATCGCTCATCCCGCGCGTTTCCAGTAAATGACACATTCATCGGAGAGCGGAAGGACAAAGCGTGGCGTGGTTGTAAAAGCGATTCACTGGCTGGCGTCTATCTCTGTGTTTGACGTGCGTACGTGCACGTCGCATCGGGCCCCGTTGCAAAACAAATTCGCTCGAACGGTCGATGAAACAAATAATAATCCTGCAAAATAATAGTCCAATGGTTTTCTAGCCGCGAACACGTTCTTGAGTTGATTCGCACTCAAGTATAATACTTCGAGAACTCGAATATCCGTAAATCCGAGCAATAGCAACACCTCTAGCATTGACTCAGTCGGGAGCATAATATTGCGTCTTTATTGCTCATTTTTATCCATCGCGTCTCCTCGCTTCCTGTCCGTGCCAATAATTTTGGAACCTCCTGTATAACGCTTTACGAGACGTGAAAAATGTTAAGTGCACGGGGAATTGACTGCTGCGAATTGAGATCAGCATACAAAGTACAGGCTTAATGGGTAGGGCACGCAAAAGACAGGAAGATCTTTAATGACAGCTGGAAATCTCGTCTCTCGATGTCCGCGGGAACGCACGAGATAGCATCGTCGATATTCCCAATGCCTACGGTTAACTCAATAAACAGGTTTGCGCACGACGATGCAGATCGTTAAGGCACCATTGAAATCTATATCTCATTGTTACTCACCGCGTATGTGTATCCTTCCTCTGGTCTACGTGATCTGAATTCGATCGCGGATGTTATTCAATCAGATGTATCAACGACGCGTCGTTGCACGCGGTTTTTCTTCGGATTCTATCCACCAATTATCTTAAATAAATCAACGGAATAAGTTCTTTTCCCTGCGCGACCAACGCACAAAAAGAATCGCCCGGTACACGAGCCTTTGATCTGTTACATACCACAGCGATGTTTCTTCAACGTTGTTTCGAAATTGTGCTCGAAATTGTGCTCGAAATTTATAATGAATCGATATAACTAGAAGCATTCAGGTCAGCCCAGTAATTACGGACAAATAATAATAATTATTATAGATATGCATACACCTAATAACCATGGAAACAGTCTGTGATAGTTGATAGTAGTTCTAGCGCTGGCAATTAGTCTCGTAATTATCGCGTTACTTTGGTGTTTCGGTGTTCCTTCCGTTTTTCACCCAATTATTAAAATCAAGAAAAGAAGCGTTCGACGCAAGTGTACCTAGACAAATTTGTCTCGAAAGTTTTACAGTTTACGCTATTAGCGTAAAAAATGTAAATAGCGCGCGGCTTGATTCGCATTTACGATCATTATTTTGCATTGTATGCACATCAACGACGCGCTGCGTGCATGCGTGTACTCGAAAAGTTGGCTGAGTGGAACGTATACCGAGTGACACGCTACAACCGAATGCATGATTCATGTGCCAATTATCGTTCACACAGTTAAACAGGTTTAGTACCTCATAGCTGGCGCGCGCGCACACACACACACACACACACGGTGAACAGGTCGAGTGTTGCTCTCTGCTTCTCCATCTTTTTCACCCCCTTGATCGTCTCTTTGTTCAGGATTCGCGTCTATTTGTCTTCTTTACTCTTTTGATCTCTTGTCCCTTTCACTGTTTCACCCGCGTCGCTATCTGTCTCTCTCTGGCCTACGTGTTTTGCCATATCCGTCCCTCGCACCTGTTTATTTTCCTATCTTCTCTATTTGCGCTAGCTTTTCTCCGTATGCATGGACTCCATTAAAATAACCTGCGTCCCCATGCAATTTGAGCACCCTTCTCTAATTCATAGCGCAAACCAATTGGGCATTTACGAAATAACATTAGTTGAAATTTGATCAACGTGTTATTTTATTTGATAATTACTTTCGTATCCGTTCAATCATCGTCTTCTAATTCTTAATTTCTAATCGTATTCGTTAATCTACTTAAGTCGGTAAGTTTGCCGTACTTGTAGCTTCTCCAAATCTGATTCGAAGCTGAAAGAGTCCTAAACGCAATAAAAGTGCTTGTTTGGAGCTCCCTAATACTCGTCCTTATTTTTATGCATGCAAGTCCCCTTACCGATATCTCCCCGTTTGTGATCTACTCATCCTTCTCCATTACACACTGCCCCTCGTTCTCTCAGAACGTCTTTCTCTCTCGCGCGTGCATCTCGTGATTCACTTTTTACGTCCTTGTTCAACTAACTTTCCCCGTTTTCGTTCTACTCGTCCTCCTCGACGTCTCCTTTTCCCTCGCACGTGACTCTATCCGTCCTTTTCTCCATCGCGCGATTCATCCCTGACGTCTTCGTCCAACTTACTCCATTTGTTATGCACTGTCCGTCCTTCTCCGTGACACAGTTTGTCCCTTTCGCTCGTTCCCTCTTTGCATCTTTCTCTTGCGCGCGTTTCACCGCTCCGTCCCTCTCGTTCTCTAATTTATCAAGTCGCGCTGTCGCTCTCTATCATTCATTTTTCGTTCTTGTCTATCCGACGTCGGGCGCCTGTATACGTGTCGCAGTACGCGCAACAATAGATCGCGTACACGACGATGCACTCGGTGAACGACTTGCGCAAAAAAAGCTCTATAAACGGCGTTGCGTGCGTTGGAATATTGGAATCTTTCGTTGTCGATGGTATCTCTCCTTTAAGGCGGTAGCCCCGACGGGAGGAATTCGACGAAGAAAATTACTTTGGGATTTCTGACGATAACTCTTCGCCTTGAATCGCGGAGACATGAATTTTATAGGCGGACTCTACTATTATAGCAAATCGCTCGCTTTATTGTTTATTCAATGACGGAGTCGTCTATTCGCCTCTTGTTTCATGTAAACGCTTCGTCTTGTCGCATGCAGAGGTAGAATTAACGTTACAGCGTCATCCGTCGGTAGGGAATTTTTAGGAACGAAGGATAAAGCGACCCCACGGCAATCTTACTGTCCCACGTTTCTCATATGCGAGCATCATTTTTATTTAAGAGTTACGAGCGGCTAAATCTCGGATGATTCGCAAAATTGCAGGTTGATACTGTCCTGGCTCCGGCTGGACGTGATTTTCTGAAATTACGTTTTGATTCCGGCTTGCAAAATTATTCGAAAAATTCAATGTAATCTTCGTTTAAATATGTCTAGTGTAAAAATAGAATTTTCGAAAACGAGAAATTAAATGTACGAGCTGATAGTCATCGATTTCGGTAAAATTCTTTTTTAATTTGAGTGATAGTTCTGTTGAAATTTGAGCTAAATTTGTTATCGTATCGAGGTTATTATGCGATTCAAAAGGCACTCTGACGGTGTAAAAAAAATTGCCAGGTGCGTTTGAAACGCTGTTGGTTTGAAGGTAGGAGATGAAATTTGAATATCGAGAACCCGTAGGTGCGCCGCTCGATAAATTACGGGCCACCGTGCTACAAACCCGATTGATGTCTGTTGATTTATCGCAACGATAACTTCCGTGACACACTCGCGGGAGAAAGAGATGGCGGATCGCTTTATTATGTATTCGTAGGATATGCCGAGTCCATGCATCGAAGATCAAAGTCAAATAGACGTCCAAAGAGGCGAAGTGTTTTTAGAAATCAGTTTTACGCGCAAACACCAGGGCCAAGTCGCTCGCTGCTGCACGCAATTAAATTATCTCCCAACAAATCGACCGGTCTTCCCTGAAAGTTTCGTCTCGTGGCTGAAACCAGCGCTATCGATCGATGGTTCCCCTTGCTGAATTGTTGTTCGTATGTACAGAAAGTTTGGCGAGGGTAATTACAGTATGCTTTTTCACAGAATACAGGAATATGTGATACTCGCAAAGGTTATAGCTTGATACGATTTATACGCATTGTTCTCTGTTTAATAGAGAAAATTACGTGTTTTCAGTAGAAATAGATAATACAAAATTTGAACCGTGAAAGTTAATGCATTCGTGGCAAATGAAAATAAGAGAACATACTTTCGATTAAGATTGAATCCTTTTTTCGTATCTGTAAATAATATTAAACAAGTAGCTGAACACATCTATCCTAAACTTATATAATTTGCGGCTAAAATGATTTGCCACGGAGTTGCGCGTATTTATTCCCTTCTTTTATTGTAAGCGGTCTCGTCCTTGTGCAAAAGTATCTCGCGATATATCTCGCACAGCAGCAAAATGTAATATAATTTATTTTCCGGGACGAAGCAGGGATCCGTGCAATAAAGTTGGCGATTTATTTTCGCGTGACGCACGATATCCCGATGCTCGAAAACCCGTCGTATTGTTGAAAAATACGAGCACCGTAGGCGATTGTTTACACTTCTATTTACCAGCCTTCTGTCCATCGGATGCTGTATCGGTAACCGATGCATCTGGTACGCTCCCGTACCGACGGTAGATATAATCTATGCGGCTCTTGACCGTTGAAAATGCGACAACCGTAAGTAGAGAATGCAATTTTCCCTTCCATTGATCGGGACAATATAAGTACTCGTCCATCGTTTCTCCGTTCTACGCTGCTTTCGATCTTAATAACGCGCGAAATTCCGAAGCGTTTTCCCAGCGTTGTCGATGAATTTATTTTCACGTGTCGTCGCTGCTGCTGTTAATATCGTGTTATGCATACGACGGCATTCGAGGTTCATTTGAGGTTCATTCTCTAAGAGGGAAACCTGTGGACGTCCGATAGTTTCTTCGGCTGAGAGCCTCTGAACACGAACACAGTCGCGCTACGACCCATCCACACGTAAATACATCCCGTAAATTTACGGAGGAAACCACACGATCTTAACACACGGTCTTAAGCTTCTAATTAAAAGCCACGATGCCTGGCTTTAATTTCGCGCACCTCCATTCACGGTTTCTTGCAAGAACCTAGTGAGAATTATCGCTTGTCCACTCAGGTGATTGTTTTATCGGACCGTTTCTCCATTTGCGCGAAATACTTGAATTTCAAATGTAAATTAAATTAGCTTCGTTGAACGTATCGATATAATTAACTTTATCGCGTGTTTGATGTTTCTGACGTGCTTAAGAAACTTAAGTAGGCGAGAGAAAAAGAAAAATTGATAATTGAACAATTGGAAGATTAAAGTTTACGAGTGGGTACGCGAACAATTTAAACAGAACCTTATAGACCATGTTTAGTTTTAGCATCATAATCTTTGATGTCAGAAAAAAGTGATTTTCAAGTTTGGCCGAAAATTGTTGTCACGTGAAAATAGCGCAACGGGTTAATCGTAAGATAAAAGCACAGGATGGACGAAGATAATTAAAGCAAGCTTGTGCCAGACCGCGCAGTTGTTTTAAATTGTACACAGCTGGAATATCGTCGATACGTTCCATTTATTGTGGACGTTGTCACTCGATCGGATTCGAATCCGTGGTGAAAGCGATTTTAGCGACGCGTCGTAAATTATGGCGCGTTTCTAATTCACAGAACGTTCCTATTTTTCTTTTTTTCTTCTCGTTGCGTTATTAACGGCATTCCGGTTCGTTGTTCGATTAAAAAATAGGTAGAAGCGCTCGCGTTAAATATCGAAATTCCGTTCGCTGTGTGTTTTAGTCGGAATAACATTGTGAGTGACATTAAACGCTGGCCAGATCAATATCTGCATTACGGTCTCTATGGGGCGGGTCGTAAAATAAATCTCCGGCTGAAATGTTATTATTACTCGCTCGAAGATAGAAATTACACAGTTAATATTCGCGATCCTTGTGTTAACTTTAATCCCCGGAATCGCAATTATAAATAACCAGTCTACGTTAAAATATACGTTAATTAAATCGACAGACAGTGTTTTACAGCCAGCAGTATTTTTGAAAAATTCGGTTGCCGTAGATGCGAGTGGAATTTTTAAATATTACTTTTAACGGTAACTCGACCAACGATGATTTTAATAAATACAGGCGGTGGTGAATATTATTCTATATTATAAATGCTATAAACGACCATTCTACGGTAAAATGCACGCTAATTAAATCGACAAGCAGTATTTAAAAAAAATTCAGTTAGTAAACGTGCACGCGGAATTCACGATTAAAAATTATTTTCAATAACGCCTCGCTTAGCTAGCTCGCTGGTGAATATAATTGTATATTATTGTATTGGAATATTTACAGCAATGTTATTACGTTCCAACTGTATAATTGCATTGCATAATACAACGTATAAAGGAATTGAAACTTTTACGTAATAAGATTGCTTGAAAACTTCCAACGACGAATGAATGCACTTCGGTACGGCTATATACTGCATAATGGATTCGAGTCCGCCCCGCTCTTCGTCTCTGGAGGTGTGGGTGGAGCAACGACGACGGGGCATCTGTTTTGTATGTGCTGCGTGAATTTGAACACGTGTTTCATTTAAATATTTGTACCTGAAACTCGAACGTCACCAATTTACACAAAACGTCCTTCTCGAGAGGAGCCAGCGGCAATCGAGTTTAAAAATTTCATCTCGTACTCGTAGATTCCGCGAGAGGGAAATCCTTGGAGATTTGTCGCCGGTTCAAGATTAGGTTGACGACTTCCGTTACGTTCTAGTATGTTTATGAACTGCCAAGTTGGAATATACCCCGCGCTATCTGGATACTTTTAATTAGGGCTCTAATCAGGAATACAGAAAAAGAAAAATACGCTCGATAACGAAATCGTGCTCGAATTATTTCTGCTCGTCGTGGAATATTTAACGAACTGCGGGAGATGAACAAAATTGCGCACACGTTACGATAAGAATTTCAGTTTCGAAATTATTACACGGAATGGGAGACGAGGAAATTATTTTCTCGAATAACTGGGCAATGATTCAAACCACCAGAGGGTGAACTTTTATTTAATATAAACTCGGAATGATTTCGTTTTATTTTTATTCCGTTTGCTTTGTTCCATTCGTTGTTACATCGTTATAATTTTATTCTATTCAAAGAATTTTGTTTATATTTCGCTTTATATACCTCGTTGAAAATTAATGTCAGGTACTTGATTGACGAGTAGATCCGTTGGGAATTTAAAGATTGTTCTACTTTACCGCGGAATTCCGACGAGAATTTATTATTCGCTTTACCTTCGTTATTCGCAGTTTTTATTTAGATAAAAATTTCCCCCGTCTCCGTTCGGTACGAGCGCGCACGCTAGGAACGATTTTTCGCCGAAAGGACGTTAATGGGAAATTCGTTTATTCAGCAGAATATTCTCCCCGTGCAATAATGCATTTCGAATGCGCTGCAATTTCATTATGCAACTCGACTCTCGATTATACAGCTTTATTACGGATTTACAGTCGCCGCAGGACCAAGGGTTTGAATTTTAATTGTACAATTAAAATCCATTGGCTCTCTCGAAAAATAAAATTGTTTTCAGCGTTAATCGAACTTCGTTAGTCGATGCGACTGCTGATTGTTTATTCAATCGAATATGTCCTGGTTGAAGCGGCTCTAAATTGCAGACTGTCCTCAATTAAACCAGAAATGCATTACATTAAAGCGTAATTTAGATTCAAGACGATCGTTCACGTTGGATTGCTAACCTAACTTAGGGATCCGCTGTAGGGTCGAAGTTAAATTTTGGATTAGTGTAGCGTTATCAATCACGTTCTTTTAAGAGTTCAACTCGATCCTGTACTTCGGATACTCTTGGCTAATAATTTATCAATCGTTCATTCGTTAATTTAATTTACTTCGTTAATTTTTAATATTCGAAAAATATTCGAACGTTTATTAAAACGACACTCTACGCTCCTTTCAATCGTTAGCTTCTTTTAACGAGGTCCTCGCGCATTCTTTTGTTGCGAACGGTGATTCTAAATTACAGTTACGCGAAAATCGCCCACGAATCGTTTTCCCTGGCCAAAGACACGCCGTTTCGAGAAAGTGGAAGAAATTATCGTAGCTAATTACAACTACGACGGCTTCTGAAAAGCTTCGACGGTCGTTAAAGTGTCTTCTGTCGGTAGTTGGAACATTGTTGCGGGGGCGTAGCATTTATTTTTACCGGAAATTAATTCCGCGTCCGCGATGTTTCACGATATTATTCTGCGACTGATAGATAAGAGCGAACTGGAATCGCGCCAGCTGCCCCGTTTCTGTATTCGTGCCATCGAATAGAATCGGAAGCGTAGGAGTGATGAATTTAAAGAGCGTTCAGCCGCCATGAAAAATGACAAACAGATAAAAAGAGTCGAAATAATTGCTGGTCCCATCGCCTCCGGCATCTTTTAAAACAATTTCATTCGGTGGCTACCGATCACCATCGTTCCGTTTCAAATCAACTTTCGGAATTGTCGTTTTCGCCTGTGTGCATTACTTTCATTAAAACGAATAAATACTGTTAGGAAATTGGATCTAATAAATAAATCCTCGGGTTGCGATTCTTTATACAGGGTGTAGCAGGACGGGTGGTACAACCCAACAGGGGGTGATACTACATGTAAAAATAAGTCGAAAAAAAGGAATAACATTTTTTCGTTTGACGCTTCGTTTTCGGGAAAATCGAGTTTGAAAATTCTATGCAGTACGCGTGGCACTGGACTGTCTCCCCAAGCCATTGTTCGCTACAAGTTCATGACTCACTAATAAGGCGAACAATGATATGTACGCGTCAACAAGGACAGCACTTTGAACAGTTTATTCAATAATGTTATGTAATTATCGTTAGTAATGACAATAAAACTAATAAACATTAACATTTCTTATTTATAATACATATCTAAGCCTACAGGCGGTCCAGTGCCAAGCGTACTGCATAGAATTTTCAAACTCGATTTTCTCGAAAACGAAGCGTCAAACGAAAAAATGTTATTCCTTTTTTTCGACTTATTTTTACATGTAGTATCACCCCCTGTTGGGTTGTACCACCCGTCTTGCTACACCCTGTATAATACTTTTATCAAGTACGCATCGGAATCGGTATTCTTTTCTCAAGCCTTTTTTTAAGGGAGTAGGTCACGCGCTAGACAGCCACAGTAGCATAGGTCACGCGCTAGTCAGCCGTAGTAGTATAGGGTCCGCGCTAGACAGCCGCGCGCTATGATTGGTCAGGGTTTTCTGTTAATGTCTCCTTAACGAAGCCTCGGACAACATTTTCGCTAAGGAAAAGGTTGTTCCAGGTCACACCCACCTCACGAGATTAATTTTTGTAATTGATTTCTAACAATTAAATTTAAAAAGTGTTACGTGTATTTATTTAGTCAATTTTTCTACAGAAATAGTTTACATTCTTTTGTATTATTATCGTTGAAAACGGCTGGCCCGACGCGATCCTGTACTCCATTTCGAAAAATAGGCCAAGCAAATAACTTATATCATAGAATCGATGGGCAGCGAAACAACCTAACTCCACTTCAGGGAGGGCGGGGGAATTTTACGTGCTGCTCGTTGCAGTGGGACTCACAATGGCAAAGTAGGTTGGAGTGCTTCTAAATAATGATGGATATTCCTTTTCGCATACGAAACACGCCCGGCGCAGCGGTATCGAATATCTGGCCGAACAAACTTTACCTTCGAACAATACCTCTCCAGTGTAATTTTCGAAACGGTGTATCGGTCCGTAAACTGAATATCTACAATGTCTCCACCGTCGAACAATTTACTCCCGTGATTTATAATCGAGAGAATTAGAATTTCGCATTCTCTATAGGATGATACTATTTTAACAATTGAAAGATTTTAAAATTCTAAGATTTTATCAATTTTTCCTGAGTCTAATTTTCGAGGTCAAATATATACGCCCGTTCGCAGGCAAAGGGTTGATGTTACAGTGCTCTTTCGAGAGTGAATTTAAATTAGTAGCTATACAGGGACGCGAGGGACGGTAGCGTCGTGCTTGGGAGGGATTCGTGTACATATGCATGTGGTACATTCAGTTGGAGTATTTTATCAACTCACACGTAACTACCTGACTGAGCTGGCCAGAGTCTACAAATTTCCTCCCCTCCTCGTTATTTTTGTCAATTTATTGTCTCCGTCAATGACAACTGGCCCTAAATAATAACCGCCTCTGCTTTTTCATTCTCTCTGTCCCCCTTCATCGGTGCATACACAAGACTACGAGGGTGCGCGAGTGAGACAGTGTCCGTTTTTGGAGGTGGGGGAGGTGTAAGAGTGGGGAGGCGAGAAGGAGGCGGACCGTTGCGCGAATGCGTTTGCGCGAGCGAGTCAGTCGCGAGGAAGAGCGCGCAGAGGACGGGGAACGGTCGAGCGAGCGTATCCGGTCGTTGCCACGTCTAAAGCTCGTTCACTTGTTTTGTCTCTCCCCACTCATGCTCCCCCACGTGTTAGGATGCATTCACACGGAAAGCCACTAGTCGTAAAATCTGCTTTCCAGTTCTGTTCGCATTTGTTACGAGGTTAATTTATGGTAAGAGTAATTGGTCGAGTTTCGTAAAATTTGACATACCCGTCAAGCTTACAAAGGAATTAGTTTTTCACGAATCGTCGGGCTTGCTAAATGTGTCATATTTAACGACAGTCGTTGTAATCTTTTCAACGTTTCAATTATTAATGTAAATATTCAGAGAAACAATGCATGAAACGCCAGACTTGCGAGCTTTTATATTTACGGGTAAATCTTTGCGAAAATTAATTCTTCAATTTACATGTATGTCGGGGTAGTGATCGATTAACGTTATTTTTCATCTGCATAGTGTACAAACATGGATAAACGTATTAATAATTAATTGGTTAGCGATTATGTTATCATCATTATTGCCATTACGGATTCATGTATGCTCTTTTATTTAAACGTTAATTAATCATCGATGTTATGAATATCTGCAGCAGAATCGAAGCCAGGTAAAAGTGGAAGAATTAATTCAGATGGAAATTGTTAATGATACGATTACCGTAGATAGACGAATTAATTATCGTGAGAGGATTGAAAATGTACGTCCCTAAATTTTAATGTCGCGTCGCGTTCAATTTTTCACCGGTCGGTAAGCTGAGAGAACTCTGGCCCGTCCATCAAGATAACTTTTACTAGAAGAGAAAACTGAAAATACACGTTTCACGCGACCTCTGTCTCTTAAAATCAAGATGGTTACAAATAGGAAGAAAAAGATTTGTCCCCGAACGTGACTGAAATTCCTGCTTTGTTCGAAACGGGGAATTTTTGTCGAATCACTTTCTGGACATGTGTGTAGCAAAATGGCCGCGCAAGCTTACGAGATAACGAAACAGATATTAAATGTACAAAAGGAGGCAGTATCACACGATGCGCGACAATTCTAAATTTGGGGATGTTTTACAATATTTGTTAATACCGTGGTACTTTAATTTACTAAAATTTTAGTAAATTCGTATTTAAACATAATGTACAACGTCGTTGTTGAACCAAGAGTGATTACCCAACGAAACGCTTCGTAATCTGCAATTGTCCTCCAAATCGATTTATTTTGATGAAGTGAAACAGGCGTGTGCGGTTTTCATTAAGTCGAAGATATACTTGTCGCTTCTGTAGTAGTTCGCGATAAACATACAGAATGGTCTCGACATGAAATAACTCGGCAAGTGTAATGCTCTTGTAGGACTTAATTTCCGGTTTCCATGTAATCTCGTGTAACGTTGCCTCGCGAGTAATTTCACTATTTTCCTTGTGACCCGAGCTTTCCACTTAAATACCTTAGTTGAACGAAACGGTTTAACTATTGTCCGTCGTGGAACGAGCGCATTCCGGGGAAGAAATGAATTCACGAAATATCATTGGTTTACATTGTTATACTCCGGGCTCCGGTGGATATTAAATTTTCATCAACGAAAGCTCGGGTAAATGTTTACACAATCTATCAACCTTGATACCGTTCATGCATAATACACACAATGACTGAATACGATTTACGTGCAAATATTGTCATCGACCGCTTATCTTCTTTAATAAAAGAAGTTTATTTCTTTATCCCGCGGGATACTTTAAACGCAGGGAACAAATAACCGCCTTTCTTTCTTTTATTTCTAAAGACTTTAAAGGGATATTATCGTTTCTCTTTCATTCCCTACTCGAAATTATTATTATATAAGAATTTCGCTCATCCCTGATTCAGACAGGCTGTATTCTGTGCCTGCATAAATACTTCACGTAACTTTTTCCTTCTTTTATGAAACTCTGCCCTTTCTCGATGTTTCTTTTTCCTCGCCACCAGTCTCTCTCTCTCTCTCTCTCTCTCTCTCTCTCTCTCTCTCTCTCTCTTGTATCTCATCTTTTGCTCTCCTTTCCTCGCTCCCATCTCCTCTTCTTTCCACTCTGCTTCTCTGTTTTGCTTCTGCCTTCCTTCCTTTGGTTTTCCCCGTCTCTTCGTCCCGGTCCACGGACAATATTTCAGCGGCTTCCGCGTTGCTATAGTAACCACTCGCTGCTTCCAAGTTCTCGAAAGCCCCGCTGTACTTACTTCTCTTCATCCACAAACCTATATCCCTTCGCGAGTTCTTTTGACCATTATGCAACGATTTGTCCTCCGCGCCCCCAACCATCGAGGAGCTTTTTGCGACAAAATTTCTCTATACAACGAAACCAACGAAATCGTTGGAATTTTTCTACCGGTTCTCCGCTTTCTCTCTCTCCCTCTCTCTCCAATGAAACGTATATTCGATCCACGAATGGAGGTCACGATTTTTGATGCCTGGAGAACGCAAATCAACGATAGACTCGTGCAACGCATCGAGATCTCGAGGTTCTTATGTTTCACATGGATTTTTAGGGTTAAAAAGAAATCACATTTTCTATAAATATTTTCGAACAAACTAAACGATTTATATTATTTTAACCTATGTTGCTCGACTGAGTAACGTTCAAACAATCTTTTAGAAATGTTTCGTCAAAAAATATTCAATAATAAGAGCCGATTTTGGAACGATCTTTTTCGCAGAAACCACGTTACTTTTTGGTACCTGTAATACACCTATAGCTATCGTATAGAAATCGTAGACTGTATATTCGGAAGACGTCGAGCGATCGAAATCGAGCATCGCGACCCTCTGTGGCACCGGTGTCGTGAAAAATATTGTCGCGACACGAGGACCTAACCATTTTTGCGAAAGGCGAAACCGTGTTGCCTTTTTTGTTTCTTATTGGTTCCCCGAGGTGAATCTGAAATGAAGTTTGAATTGAAATATCGTTCTGTAGAAGTTATTCGATATTGAACAAAGGATGATGCGTTCCAGAAATAGGTTGTTTGAAAGTCAGCTAGAGCCGACGGGTATTAAAGTTCCGTGTATTACTGAAATAAACTACAGTTTCCAAGGGGATCGTTTTAATTAGGTGCGTCGTATTTAAAATTAATTTATATGAAAATGAATTTTCCGCCGAGCACATTTCGCGCGTAACGTTAACGAAAATTCTTTTGTGTGCGTTACACGCGAAAATTACACGTGAGCGGACGCGAAATTACACGCTCGTCTACGGAAAGAACGTTAAGTGGGAAATAGTGGGACGAGAAAATGAACTTTTACGAGAAAAAGTAATTAATGCAAATTGCTATCGTTCCCGTGTAAAGTGTCGTTTAAATCGGTCAGATTTATTTTCGTTTCAACGTCGAGTTTGATGCTTTTTAATTTACCAACTACAGTCGGTTAACTCATTCTCTCTCGGGCAGGAAATTATTTTGAAAATACGCTTTTGCGACACGGAATGCGAAAGCTGACACACACCGGTCGGAGGGTGAAGCAGTCCTTTTTTTTCTTTTTTTTTTTGTAATTTTTATAACGGGAGAGAGTACCGAGGCAAAACATTTTCACATGGCCCGGGACAGAGCTTTTGCAAATATTTTTAATTAAGAATGTGATATTTGAATTTTTAATTATGCAACCGCTGCCGGGGAAATTTGTTAATCACGCGCATAATTAAATACACTTCATCGGATTAATAATTTCATTTTCGGCTGGAACGCAAACAGAAGGGCACGGGGATGGGCGGGGGGGGGGATTAATTATCTTAATTAAAATTCTGACAAGCGGCATTTGATGTTCGTTTATATTGTTAATAAAGTACGTTAATTAATAAACGTAACCGAAATTATAAACCATTTAAAAAAAAAAAAAAAATAAGAATTATCGACCGCGCCGTTACCGAGATATAATTCATTGCAATCTGAAACTGAACGCAGAAAAGGCGCACAGTATCAGTCAGCGTTGTTGCCACAATCACGTGTGATCGGGAGAGGAAGCATCAGAGCAGGAAGACTGTACTTCCAGAAAAGTTTCCAATTATATGTATTTTTCGAACGTGACTATCTCGAAACAACTACCTCAACGAATTAAAGATTAACCATATGTTGTAAAAAAATCTGATAGGATCGTGTTTATTTCGAGAAACAAACAATCGCAAAATCCGCGCGTTTCGATCGCGTGTCTAATGGAATTACTGCAACGGTTATCGCGGTGAAAATTTGATATCGGCCGAAGCACGTGCCCCGCTGTACTTTCTCGGAACCGCGGCTTAATATAAAACTGCGATAAATATAGTGCGCCCGAGTCCAACTTCGCGTGGACATTTAAAATGGTATTACGTGCGAGCGGTGTTTATATATTTCGCCAAGTATTTCTCGTTTATCAAACAAAATAGCATTTGGACGCGTCAGACGTAAAAAACCTGCAATCTAACACGAAACAGGAAACAGGTTATACATAGGAAAAAACGCTGCCGAGGCTTATCGGAAATTCAACACACCTACTTGGGTGCTTTGTTGTTTGTAATAACACGATCGAACGGGAAAAACATTTAATGCGTCCATGTGTTTTATTTGTTTCGCGTTTCCACTATAGACGTTACGATTCAATTTGATAATTAGCATACATTCGATAAGCGTATTAGTTGGGTGAATAATTTAATTAATACGTAGTTATTGTTTGTAATTTATGTAATTAATTCCTTGCGTTACGCTGAAACTCGGAAAAAGCCGTGCTAAATTTAACGGCGAGCCTGACTCGCGAAGATAATGCAAGGCGTTAAATAACTGTAATTGTAATTATATGAACAAAACATAGTCGCAATTATTTAATTGTAATAATCATAATTATAATGCAGTAAATTTCATCGTAACATTTATAGTCGAAGTAAAAATGGTAGCTTGTACGAGACTGGAAAATTATCACCCTTCTTCCAGCTTCCCTGTGAATATTTGATATATCAATGGACCATTGATTGTGTCTTCAACCGCGTGGGATAGTAAATAGCCTCCGTGTCGTAAGAACTCGTTACGTTAACAAGTTTGGAATGTTTCTCTCGAGATAGGGAACAGACAGATTGACGGATACACACTCGATTATCCTTCCATTGTTTATCACAGGGATTGCCAGAGAAAGGAACACAGGTCACCATCGCTCGACAATCGAGCTTCGTCCTTTTTCCTCTCGTTCGTGCACATGCGCGCTCCCGCCAATCCTGTTCCATCTCTGATAAATCGGCCAGCACACATTTGTGTAATAAACGTGTGCTTTCTCTCTCGCTCTCTTTCTCTTTCATCTCGCTAGAACGCGCTGAATAATCACAGAATTTAATCTTGTAACCCCGCCAAATTCACAAATCCTGTCGAAATTTATTTTCATTGTCGCCTCACCTTTGGAACTAATGTTTGTCCTGTCACCCATTTCTGGGTGATGCGGCGACCAACGTGTTGAAATCATTTTCAATGATTTTCACTCCTTCTTTCATTAAAATATTAAGTACTTACATTTGAATCTCTAATTATTCACGCCATTGTATCGACGGATATTTTTTGTTTCTCGAAACAAACACGGACAACGTTTCCACAACGAATTAAAAATACGCAATCTTCGACTCGTTTGATAACATTTAATAACAGTAAATGGAAATTGCGATATTTTATACTAATTTCAAGGAATCGGATTGCAATTCTGTGCCAGCTTGAATCTTGTAAAGTTAATGAAAATTGAAATATAGTTTTACTTGTACCTCGAATAATATTCGATTAGTATTCTATTCGTGTAGTTGTATATCAATATTAGAATAACGTTCAATTATTCACTGTCCAACGTTGATCGATATTCGAACCGAAGGGAATTTAACATGGCGCATTTAAAATTGATACACTTATTTCGAAGCTGAATAAGTAATAGAATTATAACTCGGTGCAATCTGAATTTGATTTTTATTTGAAATCATGCAGCTCAGAGGATTAATTCTAAATTGAAATATAGTTTCGCTTCTGCCTCGAATAATATTCAATTAGCCCAACGTCGCTCGATACACAAACCGAAGGGAAATTAACATAGCGCTATTAAAATTGCCCACGTGTCGGTGGAAAGAGAAACAGAATTTCCATCGATCGATCGAACCGTTGAGAGGTGGTTAAAATACGTTTGCTCGTCTGGCCATTCTACCATCCCCCATCCCCCGTTCAACAACCAAAGTGCATTTCGCTATCTTATAGAACAGCGAACAGACGCATCGGTCGCGACCGCAATACCCTCTGGTCCTGTTCGATGTTACTTTGTACAGGTTGAATCAAATTAAATCGGAGCGTGCGGCGTCGTAACGAGGGACGTTCCGCTAATCCTCTCCCAATCAGATTTTCTATTGTACGACTAACAAGAAACAGTACTCCCCTTTTCTTCAGCGGTGGCAACCAGTAATAAATTCGATTAATGCTCGATTAATGACGGCGACGTCTTACGTCATGTCCCGACCAATTTCCTCCTTTTCGCGTTTTTCTTTTTTTTTTTTTTTTTTTACTGTTTCTCAACGTTATTTCCATTTTTATTTCGACCAAGAATAATTTAATTAACGCAGCTGGAACTTTTTAACTCTAGCTTTACGAAGATTTCTTATTAGATTTCTTATCAGATTGTGTTACAGATTGACTAAAATTAATTAGGTAGCTTAGATAGAAATTAATTTTGGATATATATATGTATATATATAAAATATAATAAAAGTCAGATTATATATATATATATAATCTCTCTCACTTTCTCTCTCACTCTCTTTCTCTTTCATCTCGCTAGAACGCGCTGAATAATCACAGAATTTAATCTTGTAACCCCGCCAAATTCACAAATCCTGTCGAAATATATATATATATATATATATATATATATATATATGCATGTATATATATGCATGTATATATGTATGTCTCTTTGTATGGGTAAAAGTCAGATTAGACTGCAGATTTTATGCATTCATGACGTACATTAATATAAACAACATATATAAAATATGCATAATGTATGGAAAATGTATTCTACGATTATTATTATGATAATAATGTTATTTCCTTTTGCATGAGCGCACACACCTTTCAGTTACGTTCAGCGTGTGTTTATTACGTTAGTTTGTATCTCAAATGCATAAAATCCACAATATATTGATAACGTGTAATTCAATATTGAACAAATTAAAATAATTAGAATGTATAATTCCGGTGTAATACACGCAAGAATTTGTCCCGACTCCGGTTCAATATGTTGCGATTATGATACAATAATAAAATACATTAGTAATGCCGTGTAGCGAGCCCGAATTAGAGTCGAACAGTTTCGAGTGCATTATGCAAATTGTAATTAACTGGTATTTGCTCTGGCAGCCCGTGCCGCCGTGCAACTATGTCGGCGAACATTCATTCCCGACATTTATGAAATTGAATTCCGTTGCCATTTTAAGATATATTTGCGATGCGAGGAGTTCCTTCAATTATATTCAAAGGTTCGAAATCGCTTCGGCGAGATACGAGTGCATTCAAGTTAGTCGTTATCATCATTGCATACCTCAAAGATTCTTACATTAAATCCAAAAATTGCGAAATGTACTTTGAAACATACGTAGAATATTCCCAAACTCAAAAAACTTTGCATAAATTCTTCTGTATAAAGAAAGAATATTCCGTGAAACATTTAACATTCGACTAACATGGTCTCCAACCCTTATGGATACAGCGGATAGTCCCTCGGAGCGTCGATAAATTTATAAAGGGGACTGCCTTAAAATCCCACCCTCTCTCCCCCCTTCAAAATGAGGCAACATTTTAACGCGAGAGTCCTTTTGAAACCGTCTTAAGTTTTCCCCGTATTTACGAGGTTTCAGCATAGACGTCGCATGGAATGAAAGATTAAGGGCACGAACAAAGTTAAAGAGAAATACACTGGAGGGGTTAATAAGGAGGGGGGAGGGGGGATGAAGCGGGGGGGTGGCAGACACGAAGCAAGAAGCGAGGGAGAACCAAAGTGTAAACTCGCTCCTGGCTCTCCCGATCGAGGGCTTTCGACTCCGATCGATAGAGGGCGACACCGAGCACGTGTACAAATGCAAAAACATATAAATTATCAACAATGTTACTTCGTTTACAAGATAAGATATGCTCTCGTCTAAATTAAATTTTTCTTATTCGTGGCCAACTTACTTTCACGATGCATCAACTGTTGACAAGGCTTTTGATATATATATTTTGAACGATAATTATTATTATCAGTAACGTTGAGACTTAGGTTGAGACTTAGGCGAAGCATAGAAATTTGTATATCGTACATCACAATTGATGGTTGGTGCTTTACCGTCTGTTTAAACTAGAGTTGTAAATGATTGAACATACGAGCACAGAATTAATTTCAAATGACAAAAATAACTCGTTGATTCCAATGGAACTTTATCACGTTTACAAAGAATAATTATTTCCTCGCTACATTTTACTCCCAGGTAATATTATCACCAGTCTCTATTCAAAACCACATCTCTTCGAGCAATTTTTGATTTCACGTTTTCGTTGCGCTATAACCGCCACGGTTATCGAGATTTATCAACGGGCGGGGGAGGGGGAGGGGGGGAAGGGGAGGCGCCCAGAGCTCCCCCCCCCCCCCCCCCCTTCATATTTTCCTTTTTTCGTTATTAAGTTTTATAAAAAGT
>NW_026534838.1:3344492-3346105 GCF_026225885.1 Hylaeus anthracinus
TTACAACCCAACTCCTCTGCCAGCCCAATGTTTCACAATTTCGATTAATGACGCCCGCCCACCCTGTGTCAACGGACCACCCCCGGGGGGGGGGGGGGGGCGGGGGGCCCCGGGCCGGCCCCCAGAGCCCCCCCCCCCCCTCCCGCGTTCATATTTTCCTTTTTTCGTTATTAAGTTAATAAAAAGTTCGCAGCCGTTATTATTCGAAATTGTGAAACGTTGGGCTGGCAGAGGAGTTGGGTTGTAAATGTACAGTTCGAGGCAAAAGTTTCGGGCGGAGGATTTGGCGGCAGCGGGAAAGTATTCGATTGAAATTTATACCGCGATCAATGTTTCCGGGGGATTTTTAGAGGAGTTGAAAACTTGGGAGGAAAATATAGGAAGTATTCGCCGGGGGTCGCGGGGGTGACGGCGGAGGGTTAATTTACTTTCGTCGTAAAGCGTTGGATTTTATTTTCCTCGCGAGGGAATAACGTAATGCAACTAACCTGCACGACGCGAATCACATGCATCATGCTTATATATTATTTTACTTCGCGTAGTAACGAAGTCGGCGATTGAAATAGTGGAGCAGGGCTTGCTAAGTTATTTAAAGCGGCCATAAAACGCGGAACTCGTTGTTTTTTCCAAAGAAAGCGGGCCAATTGAACGAAAGTGTTCTTATTATCTGTAACATAGGGCTGAGCAATATTTATCGAGCTCGAAACAAACACAGACGACGTTTCTGCAACGAATTAAAAATACACAATCTTCGATTCGTTTGATAACATTTAATAACAGTGAACGGAAATTGGGAATTTCATCGTGAAACGAAATTGAAAATTATTCCAACGAAATTTGTATTCGAAGAGGAATAATTAATACGCAAGACGGAAGTATTTATTTCCAATTTCAAAAGTAATTCGCGGAAGTGTTAGAATCGTAGTTTGTTCTAGCTCAGAAATCTCGGCTGTTTCACGTATTTTCTTAACAAATTTATTCATCGTATACTTGCAACAGCGGACGAGCATTTTCTGTCTTACAGAAGTTTCCGCGAAAGATAAATATTTCCTTGCAACTTTCTCTAAGAAGAAACATCTCGTTGCGTCTCAGTTAAGGAATTCAATGAGAGGTTTCGCGAAGGGAGAAGGAGCTTGCAGAAAATTCAGGAAGATCTCAAACTTGTATGTATAACTTAATATCGTGCTCATAAATATATTCGCGAAACCCTCTACGCGGAATTAGAGAATGCGTGGGCATTCGAGTAAATGGCAACAGTTACTTGGAAACTTGCATCATTTGTGCGAATTATTTCTCAAATTAAATAAGTACGATTTTTAATATTTATGTACTATATCATGGATTACGTTCGAGTCGAGATATACATCGAAGTATACATCGTAGCCCGTGTGAAAATGACGGTGGTTTATGTTATCATTGATTAGTAGTATTGTTCGACGTGCAAACAGGACTTTATGCGTCGGTTATTCATGTTGGTTATTCGCACATTCATGCAGCTCATTCATACAGGGAAAGAGGGGATAGAGATATAAATACGCGTGCGCGTTTGCAAACACGTGCGCAAACCACACACACACACACACACACACACACACACACACACACACACACAC
>NW_026534838.1:3346115-3356308 GCF_026225885.1 Hylaeus anthracinus
CACACACACACACACACACACACACACACACACACACACACACACACAAAACACGTAGCGACTGTGCAAATTCCCTCCCTCTGTTCAATCCCTCCCCGACCCGCGTTTCCCCACCCTCTCGACCATTCCCATCTCCTCGTCAACCTCGTTGTCACTCGAGACCCTTTTATTTATTTATGGAATACATTCAGCGATTCAATTTTGTTAGTTCGGGTGCTTCGCTTTGTCCTTTGTTTGATCGTCCATCTTCTCTTGTAAAATGTTTTCGTTTTCTCGTGGGGTAAGTTGAAATTCTTAACCTACATAAACTCTCCGACAGAGCGTCTTTGAAGAGAGTTCAGTCAGTTTTCTCCAATATTCGTCTTCTAGTGTTTTAAGTACACGCCGAAACCAGTCGATGGAGCATTAACTAGAACCAACAAGTCTTGTGTTTTTAATTCTTACGGAACAAACCGTATAAAAATATTTCGCTCTCGACGTCCTGGCGCGCGATCGCGAAGCGTTTTCGTGTACAGCGACGGTAACAGTGGCACACGTCGTTTATTTGCATCCGCGAGCGGTATTAAGAGACGAAACTTTGATTAACTTTCTTGGAAACAAGCCACGGAATCGATCACCGAAGTGTTGCGCGTCACTTCAGCATTACCCGGGTTCTGGCACCCCGTAGAAGTGGTCGCGATCATTCGTCAGCGCAGGGGATATTAAAAGACCGACTACCAACTTCATGCATCTCGAGACAACGGTTAATTTCAGTTGGAGAGTTCGAGAACCTACGCCACGTATAAAAGGTAAACGCATCTACACGAAAGTTGCCGGCCGAACCGAAGAGTTGAAGTAGAAATACTTTCAACCACCGGGTATAAGCCCGGTTTGGAAGTTACGAAACTTTTTTGGTTTTTGGTTGTTAAGATTTCTCCATTCTAGAATAGTAGCTTCGTTTTATTCTCCAGGTCGTTCGAAGTCAATCTTTTATTTTTTACGGATAAATCAATTCCAGTTCGAATATTCACATATAGGGCATTGTCTAATTGTTCTTCTTTTTGGATAGAAACAGCTGGGAGAGTGAAAGTGAATTTAGTCTGTGAAAGTTCCTAAAGAAACAGCTATCGTTAGCTAGATTAATAACGACGTATGTACATTTATATAATAATATTAATACATAATTTCGCGTCGTGCTGGAAACTGAAGGTCTGAAATACGTTGGCGGCATACGTAAGCGGGAGTAGCGCGATTAAACTTTAAAATGTAATTATCTCAAAATAACCGTGCGCGGCAGTTGGCAAGCCTGATCTCGCTAGGGCAGTGCAACCCTTGCAGTTGCATTGGATTAATACATCAAACAGCTATATTATCCACCACAGAGCACTCTATATTATAGAATAAATGCATATGTAATTGCGTATTCTGTTTTGGAACTTTGGTCGTATACATAGTTTGCGATTATGCTCCCATACAGGGTGTCCAATAAGACCCCGTAGTGTTCGATAGAAGAATTTCGGTTAGAAAATTATACACGAAATTTCGAGAATATATTTTGTCATTACGATCACGTACAGTGTGTTTAAAATATTTCTGCTTACACGACACTTACGATTTGTTTACATACGTTGATTTTACGTTTCAACGGAAAATCTTAAACGTGACAGACATGGAACGAACACTTATCGGAAGCCTAAACGATGTTTTGCTTGGAAGCAGTTAGGGAAGTCGGTTCGGAAGGACGCGATGAACTATTTTCGTCGGGTTAAATAAGACGCGTCACACTTTCATCGTCGATGTTGAAATCTATCTTTGAAACTCAATGGAATCATCCCTTCTGCGAATCCCTTTTCCTTGTCCCCTTCCTTCGATTAATCGCTCCCTCTATTTTTATCAGCCAGAATTCCATTTTGCTCGCGACGATGAAATCTGACGAACAAGGGGACGGTTCCTGTGAATGGCGGCGGAGTTGTGAACAATTCCAAGACTCCTAAGCGCTCGTCGGTCGCGAATAATGCAGTCGAGTTCGAGCGAAATTGTCCAATCGCATTGCGAGAACCCCATCGGTCTTACAAGGGAAATTTGGCAATCGACACGCGCCGAAAAACGTGAATTTTTTCCAGAAATAAAGTTCACGGGGACCTAATCGCAGTATCCTTTTCCATTTTGCCTAAAAAGTTCAAGGGTGGAAACAGCCCTTCGAAATAATTCTGATTATTTATATAAATATTAAAATATTAAAATAATTTTCCAAAGGGCCACGTCTCTTTCACGAATAACTATTTCGCAAGCCGTGATTGCCGTTCACGTTTCTAAATCTGCCAAGATGGCGCGAAGGATTTCGCTTTGGAATAGTTCCTTCTTAAATTTTTCGCATTCGAAAAGTTTCCAAGTACGGGAGAGAGATTCCACTTCGCTTCAATTTCGAACTTTAATAATTAACTCGACTTCGGTTTTTCTTCCGATACGGCTGGGCAAATAAAATGAATTTGTAACCGCATTAAAAGTTGCGTCCTCTGGTTGCTTGCCTTTACAGTTATCGCGGAGTCAGGGCGAACCAGTAACTCGGGGCAGATTTTTACTTGGAAAATTGACTCCAGTTCGACTGTGCGATCGTTACGTTGTTAAACCTTTTACTACGAACGACGTATATACTTCAATATTCGTCAAATCAATTTTTAAAAAATATCGCCTCATAGGGAATGACAAGACGGAACTCTTTTATATGTACAATTTATTCATGGGACTTTTAGTTTAAAAAATAAAAATTAAAAACTTGAAAGTACTTTTGCGCCAAATTTAATTACATTTTCGAATATAAAATGCTGTAACTTGGCCGAATGAAAATCCATTGCTGTTTATTAATATTTCATTGGAAATAATGTACTAACAATCTAAGAAATAATCTGAATTAATTACACTTAGAGATTAATGTACTAACAATCTAAGAAATAATCTGAATTAATTACTTAGAGATTAATGTACTAACAATCTAAGAAATAATCTGAATTAATTACTTCAAGATTTATCGAATGGGAAAAAACGATGGAGGGAAATGGGGGTGAGGGGAGGGGGGGTAGGAGGAACTCGCGATTCTAGTATTGGCCAAGGACTCCGATGCGCAATACGAACTAGTAATCTAATTAAAATCCCTTTACCGTCCGTCGAATGTCCTTTAATATGTAAAACGAGTCAATTAGAATATCAAACGTGACCTCAAACGAGAGCACGCGCCGCTCTACCAAAATAGCGCGGATACACCGTTTCGCTCGTCCCCTCTTCGTCGAGGATCGTTCCACCTTCCGCAATCGTAGCTTCTTTCGTCATTTTCGGCACCCTCCGCAACTTCACTTTCTCCGAGGATCAGATTAATCCACTTGGGAACGATCTTCCTAATAAAGACTTCCAACGAAGTTGAGGCGAACGTGGGATACTCGTGGGTTTCTCGAAACTAGATTACAAATTCCATTTATATCGCGAAAAAACATAGAACACGGTGACACGGTGTTTAAAAAAAAATTCTGTATAATTTAAACTAGTCTGAGAATGGATCGAAAGGGGCGGGAGAAAGAAGAAAAATGTATGCAGAAATTGTTACAATTATGAGTGTAATTATATATTATTCAATTTAAATTTGATTATATGCAATTTATAATTATATTTATAATCACGTATATAATTATATTTAAATTAAAGTAAACTTAAATTCATGTTCTATTCTATTATAATTGTAACACTTTCATAATGTATTGCATTATAGTTAGAATAGTTTCACTCGAATATATATTTATTCAAATAAAATTTTCCCCGTCCAATTCGAGGAGCGTTTCCTTCCTGAATTAACATTTCCTTTTTCTGTTCCAGGTATGATGCGTTCACGTTTATTTGGGAAGCGAGCAAGGTCCTGTGAGGTGATATCATAGTAAGGGCGTACCCAAATCGTTTTAATACCGTGGCGTTCGGGGTAACGCGGAATGGTCAAACAAAATTGCCAGAGTTTCCCGAGAAACTCTAACTTATTCGGAACATGCTGGCACGAACTCTGCCAAATTGGCGAATCTTTGCTCAAATTGTTTTGACAAACCGCGTTGCCGAGCCAACGAGTGCCGAATGTAGAACCAACAGGGACATTGTGCGCCGGTTTAATCGCAGTTTATGCGTTTTGTCGGCGAGCTTAGTAAATGGGAACTCCCGCACCACCCGTGCTCTCGTTCGTCGACCAGAGACCGCTGGGAGCAAAATTGTTACAGTGGTAACGAGTTTTAATTTTAATCAGGCTTCGAGCATTGTATTATAGCCAGTGACGGTTTTACTTATGCCATTTTGATACGGAAATAACCTTTCTGTTATGAAAGTTGTGAGAGATTGTAACAGCTGGGGTTACTAAAATGATCGTGCGTGAGTTTAATATATATATATTTTAATAATCATGTAAATTAAAACTTTTACAGCGTAAAGCGCGCGAAGAGTATTCTTCGACTCGGAGTCCCGTAAACAGCGAGCGACTGACTGGATCCTTCCGCAAATTCCACTACCTTTATAGTATTCTTCGGAAAGGCGTTACCTTTTCGAAGATACCGAGGGTGGAATTTGTCACCGCCTTAATTTGGCGGGGATGGTCGATGAGTTTTCGGGACTGGCAAAGGTGGTTGCCACATGTAGGCAATAAGGTCATTTCGGGACGGAAAGACCTTGGCGGTATATGGCTGGCAAAAGTTGTAAAGAAGGACACATTTTACGGAAACGGTTTCTTAAGAATGTTAAAATAATTTGCCGTCTTGCAAACACCAGGTAGGTTTTATTACCTTAAAACCTAACATCTGCAAGCGGTCAGTTTCACCCTCGCGCATCTGCAAACCATATACCGCTACAGAGATTATCTCCTAATAAGTTGTAAGGATCGCTTGAATGTTGAAAAAAGGGATGGAAAGTTTTCAGGGGACAAAATATGTCCGAGAAATTTGCTGTTGTTATGCATCTTGTATACGCAATGATAACTGATCTAAAACTATCGCTAACTCGACCTGGACAAACCAGATCTCATGCGACCATAAACGTCGCAGACAGTGTGCGCAACGCTGTAGCGTAATTTTACGTAATTACTTCCCCCCGCCGCTAGGACACTAGTTCCGCGGAGTTTATTCCCACCATTAGTTTCGGAAATTCCTTCCTTAGACCATCGAGTAACGCTTCGAATTCCCAGTGTGCCCCAGCAAAAATATATCAATTCTATTTCGAACATAAATATTAAATGCCTCGTAAAATAAACATCGTCGATTACGGGATCAATTGATAACTCGATTCGATAGTTTTGACGCACGGTATTCAGAATTTCACGTGTTCGGAGCCAGGAAGAAAAATTCCCGAAGGAAGGCGGCGTGTCGCGACTCCTTGGAGGGGTTTGACTAAAAGGGAGAGGGACGCAAGGTGGAAAGAAGTTGCAGCGAAATAAATTATGCAAAATACTTTCCTTCGTTGGAATATGAAATCGTGCCCGCCTTGGCCTCGTCACACGATGCGAAATTCACTTTCCCAAAGCCAATCAGGGATTGTATAGAAAAATAAATAAATAAATAAATTCGACGCCGCGTTTCGTTCGTTTCGTTGGCGAATTGCGTTCTGCCGATAAATACGCTCGGGAAAAGTCGTTTGTACGTATCGTAAAGTTTATCTCGGTTATTTCGAGTCTATGGAACCTGTATCTTTTGTTTCTCTTTTTATGGAAAATTTTATTCGATATCCCTGAGAGGAGAGGTTTTCTTTTTATTTCACGGTGGTTCAGCATCATACTTCGATAAATGTAATGTTAATATTTTACAGTTTCTAGACTTAAAAGCTTGCCGGAACCTAACTCGCATTGGCGGGCAATTTAGTATCTGTGATAACTCTACATTTTCGGAGCTACGACTCGATTCGTATTACGAAATCTTTTCGAATTTCGTACACCCAAAATTTAATACCTCGACTGCTTTATTTTTCATTCGAGTATAACATTGTAAAACTTGGTATCGACAGTCATAGATATTGACACGTATGTTTACGTTTGCTTTTATATTAAAATTATTACGGTCGCAATACCCTTTAGAATCAAACCATATACCGTATTAGAGTATTCGATCAAGGCAAAGAAAATTGATTTAAAGTTTGTCCTTGGATATGCTAATAAAATTTTCTGTCAGCGATGTTTTCGCAATTTAATTCGTGGACTCGCCTCCGTAGATAGATGTCGATAAATGTTTTTGCGAGTCACGTGCGCGCCATTTTTAAAGGAAACGGTGTACGCTCCACGTGGGAGCGCGGCTTAACGCGTTGTCGTGTAACAGGAATCGATGAGAAGAACCCAGTCACGGGGAATATAAACGGATTACATGCCTCGAATGCGTTTCTTTCATCCATCGTCCCGCCCCCCTGCGCGTTGTCCTCTTCACTTAAAACAGAAATACACCCTGTGTTCCACCTCTACGAATACCTGGCCGCAGATTTCTCGGACGATAATTAATGCAGAACGAGAATCGTTTCGCTCGGTTTTCTGAACGAGTCACGTTCCTGACAGCCACTAAATGAAGCCTCCCAACTCCACACCTTCTATTCCTTCGCGGAAACTACAGGGTGTCCCAAAAGTCGGGGAGGAGCCGGAAACGGGGGGTAGCTGAGACGATTCTGAACAACAATTTCCTTTGCAAAAATGTCGGATGAGGCTTCGTTAAGGAGATATTAAGAGAAAACCCCGACCAATCAGAGCGCGCGTAGACCGTTGGAGCGGCCGCGGTAGCGAAGGCTACGCGCTGGCGGCCGCGCTTGTACACGAACAAGTGACTCGACGTGCATCGAAGGACATTGACGCTGCCGCCTAGCGCGTAGCCTTCGCTACCGCGGCCGCACCAACGGTCTACGCGCGCTCTGATTGGTCGGGGTTTTCTCTTAATATCTCCTTAACGAAGCCCCATCCGACATTTTTGCAAAGGAAATTGTTGTTCAGAATCGTCTCAGCTACCCTCCATTTCCGGCTCCTCCCCGACTTTTGGGACACCCTGTATATCCACTCTGTCCTCGAACACTGTCTTTTGGGTTTAATTGATTCCTTGTGTTGCGTTTGCCGTCAAAGCTTCCCAAACTTTGGTCGAAATTTATTCAACGTTATCGTAGCCTCTCAACTAGCTCTGATTTTATAAAAGTCATTCGTGTGTATTTATCAGATCGGGGACGTTTATGCAAATTCATAGTTTCACCGATACGAAGAAGACATTGAAACTTACGTAAAAATTTGTCTCGTCTTCCGATCGGTATAACGTGCATGTCATTGTTGACATTTTGTATATCGCTGAATTAGTGGATTATTCCCAAATTTCTATTTGCCATAATTAAATCAAAATAGGAACAGTTCGTATTGCCTCGTGAAAATATTTCCTTTCCGACGACGTCGGTGTATTCGATTGTTGTCGCGGTTGAAAAAAATCTTTTTCGGATTTTCGACGTAGCCGTTCGCGAAACTAATCATCCGACTAAGATGAATTGTTCCGCGCGTTTATTAGCGAAATTACACGGAAACAAGCACGCTCTTCAATCTTCCATTCCATTATTTCTCATTACGTTATTTCTGCGCTTTACAGTCGACGGGTAAACGCTCGTAACGGTACTACTGTTATCGCCCAACAAATTGTACCGCTCATACGAGCATTGTGTACAGTTATTAGCATCGTAATAACTATCATCACGATTCGTGTAATTCCATAATCGATCGAACGTAATTAATTCGGGACGGAAATTTGCTTGAATATTGCAATACTTACCGCTTTTGCCGCCAGATGGCACCACGCGGTTGCCAGATTTAAAGTTTACGGATATTTGGATAATACCAGAATTATGAGCGTGACAAAATTGTTATAAATATTTTGTTATACATATACATGTTTAGATGTACATATATCGATGAAGAAAAATTTTTAAGAAAAATTCAAAGGCATATTTGAACTTTGATGTATATTTATTGAATTATATATGTACCATTTCGTTCCACAACCTTCCCACCTGTTAAGGAATGTACACATGTTACTTGTTTTCATCCATTCCGATACATTCAAACCTGTACCGTCTACTAAATATCGGCATGGACTTTCCAGACAGCTCCAATACTTTGAAAACAATCGGGTCGATCTTGAGTTACAGTTTCTACGAATTGTAAAAATTACTGAATGTACTTTAGAACGTGTCGAAAATATCCTCAAAGTTACCAAAAAATTAGGTAAATGTTTCTGTATACAACAAAATTCACAAAAAACACTTCATCTTTGGCCAGCTAATTTCCCTTCTTAAGACAGCCCAGTTCGAAAGGTCTATTTCCGATCGTTTTCGTATCGAGCAATTAACGGGATTTTCTCCAGACGATACGAGTACATTCTCTTGAAAGGAGAAATTGTCTCGCGGAGAAAAATACGCTTGACAGGCCAGGGTGAAAATATTGCGGTGTATGAAACGGAGACACTTTATGGCTACGATATATATCTTTCTATTCACTTACTCGTGTGTTGCCTTTCGAAACGACGCCAAGGAGAATATCGTATGGGGGATGAAGAATCCACGCTATGAGATTTTTCATGCGAAATAAAAACCAGGCCTGTTTTATAAATGGTGTCGGACCCGGCGAGCATTCTTCCGGCGAAAGGCAAAAGCGTGGGACTCTAACGTCTCGATAAAGCGTATTAATTTTGCTATTTGCCGTGATGGAAGTGTGGCGATAAAACAAGCTGTTTCGAATGCCAAATAAAATGATCGTCAACGCTGAAATATAATAATAAAATAGCGAATTCAGCGACGAGACAATTTTGTTCGGGAACACGAGAAAACCGAATCGAGTGGATTAATCGTTCGCGATAATTTGCAATTTTTAAACGTGGAAATTTAATTACGCGTAAAAAAAAAAAAATCAAATTAGACCGAGCCGTCTGGGTCATTTCGCTGTTATTAAATTCAGTCTCGTCCATCGGCTCGTTTGAAATAACAGTCCATTAACGTTCCGAAGGAATTCTCAATCCGTCCTCGAATCGTGTTTATAAATTAACAAACGCAGCCCGGTGACATTAATCGTCCTTTGCCTGTTTACAAGTTTATCAAAACTATTGCCACGTCCCGGGGCGATATTGGCTCAAAGGTTAATATTGCAACTCGTAATTTCAATCTTATCGGTTTCCGATACGATGCCGTTGGAACGTTGAAGAGTACATTGTAGCAAAATTACAGAATGGAATATTATGTTCGGACGTGTATCGCAAAGGCGTAATAGAAATATATGGGAACGCGGACACTCACAGACACACAGGTTGGCAACGTGAAATAATATATGGAACGCAAGCTGGATTACATTTGCATCTGTCATTCGAATCCCTCCGTCCTCTCCATATATGTATGTAGATGATGTTGTCACGATTCGTCGGAAATTCGCCGTCAATCTGATTACAAATTTCAAACCAGTATTGAATTCCGTTCGATCCCGGTGTCATATTTGCGTGACAGTGCAGCAAGCTTTGATCGTTCCGCCTCCGTACCATCCACCATTCATATACAAAGTGATTTTTGATCATTGATCAAAGTTGCATCTGTTTTGTAACATAAAAATATTCTTCGTTAATACTTGGCTCTATTAAATTATTTTTCCAATGCATACAAAGTTAAACGTTAAATATTTATTTCAGTAATCCAACGATACGAGGAGAAACGTAGATCGAAGATACGAATAAAGTTGCGAGTATAAATAGAACGATAAAAAGAAGTATGTATGTAGTTTATATTGGAATATACTTTGTACACAAATCGATTTGGACGCAAAGCCACGACGGCAAAGCTTGCTCCGAAGGCGTGGGTGTTTCGAAAATAGAAGGATTCTCCTATATGCGGGAATATTGATTGGCAGCTAGCGAGAATTGACAACCGATCGTAGCCCTCTGGCAGTGTAACACACGCGGAAGATATCACAATAGATTTTACGTTGCGCTTCCATCTTCGCATACAATTATCTCTCCGCGCTGAACACCGTCTCTCAACCTTATTTTGGCTTTCTGCCTCCATTCCATTTATATTCACGATTAATACTCAAATGTCATTACGAGCGGTAAATACTATTACAGAATAATATAACGTAACTGTAAGTTTATTATTAAATAGAATTATTCGGAAATTGCAGGCTATAATTGATGCCAGTGAAATACATACTCTAAATA
>NW_026534838.1:3356318-3369084 GCF_026225885.1 Hylaeus anthracinus
CTAACAAATTTACATGTTTGTTATGTTATTCCGTTTTCATGAATTCAATCAAATCTTTCTTCGAAATGTAATGTATCAAATGCCCGAGGGAGATTTAAATATCTCGGAGTGGGGGTTCGCGGGCGGAAAATCACGTAAGTGATTTCCGAGAAGCTCCGGCTAACCTAAGGATAAACACGCCAGGTACGCGAATTTTGGTTTTCGAGGTGGGATAACGACACGCGTCTTTGTTTATTACGCCTTTGGATCGCGGAGTCATTACTCGGTTTGTCAGTCGTCTCGAACGTACGGAGATGTTCACCTCGCTCTTGCTTCTCGAACAATTTGTGTATCGTGAAACCTAGTGAATCTGGAGACAACATTTTGTGTTCCTTGAACAATTTGTCTATTGTAAAACCGCGTGTACTAGCGAACAATGCGTCGCGTAAACGCGTGCGCGTGCTCGTGTTGGTGTAGAGGAAGTACCACACGTGAATACCACATGGTTGTGTACGTGGGCACATACGGTGCGCATTACGAGCAATACGCATTCGCACGGAGTGTGGGGATCGTTCTCCTCGCGTGCCATTCTCCATCCTTCGGCGTAACCTCTTCCACTGGTTGCCCCCGCCTTATTTATCACAGTAAGTCTCGATAAACAACTCGCTTCTCTTGTCTCCCGCTTACTCATGAAGTAATAAACTGAATTTAGTTCGATCGCTCCGCGCTCGGTGCTCTTTTTCTCACTTCCTGGTTCTCTCTTTAGCTCGCGTCGGAAATAGATCCGCATGGGGTAGTTTCGTTATTACTGTAAAGCTTTGTAATCATTTCCGAGCATAAATGTCAGCTACAACGGGTACATGGAGAATGTACCCGATTTATTTTCTCGCTGAATGAGTAGGAGAAGAAATATATATATATATAGAATTATATAGAATATATAGAAATATAGAATTCTATATATTCTATATATATTTCTTTTTAAATTTGGAATAAAATACTTGTATGTTCCCGGAAGGTATATATATATATATATGAATTAATTTCTCAAGTAATTTCTACAAGTATTTTATTCCAAATTTATTCCAAATCAAAGTTCAGTTTACAATATATAAATTAATTTCTGTACCTTCCGGGAACATACAAGTATTTTATTTATATATATATATTATTTATTTATATATATATATATATATATATATATATATATATATAAATTAATTTCTCAAGTAATTTCTACAAGTATTTTATTCCAAATTTATTCCAAATCAAAATTCAGTTTACAATATATAAATCAATTTCTGTACCTTCCGGGAACATACAAGTACTTTATTTATATATATAAATTAATTTCTCAAGTAATTTCTACAAGTATTTTATTCCAAATTTATTCCAAATCAAAATTCAGTTTACAATATATAAATTAATTTCTGTACCTTTCGGGAACATACAAGTATTTTATATATATAAATTAATTTCTCAAATAATATCTACAAGTATTTTATTCCAAATTTATTCCAAATCAAAATTCAGTTTACAATTTTCCTGACGTGTATACCGTTTGGCTCGTAAGTGTGATTTTGTTTTTAAATTATTTCCACGTTGAATTTTTATATACTTCGCGTTCAAGCGAGCTCGATGTTCATTCCTTGTATCATAGAAAGTCTCCTTTCTCACAATCGATTACACGATGGCCCACCGTGCATTAAAGTGTCCTTTGTGATTTCTTTTTCACATAGAAAATTTACATGGCTCATTTTAAAATTACTCTGAAGCATACCTAAAATATTCGCAAAGTTGACAACAAATGAAGACAATTTTCCATGTAAACAAAAATCCTGGAAGACATTTAATATATCGGGTCTTTTGATTCGAGCGAAACAGAGGAAGGGGTTGGAGTCCGTGTACGCTTAACCGTCTCGTAGCGTTTCGGATCCATCCTACCTCGTTTCTACCGAGCACCTTCCCGTACATGACCACGGACAAGCGAGATCTCCGTTTTCTCAGGCAGATACGCCCCGTATCTGTTCGTCCCCCGCATTAATTTTGTTTTGGGGACGTTCCTGCACTCGTCCTCCACGTGCATTCCATCACGAGTATTTATACAACAGCGGGACGGTATACAGGGATAATTCGATTGGCTGACTTGATAATGAGTGCAGACTAATTAGGCAATAAAGTCAACAGCGGTAATGTCGGTGGTAATAGCTTCGCGAAATAATTAGCGTGGACATGGCCGTTAATTTTTGCGATGGTATTTTTGACCGCTACCGACCTTATGGATGATAATAATTTTGGAAATCAATAGTGGTATCGACGCGATGTATTAATATCATTGGTACCGTCTATTATTATTATTATTATTATTATTATTATTATTATTGTCTATTACCATTTCAGTCGCGAACGTTTATTTGTACGAAAGCATCGGACCGCGATTATCGTTATTAAATTAGAAATGATTATTCCGTAATTTGCCATGTTATTCAGTCATCTGTTGTTATCGAATTATAAATTATACAAAGCACGATGCAATACCGCGCTAATGTCTTGATTCGATTACGTTGCAATAGCTAGCTTGTTAAATGCTTACGATAATCCTGTCGTAAGTGGAATCCCCCTCGGAAAGAACGGAGAACACGCGTACGAAAGAACCAGGCGCTATAATTATAACGTAAACACGGCGCGTCTTCTTCGTCGAGGAAATAATGAATCATTCTATGACTGATTTATATTTCGTTTTGTTTCGCGACATTCTTTCGTTGTTATTCGAACTGTGCGACTCTCGCAAAAACGAACAACGATCGGATATTATTCTCAGCGTTTCTAAGTGCGTCGAACTGCGAAACGTCGATTACTCGTGTTAGCTCCGCGCTTATCGACTGCCATTAAAAACGTAATACACAGATTCCACTCGCTGACAGAAGCAATTTGTGATACTAGTAAAAATTGGGTCGTCATTTGAAAACCAACAATTCTATTCAATATTCAATCACATAGATAGATAGATAGATAGATAGATAATTTATTTCTTGTCATTTTTACGTAAGGAACAACTTTTGCTTACATCGCATAAGAAATACATTTTACGAATATCTTAAATGCAATTAACCCCATTTATTAATTTTCTTTTTATTGAATTTTAATTGTCTGCTTAAAGGTGACACGAAATCGAGTCTAGAGGTTCGTAGATTCTTTTTTACGTGACACCACAATGCAGACTAGGTTCCTAATTTTTCTTGTTTAGAATTTTAACATTGTTTATTCAGTTTAACTAGTATCGTGCGTCGTTCCAGGACCGAAAGTCCTCGTTTGAACGTCCCGTGTGTGCGCGACGTTGTAAAGACCATTATATGCAGAAACGATGAACAGAGTCGGACGAACGAAATTGTAATTAGGAACAAGATGCGCGTACACAATATGCCAGTAACACGAGTGGAACGAACCGAGTGGAACACGCTTGTTGGGAGAGGGTAATGGGATATTCGATGGAACGTACAATGAGACATGTAAATAGTTATTTTCAACGGCGTAATTCGCGCGGATAATGCGATTGTATTAGTTTGAAATTCGATTTCTGAACGTCTGGCAACGATATCGTCACTTGGCTTTGTATTTAATTTCATTTCAACGACTTCTCTAAAAATGATATCTCACAATAAACGAGAATTTTCATAATAAATTTTAACGAATAGTAAAATCGTAATAAATAATAATAAGTTATAACGGAAAATAATAAATTTTCTAACCGCGTCTCTTTTTCTCATTTTTTCGTATTTTAAATGTCGCATCGATCGTCTTAAAATGATATCTCATAATAAACGAGAATTTTCATAATAAATTTTAACGAATAGTAAAATCGTAATAAATAATAATAAGTTATAACGGAAAATAATAAATTTTCTAACCGTTTCTCATTTTTTCATATTTTAAATGTCACATCGATCGTCTTAAAATGATGACACATAATAAAACATGATAATTTTCATAATAAATTTTAACGAATATCAAAATCGTAATAAATAATAATAAGTTACAACGGAAAATAATAAATTTTCTAACCGTTTCTCATTTTTTCATATTTTAAATGTCACATCGATCGTCTTAAAATGATGACACATAATAAAACATGATAATTTTCATAATACATTTTAACGAATATTAAAATCATAATAAATAATGATAAGGTATAACGAAGAACAATACAATTTCTAATCGTGTCTCAAGCTCTTTCTTTTTTGCATTTAAAAAAAATATGTATCGTTCGAAGCATATCTGTTACGACTTGTCGCAGTCATGCGGTTTTGTTTTCATCCATTTCATCACCTTAGCAACAGCTGCATAGAGCGAAATGCGATGTTGCGCGGCATTGTGGTCATTATGGTCATAGATGAACACGTTAGCATGGCTTTAGCTGCGAAATGAGTCGCATAGAAACACATACCCCGATGGCTCTGTACAATCTATGATTACGTACGCATACCGTTTACGTTCAGATAAAGCATAGCAGGCTCCATAGCTCGGAGCATCCGCGCGTATTGTAAACTAGCTCGCTTGATAACACACTTGTCGCGTCGACGGTCGATAAAGAAGACCTTGAATTCCTGCCCGCGTTTTTCGCCGTTTTTCTCGACCCAGTTTTTTAAGGGATAACTGATAACGTCGTCGTTTAGTGTTGAAATAAAAACAAGTATAATAAAAATTGCATCAGCATAAAATTAACCATCGTCCTAAATTGCAACGTCCTATGCGAACCTAGAGGGAGATAAATCGTTTGAGCTTTTGTCTTGACTGCGGCTTTGTCGTAAAATTGCTGCACTTGAAATTTCCCGAAGGCATCGAACGAAAGGTTTAATAACCAAGCCTAGCGTAATTCGAATTGTACAAGTTTAAGCAAGTCGAAAGTTCGAACGAACCGCGATATGAAATTTATTTTTAAATAAATTGCTTTAATATAAACGGCGACGTAATTACGCCGATTTCAATAAAAATTATCGCTGGCCCCGGCGCCGCGCACAAAGAGAAATGATTCCACGATCGCCAGACGTATTCAGCAGAGCCCGTTGCTGAAATGTAGCAATAACCGAGAGTGGTGGATTTTCATTTACTCTCGGCGCCGTTACTTCCATTTCTCTATGCAGCCAGGAATCATTTTGAATAGAAAATGAGCAAAGCGAGCCCCGTGCACGCGTTTATCGTGTTTTATATGCCTTTTAGATTGTTGCACGAGCCCACTCGTCGAATGAATAATATTTTCAGTGTTAATGTTATTTGGGATGTTGCCGTAGCGGGTATACGTTTATACCGGGTTTTTGTTAAATCGCATTCACGGTTAATAAATCGGAAAACCGTGGTTTTTTGCGAGTTTTGTACGTAGACGTATTATACAGAGTGTTTCGTGTAACTCGGAATGATTCGATATCTCGCGTGGAGATGACGTTATCATAAAAAATGTTTCCACGAAAAGTTGGTACAAAAGGATTAATTATTTGGTGTAAATAATTTCTTCGGGAGTGAAACAGTGGGGGAGATTTAATAAATAAATTCATTTTCTTAAATAGAACTTTATATATTTTTATTCATAGCAAGATTGCATTTGTTTAGTCAAATACATCGACTTATAATAAATAGTTGTTTGTGTAGTATTATAACGCCTTAGATTGGAGTTGTCTATTGGTCGAACTAGGATAAGGCATCTTGTTTTCTTGTCTTGTTGAGATGCGCTATGAAAAGTGGCTACGAAATCGCGAAATCCCCTAATCGTGACGATCTATTAATAATGGCAGGCTCGCCGTTACTCGGCGTGTGTTTTATTAACGCCTTCTTTTCTACGTTGACGGTTTTAATTAATCACTTCGCGATAACGCTGAGCTGCGGTGTTTCGCAACCCAAGGCTGATTCAATTTTATTCAGTATCGCTTTCAATTGCCGTAGTTGGAAAAATGTTCGTACACAGTGCGATGCAAAGTATAGAAGGCTGTTAAAAAAGTCACTGGGAGAAATAGTGAAAATTTTTTAGAAATTTTAGAAGCTTCAGAAACCTTAAAATATCAGTGATGGAAGTTTTAGAAATTTTTGAATGATTCGGTAGTTTCAGAAACTTTAGAATAACAGTGCTAGAAGTTTCAGAAGTTTTAGCAAAGTTTGGTAGTTTTAGAAATTACAGAAATGTTAGATTGACAGTTTCCGAACATTTAGAAATTTTAGGGATTTTAGAATAGCAGTGTTGGATGTTTTTAAAAATTGTAGAATGGTTCTAGAAATTTTGCAAATGTTACAATGGCAGCTTTACGAGGTTTAGAAATTTTAGAATGCCACTATTACAAGTTTTACGATCTATAGAACGGTTTGGTCTTTGGATGGGAGTTTTAGAAATTTTTGAATGACTCGGTAGTTTCAGAAACTTTAGAATAACAGTGCTAGAAGTTTTAGAAGTTTTAGCAAAGTTTGGTAGTTTTAGAAATTACAGACATGTTAGATTGACAGTTTCTGAATATTTAGAAATTTTAGGGGTTTTAGAATAGCAGTGTTGGATGTTTTTAAAAATTGTAGAATGGTTCTAGAAACTTTGCAAATGTTACAATGGCAGTTTTACGAGGTTTAGAAATTTTAGAATGCCACTATTACAAGTTTTACGATCTATAGAATGGTTTGGTAGATCTCTAGTTAAAGGATTAATTAAAGAATATAGTAAAATTACCAATTCTTTTCTCCATTTTGTTCATAATATTAAAACCAGCCTCGAATTAGAAAATAATCTTGAAGTTCACGTAAAGAGGTTAATTGAATTTTATGGCCGGCGGCTGTGTCTGTTATCGATGTTAATTGAATTCTTTTCGCTCGCTTTTCTAAAATGTAATCCAATATGTGGAATATCGGACGTTATTTGCATAAATTTCGTCTGTTGGTTGTGTATTGATTTTCCGAAACATACCGCGCCGCGCTGTTTAATGGAAATCCTATTGATGATGTGCTTGTATCGCCGCATTAATCTGTTATTTTTGGAGAAATGATTACTCAGCTTTGACTCAACGGAGTGAGTGAGATTAATAAACGAAATGAAATCTCGTTGAAATTTAGTTCAATTTAGAAATTGATACGTGGGCTGTGTAAAGCTGGCAGCTTATAAATAATCAAGAGTTCCGAGTTCGTTTTCAGTAGTTCTATAGTTCCTGGTCAATTAAACTAATAGTTCCATCAATTACAACTATTGGATAACTTTTTAACCAATTTTACAATTATTTAATAGTTATAATCGATAGAACTATTAGTTTAATTGCACAGAAAGTATAGAACTCTTGAAAATGGTGCCAGAACACACATGTATTACACATAATTGAACGTGTACAATTTAATGCACTAAATAGCTGCTAGGAAATAAACGATAGCTTATTTGCGACTACAAACTTAACGAGCATTTAATATACATAAATGTTAACATATGCCTCTGTAGAGACAAGTGTTCGTCACAGACATTTTTAGATACAGTTGATATTCCAATGGCTTTTAAATATGCATTTGAATAAAACTTGAACAGAGAAATCCTTGATGGCAGTTGTAACGTAATGAAGATAATTAAAATACTATGTAAAAGCGGGCTCTCGTATCGAATTATGCAAACGCGAGCGCAGTACGTTTATTCTGAAACAAAACACGCCGGCTCGTACGATGCATTATTATTTGGAATTTACGACGGTACTCGTGTGAGAACGATGGAAAAGGATGGAGTCGTATTCCTCGGCAATCTCGTGATCAAATATTGAATCTCTTTGAATCGGTATGCTCGTTTATTCGGGGCCGAGTTACCTTATTTGTATTTGTTGTCCGCCTAGTTGGAATTTTTAAAGGAAAATTTGTTTATTCGAGTAAGAGGATCGTGCGATGAAAACAACATTCGGAGCATAACCTGTACTCGAGTAAAATGAGAATCACTGTTACGAGCAGGTTGACTGCCCCTCCTCCATCTCTTCTCCCTCCCTCTCCCCCCCACCATGACTTCATGCCGGTGGGAAGTTGACGTTACACGTTGCGAACTATCTTCCCGCCAATCGATAAGTACTTAATTAATTAATTAATTAAACATCTTCGTACATCAGGTATCACTGTCAATTATAATTCGGTACGATATTTATAACGTCGCATTTCGACTTGTTGTTTCGAGTCATCGCGAGACTTATTAATTATTATAATCATTACGATCGAATAATTAGTTCGAGAGATGTGAAACAGCACGAGTAAAAACCACCATCGAGATGCGATAAATTCATATTGTCTGATATAAAAATATTTACCAAGGAGAATTAATTAGTCCGTCTCGGTCTTTATTAACTTCAGAATTTCTATGGAAATATAATCGTACTTGCTACGTTTCTTCAGTTTCATTTTCGCAAAGTTCCGATTCGCTTTTGTTCGAATAGTTATATTAATTCTCGAAGTAATTTAAAGTTCCACTCCCGACTCGCCGAAGTTGCCCCTTGTTAAACAGCATTAACTTGGCATTGAAGTTGATTTTACGTTAAAAAGAGAGAAAGAACACAGAAGAAGTGTACCTATAGAATTAAAGAGCCGTGGTTCGCCGGTAAATCTTGCCGGTGTTTCTTTTGTTCTTTCGTTGAACGGTCAAGAGAACCCCGGCTGTTTGTTCTCTCCGTTGGAAACCGACCATTTACGAGTCACTTTCTTAATTAACCCTTATCGTTACAAACGACACAACGTATACTATGCTCCAGAAAGCCTATTTCTACGTATACGAGCGTACGTATGCATAGACTCGGTTGTGTACGTGCACGATACGCAGTTACGGTAAAACTATGCATCATATTTCTCAACGAAACTTCGTACGGTAATTTCCATGTAATTAGAATAAGCATTTTCGTGTTAACGTCGTGCCGCGAGAGTGTAGAACGCTTTCGTAAACACCTAGCCTGTTATTACTAATAGTGGACGTATAACGTCGCTCAGAGTTACCTGCACTCGCTGGATACCTTCGATAGAATAATTCGGTACGAAGGTCCGAGGGTTCTCAATAGGGCGAACAAAGTCGACGAACGTAACCTTTTCATCGACGGGCTTGTGTAAACTCGATTCAAGGGCGATAATATTATTTCAGATGGACAGGTTACGAGAAAACAAGCATGTACTCTTTGTGGATCATTCTGTATAACCTTTTATCTTTTTATTTGAATAAGCAGTACTTTAAATAAGTATCGGGCTGTCCAGAAAGTTCGTGGCAATTTTTAAGAAACATTCAAAGACACGTTTGAATCTCGATATATGTTTATTGAATTATATATGTACCATTTTGTTCCACAATTCTTCCACCTTTTAAGGGATGTCCACATGTTATTTGTTTTTAACCATTTCGATGTATTCAGACCTGTACCGCCTACTAAAAATCGACATGGACTTTTCAGACAACCCAATATAATACACGTGTTACACTGTTTTTTATCTCTGGAAATATACAGGGTGTCCCAAAAGTCGGGGAGGAGCCGGAAACAGGGGGTAGCTGAGACGATTCTGAACAACAATTTCCTTTGCAAAAATGTCGGATGGTGCTTCGTTAAGGAGATATTAAGAGAAAACCCCGACCAATCAGAGCGCGCGTAGACCGTTGGAGCGGCCGCGGTAGCGAAGGCTACGCGCTGGCGGCCGCGCTTGTACGCGAACAAGTGACTCGACGTGCATCGAAGGACATTGACGCTGCCGCCTAGCGCGTAGCCTTCGCTACCGCGGCCGCTCCAACGGTCTACGCGCGCTCTGATTGGTCGGGGTTTTCTCTTAATATCTCCTTAACGAAGCACCATCCGACATTTTTGCAAAGGAAATTGTTGTTCAGAATCGTCTCAGCTACCCTCCATTTCCGGCTCCTCCCCGACTTTTGGGACACCCTGTAGATTTGTACGAACGTCCGCAGTCGTCTAACCATTTCGAATTGTTTCATCGGTATCATTCGGTGGTAATTAATACACGAATCGGAGTATCGTTATACGAGAGGAACAGTGAAGAAATACCGTGCGTCGGTAACTACGACATTCTATGTTTTCCCGCCTAATGAATAAATAAATTTACCTCGAAACATGTCACGTTCTCGGTTCGCGAAAATTTTATTACGAGTCTCAAAAACACCGGTGTCAAGAGCAAACAACTACTCTTCTTTTCTGGGATAAAAGATATACTTATCGACGCGCAACATTTTCGATAAATTTACCTCGAAACATGTCACGTTCTCGATTCGCGAAAATTTGATTACGAGTCTCAAAAACAAGTTATCTATTAAGGGTGTCGAGAACAAAGAACTAACTACTCTTCTTTCCTACCATAAAAGATATTTATCGACGCGCAACAGTCTGGGATATTTTGCGAGAGCTTTATTTACTCATGCAGAAATTCATCAGAAACATGTAGCATGGATTTCCGTAGAAAATAAAAAACGTCCGACGAAATTGTCTGTTCCCCCTCGATGCGTCGTCGAAAAGAGCAGAACTTCTTCCAGCATACTGGGGATTGTAATATTTATAGTCGGACATTAGGCAGGTATGGGAATCGTGTACAGTGGCTTGTAAAAGTTCGAACGAGGTCGTGGCGAACACTAACGTCCCGGTGTACCTTATTCGGGTCACTTCGTGACGCTTTGTAACCCTTCGTGTGTCACTCGGCGCATTTTGTCATTATGTGTACCTGCCGTGCCGTGATTTCGGTCGTGTCGATAATAATTATTAAATAAATGGAATTTTAGATACGATAACCTCGCAATAATATTAATTCTATTGTATCATACAGAAATGTTTTCGACTTCAGTCATCTGATAATAATTATTAAATAAATGGAATTTTAGATACGATAACCTCGCAATAATATTAATTCTATTGTATCATACAGAAATGTTTTCGACTTCAGTCATCTGATAATAATTATTAATTAAATGGAAGTTTAAATATTAGTAAAATCAGTGAAATGAAAATATAGCACGCTATTCTATCGTATTATACAGAAACGTCCGACATTATTCGACGTCTTTATAGATTAAGAATTTATTTAGGGAATTTTCTCGTAGAGCCGCGAACTACGCGTGTTAATAGAACGTTTCCGAGCTCAGTTTTCCAGCGAAATTAAAGAAAGTTTCCATGCGTTTTATCTCGGAAGTATCTTAATGAAATCTCTCGGGGCAACCGGGAATAATCGAAGGAAGAGAGTCGAAATTACTAGCCGAATTAATGCTACATTTCTCGATTGTATTAATTTGTAATATTTCATTCCGCGCCACGGATGAAATAAATTTCGAGAGTAACGGGGGATTATTAGATTCGAATGCAATTAGCGGGGCAGTGGATATTAATTTGCCGTATATAAAGAACGGGTCTATACATATTTATTCGATGTTTTGCGCGGCGTTGCTCTAATTATTTATTCTGGTGGAAACAAAACGAGGACGAGCCCGGGCCGTTTTCTCAATGGCTTTCACGATTCAATTAACGGTCCACGGTGGCTCGTTATATTCGATTAATTCAACGAAAATATTTTTCGTACATTTGTGAAAGTTTCACGGGTCGTGATGTATGCTAAATTACTTTCTAACGTTTTGAAGCAGCATATAACGGCGGGACGCTGGCGCGCGGGTGAACTTTTCGCGCGGGTTCTAAATTAAAGACCCCATTTCGTTCCGTTGAATTTGAATAAGCTTTGAATAAGTTTTGCGATTATTTAAATGAAATTTCAATGAGGCGGGCGGAAATATTGGATTCGAAGATAATTACACAGACGAGAGAGCCTGGGGGGGGGAGGAAAGTGAAGAGGGAGGGGGCCGAGTTATTGATCCGTGGGCGAGGGGCGGCGGGGGTGCATTTATGAAATTGCATTTACGAAACAAATAATATTTTATAATTAAAAATCAAGCACGAAGCGAATTCCCGAGGCCACGCCCGCGAACGCTACGAGCGAAAGATCGCGATTTTTCCTCGCATTTGGAAAACTTTCGAGACTTGCAAACCTAATTCCGTTAGCGAAATTTCTTCTCCCGAGTACAATTATTCTACGCTTGGATCTCGCGTTAGTTTCTCCTCGCGAGTAAATCAAATTCATAATTCATACTCGTTCTATAATAACGAGAAGGAAGGTACGGAAAGGTTAGGATGTCTTTCGCTTATTACGTTCGTTAAAAATTGACGATTTAGTAGCTGGGAAACTTGATAACGTAGAATGGAGCGTGTTACGCAATGTTTTCGCGGAGGGAGGTATATGAGAATCGCGGGAAGGTGGGCCGGGGGGGGCGGGGGGCCGGGAGTCGCGTGGAAGGGGCTAATAATGGCTTTCAATAAATTCGACCGACGGAGCGTGAGTGGAAATTCGTATTTTTCGCTGGTCGCTGCAAATGAAACGATAATAATTGTTCGAGCTAATTCAGTCCAAATAAGGGAACTGAAAAATGATTTAACATCGGGCAGAATTTGAATTTATCATTCGACCGGCGCATCCATATTTATCGGGCACTTTTATCGGGGAAGTTTCTCGTTCGAGGACGCCGAGGGGGAATTAATTCAATTTAGTTGCCGTACAAAAGAATAATGGACTGCGATTTAAACGGTACTGCAAATCCACTTTTTCGCGACGGTGAAATATTGCAAGCAAACTTCTGCGAGTCATTATGTTAAGGATAACGACGACGACGACCACTCTTATGTATAAAATGGCGAACGTCTTTCTGGGACTTGCAATTATTAAAAAGATAAGTGGAACTTATACTTTGTTGATCAAAGTCTGAAATGGGAAAAGAATTTCTGGGACTTGC
>NW_026534838.1:3369094-3402219 GCF_026225885.1 Hylaeus anthracinus
AGTTATTCTTTGTTGATCAAAGTCTGAAATGGGAAAAGAATTTCTGGATCTCGCAGAGTCTGTAGTGGTAAAACATTTACCAACTTGATGAGTATTTTATTAAAAAATTACATTTACAATTTAGAAGGAAATTTACTTTTATTCATCCACCAGTAGTTTCAATAACTTTCCATTAAATTATATTATAAAATTTCAGAGCCGTACGGCAAGGAACGTAATAACTCCTTACGGTCGGAACTTTTTATGAAGTTCCAGTCGGAGTCTCTAAGTAATAACACTCGATTACTTTTTCAGTGGAGGTAATAATAACAACGATAAAAAAAGAAGATGACGTAACGTACATTTTTAGACATTACCGCTTTTACGGACAGTATAATGCTACCAACAGTAATAATCATAATAATATAGCGAATATGGTGGTAATAAAGTAAGTTCATTTTTTCGTTACAATTGTATCCGTCAGCTAATCATGATTATTTTACTGGCATAATCAAAGACAATGTTGCTCGGGAGCAAAGCTGCCGGCGCCACAGTTATTAAAACTTTAATCATTTCTATTTCAAAGTACAGGCAGCGCGACAAGTTGGCAAGCACGGTCTCTAGTACAGTCGATGGGAAAAGTTTCACGCCGCTCCGAAACGGATCGATGCAGTTTCGTTCGAGTTCGTTGCTTCGCGTAATATCGAAGCTGGTAGCAAAGTTTGCTTATATTGATGCAAATCAAATGAACAAAACAAACAGTTGAGTTTTCAAAGCGTAAACAAAAAAAAAAAATACGTTTAAAATAGATACGAAGTAGATTTAATATTAAACATTTGCACGGTCTGTACTCGTGTTTTAATAAATGGATCGCAGTTTCTGTTATACGGTTGCTGTGATTATTTGTTATTAAACAATTTTAATAAAACGACCGTGAATGACACCAAGTCATTAATAATACGCTACAAAGCAGATTTTCACGTGACTGCATTTTGTTTTTCCGACCGGGTTGCCTTTACTGTGCATTGACATTTTAATTAACATTTCGAGGTTAATGAAAATTTTACATTGTGACTACTTTATATTTAGTACAAATGCAAGGGGAGCATGGTAAACAATAGCTGCGCAATTTCCTTCAGCCTCGTTAATTTATTTTCGTTTCGCGTTGAATCAGAGGTGCAATCTTTCAACGTATATTAACATCTTGCTTGGAAATATAGTCTTGACATAATTCGTCGCCCTGGCAAGCTGTGTTGTCCTATTTCATTTAATTCGATGTTTGAGAATAAACAAAATTAGTTGAGTTAAATTGAATCAAAATTATTCAAATATAAATACAATTCGTTGAAACGCAATTTTTAAAATACCGAACGAATAATCATTTTACTCTAGGGAAGCCGTTAAATATTTCCCTTCATTGTTCGGGAAACGATGCTATGTATAATATTGACGACGCAAACAAGCAAAAATCGTGCTTCAAAGGACGTTTCGTTTGAAAGGCGCGGCATTTACATGTTACGAAATGAAAAAAAAAAACTCACCTTCGCGAGAAAGGGATGAAAGGTAATCAACATGCGCAAAGAGTACATTTTTACTCGGTATACTGGCTCAGTGTTTCATAGTCGCGAAAAAGGAAGTATTTTCCATCCTTATAATCTCGTTTCCGCGACTAAATTCAAATTTGCTAAATTAAAGGAGGTCTTTATGCGCCCGTACGCTTTTCTTCATTTTTTTATCGACACTACTTGCCGACGCAGTTTGCCGCACACTCTGTAATTATACGCAAACTGATACATCAAGTCGGGCTTTCTTTTTGTTTAAACACTAATTAAAATAAAAAGCAACGTTGCAACGTTGCAAAAACAAGCATTAACCGCTAATTGTTTTTCATTTACTCTGGATTCTACCCTTTGTAAATAAAAAGAAAATCAATCGTAATTAATTATCGTTAAACAGATTTGCTCTCTTTAATTCGACAAAGTTGGTTGTTGTCCAGGAGCTCTCTATAAATGTACGATAAATTAAAAAGTTGAACGCGAGTGTTAGTATTTCCCATTAAAATGGAATAGTTGCGTATGCAGTGTATGCAGCGTAAGAGGATATTTTAATGAAAACCTGACGGAATGAAAATTCGCGAAACTGAAGGCGCCCTTTAAAACGTTCTATTCTTTCGTATGCATGCCGCAGAGAATGTACATACTAAGTAATACTGTAATCTAGGTGAGATGGAGAACTTTGTTCCGATACCATTCCTTTCAGTGGTTGTTAAAGAATAAATCGTTGCGGCAAAAGTTGTCCAATTAAAACCTGGCAAGCCCCCGCCATTAATAGTACGATACCACATCGAGTTAAATGTCTGTGTGCTTTCTTGCTCTACGGTGGCCATAAATCATAACCTATCTACCAACGACACAGTTCACCTCGCCGCATCGTTATGTTAATGTTAATGGCTATCGACGAGAAAGCACACAAGTAACTGGACCTCGCCATTCAGCCGATCGTTTATCTAATCTATAATTAGCGCTTAACAGCGGTGCGCCTACGTGTTTCGAGCCATTATGCAAAAGATCATTTTGCGAGATTTTCATTTATACCACAATACAAATTTAATTAAACGTTATGGAAAAGAAGAGATTCCATTTCATCCATGGAGAGTCGAAATAAATGTCATTTATCAAAGAAGAAATTAAATAATTTCATTTATCATTATGCAAACATCGAAATTGATATCAGTGTGGTATATTAAGACCATTTTGGATCTTTTGCCTTTATCGAAACACATTTTAATTAAATGGTACATGAAAGAAAAAATTCCATTTCACGGCTGGAAAGGCAAAATAAATATTACTTAGTAAAGAAGAAATTCCATTTCATCCATGGAAAGTCGAAATAAATGTTATTTATTAAAGAAGATATTAAACGATTTTGTTTCGCGAACCGCCACCTGCTGTACCATACTTAATGATTTTCCGCGGCAAGAACATTTTTTGTTACCACGGTAAAATCACGAAACACAATCAACTTCGAATAATGGCCTGAACAACAATCATCAAAATTAATATCTCTACGATAGATACTACGCTTAAAATATATAAGTACTTATAATTCGTACTTATAATTCGTACCTCTAGATGCCGACCTGTCATCGCTGCTAATTTACACACAATTTAACTTTTCATTTCCGACGGAAATAAAATATGAAAGAGGTATCGCATCATCGAATCGGACATCTCGAATTTCGTGTCGACGAATATTATCCCCCTCCCCATCACCTCCTCCCTCTCCTGTCGCATTTATTCGCACGTCGACGCGTGTCGGTCACAACGTGGAACAATACTCGTTAACAGTCCATCAAGATAGAGGATGTCACATATCGGCGAAACGCACAAAAGACCGGTTGAATATTTATGCGAACTCCGATTCTTTTCCCCGGCATTGATTTTCCCGATTCGTTTAAAAAGTGTTTATAACCGACGCGTGGAGCACTCGTATCCATTCAGCGCAAACAAACGTTTTTGTTCGACGAACGAAGCTCGCGCACGAAACACCCGAAATTCCCGTTCTCTCCTGCATAAATAGAATTGATTTGATTATTAGATTATAATGGACACGTCAATGAATGCATAGTCATCGTCCGCGGCGAACAAGACGCGCTCGGAATGGATTCGTTGAATATAGAGGACCGAAAACGCAATTAGTTAATACGATAATAATGGCAAGCGCGAGCATGATTATACCTCTAGGACGGGTAACACGCCGCGATAATGTTATTTCTTCAATTTTCGGGGGTGGTTCGTGTCGAAATTCGAAAGCTGCTTCGAACCTGGAAACATTGCGCGATCGAGAAGGGAAAAACTGGTTAATTAATTCGATCGAAGCATAGCCGAAAAGAGGTCAACATTTTCCGTTCTGTGCTTGGGAATACAAACTCGTAGGGGTATAATACGTGCCATACGTCTTCAGACGTGACGCTATTAATCGTATTACCAATCTCCAATTACTCGATAGTTTATTAGTACACGATTAGTTCGAGCAGATTATTCAAAGGATTAATGTCATGTCCGAGGCAGCATTCTGCTAGTTAAGTCTTATTCATGAGTTCAACCGAACTCTATGCCCCAAAACTGTTGCCATTACCTTAGTCCTGAACACTTTGCGAGAAATTTCTCAACTTTCTTGTGTAAGACGAGACCTCTAACGATCGAGCGGCTCTACTGCTCTTCCTTGTAACAGGATCTAAACACCGACTCGTTATTTACATCTTTTCTTTTCTTTTTTTTTTTTTTTTTTTTTATTAAGCGTCAGCGCCAAGAGCACGCTCGGATATTATTAAATTCGACGGGAATAATTAAATAAAGAACACGCGGTGCAATAAAAACTTGTTTCACGACGTTAACCAGCGAACGAAACAAGTTTTACAAAGACGAGGCAAAGGTCTCTGAAATCACGTACCGTTCGTAATGGATGTGTACATGTATATATAGTGTGTATATGTGTTCGTTCTACGTACTTACACACATACACACCATGCAAGGTATACATTTTGTTCGTGATTTCCATAGAGAGTTAGCGTACCATGTTCTTCGCCAGTTCGAGTATTATTGAAGTTTCCATGCACTCGTGTAACGACGGAACAATGTTAAGGAACCTATTGCGATATCGACAAACGTCGAGCCCTCGCGCGCGAGAGAAAACAGTGGTATCGTCGTTGCATTTGCTTTCGATGATCCATCTTCGCGGGCCAAACCGCGGTAGTTAAATCGAAAACAGGCCACGGACTATTTATCTAGCATTTAAGGAACTCGGCAAAACACGGAACAGAAATTTTTCTCCATATTTATGATCAGGATCGAGCTAATACGGGGAGTCCTGTCTAAGAGACACGTGGTCATCCCCGCTCGGCGCCTCTTAGACAGGATTAACCGCACATTCCGTGATACACTCGGGAAGTCCTAGCATCTATTCGATTCCGGATAGAAGAGTTTTAAAAATTACATCAAAGACTCGGAGGTGTCTCGACTCATAAATTTCCAAGCCACTGCACGTGTTGAATTTATGGGACGTTTAACCTCATTCGCTCTTGTTCACATTTTATTCAATGTTCCATTAGGCTCGACGTTACTCGTTTTTATTAAGGCGTACGAGCCGGGACGGGAATCCTCTAACTACATCGATCGTTAATCAGTTGTCAGGAGAGTCGTAACCAGGACACATTCGCGCGAAACAATCTCGAATATTTCTATGCAGATAGACGCGCACAATTAGCGTGGTCGAACAATCACCGTGGAATAAGGAGTCGCGCAATCGCTTGGCGAATATATATACCTTCTGGAAGAAAGCACTTCGGTACGTGTTCCCATTTACTTGCTCTGGGTATATCTACCGTAGTATGATATCCGCGAAGAGAAAGTGATATAGGAGAAGAGCTATACATATTTTAGAAGGCAGAATTATTCCTCTTGAATTTTAACGATGAAATTATCTCGGGAAAAATGTATTCTATCGATCACAGACCGAATCAAATTTCTTCATGGAAATTTCATGCCGAGACAAAGGAAAAGTACATGGTTTGTAGTTGTTTCCAACTTGGACCGTTAGATAGCTACCTTTCTCGATGCTTGGTTTGTTTGAGATTCTCTATAATAGCTGAATGTCATGTACCGTTTAGAAGATGAAATATACCGTCACTTAAATTTCTTTCTATATGCGTGAAAATATAAATTTGCATAAACATTCGCAGTCTAGCGATAAAAGAACTCTGTACGGAAATAATTTAGTTTCCTTGTCTCCAGTGACAACCCGCGATGAATAGCAATCTCTAAACGGTGATTGACTTCCGAAAATTACGACGCGGTCTTTAACCTCGCTTTTTTATTCTCTTTGGAGCCGTGTTTGCGGCAATAAAACATTAGGAATTTATGGCTCGTCGAAGAGTCTTTAAACCCTCCTTTTCATTATTGGAAGCTGGGGGAATCTTTTATGCAGCCGTGTTTCCGTCATCGATCAACGTCGCGAAAGAATAAGCTGAAAGCATCTGAAAAATGACGGGAGATACCAGACATCTGCCTTACCGACGGATCCTTTCACCGAGGACGCGTCGGGGTCGTTGGGCGATAATAGAGTAGACCTAACAATCAACCGTGTTTTGCACAACACAATACGAGACATTCGTAATCCACCTAATCGGTGCACGTCAAGGATCTAAAAGTTACGCTTGCTAGCAGTTTCGTCGTCGTGGAAGCTCGAAAGCCGTAGTTATCGAATGGAGGCTGTTGTGGATGGAGCACGACGAGAGCTACAGTTAAAAAATAGAAAGAGAATCGCGGTACCTTACCTGTCTCTGTCTGCGCGAGCAAACGTCAACGATAAACGTCCAAGAAATTCTAGTTTGTCTTCAGCTCGATGGAAGCGCATCGATTGAGAACCTCTGTCGACCAAGTCATACCGCAGGAATAGTTTCCACGCTAAAGTTGCATGACTCTGTTATGTATGTGGTCTATTATGCTTACGACTTATAGAATAGCTTTCAACTTGAGGAACGCGAAGGTTCTGTCACAACTGCAGTTTACTCTGGCCTGGGGCACTTCCTTCCCTAATACGTGTCCCACATAAGTACACCCTCGCACACGTATACAAATTGGGTCGAGAGTTTGCTAATTTCGATGCTTGATTCCAAACAAGCTTTTTTATTCGTACAAAAAAAAAAAATAGCAGTTATCGTGGCACGGTAATTGTAACACGATTATTAAAGAGCGTAGGAGGAATAGCGGATGGCTCACTTGGTAAAGCGAACGGCTACAAGTCTCGGGATCGTGAGTTCGAATCTTCGCCGATGCAACTCGGTTTTTATCAGCGAAATATGTAAAAAAAGGAAAAGGTTGGTACAATTTATTACAAAGAAATTAGTTTAAATATGGAATAGATGAAAAGTAAATAGCAAACTTTAAAGGACGATTAAAGTACAAAGGGATTTGTTTGATTTAGGTTTTCGAATTAGAGGGGGACAGTTAGGACAGGATGTTGGTCTTAGATTATCATCAGACACATCTGACAATCGCGTACAAGCCTTCCTGTTAGCCACGGGTCCATTACGACGCTCAATATGATCATTGAAAACCAATCTTGCTAATTAGTCACACAGTTCAGAAAGCGAGAAAAACCTCGAATTGAATATATGTATACTTAATATATCCAGAAAATACCATCGCTTGTAAGTCTATCATTGTAATTACTACGTTTTCCACGGCGATTCGTCAGGAAAATGGCGGGTACATCGAAACGTCGTGCCCGATCGTGGAATCAATTAAAATTTATTTGCTGATATCCTTGCAGCGGTCGGTGAAATTTACAACAGTGTTTGCCGACGTAACAGTCGCCAGAATTACGCGTATAAATTCAAATTCGTTTCGACCCAGACTCGGTTTGGGGGTTGTACTTCCACCCGGGGATACACATTTTATCACTGTCATCGTTTATCTCACCGTTGACGGGGTTCCATCATTCTCTGCGCGCTTCTTTCTTACAGCTTGCGTCGGACCCGTGGAATATCAGCGTGATAGCTTGCGTATACAAGAAAGTTATTGGAAAACTATTCGAGGCGGAGTGCTGAATATTTACGGGAGTAGGAGGGAATTTAGGAGGGAGTGAATACCGATAGTTTGGGAACTGGGAGTGAAATGCTGTAGTCACTGCATCGAGGGAGGCCGGAAACGTGAATTTTCAATTTTTGACCCTTTTGTTGCCGAGTGGTCGCTCATGAGTGCCAGCATTGTTATGTAGGCGCAGGGTGTAGCCTCTTCAGGGTTAACAACCGACGGCTAACACGTTTCTATTGCACAAACATGTACATCTTTATGATTAGAGAGAAATGGAGCATCGAGTTATTATTACAGCTATATACATATAATTTGACACGTTGATTCTTCCTAAAATCGGTTCATCGCTGCCTTCGTTCATTATACACACATGCCATTTTTTAATTCACCGATACTCATGTATCATATTAATAAATGTGACTATATACAATATTTGTCGCAAAAAATTACGACAATGGCACTGTTAGCGATCGACCGATTTTAGGAAGAAGTTTAGATAATATTTTTGAAATGAAAATAAGAAAGCAAACCAGCTCATCAATTTGCGTGCTATATTTAAGAAAATTGAAGTTCCCCGGAGCACGTCAAATTGATTCGCTCTCGGTATCCAGCCTGGAATTGGTGTCTGTCGGAAACAGTGGCACGATCATTGACCTAGGATGCCCGTAGCGGTCCGGGGGCTCGCCATTACTCCAATATCGTTTTCTGCCGGTAAAGAGGCAGAAAGCAGCCAAAGAAACCAAAAGAAACCGCTTACCACCGCGTCCAGAGGGGGAAGAAGTATTCCCAACGAAAACCGCGACGCGATAAACCTTCTAACGCGTACACGCTGAAACCGGTATTACACACACACATACACACACGTGGGTTGGCCCCGCGAATAATCATACACGTACACGGGGAGAAAAGTCCACGGAGTTTCGCCGAGCGTGGAATTCATCTCGCTCCGCGATCCCCCTACATTGTGTGAGGCCATCGGGAACTGGTTTCATCGGGACCCCGCGAAGCTGTTTGCAATTTCTTTTTTTCCTCTTCGTTTCTTTTTTTTTTTCTTTTTTTTTCTACCGGGAAACTGACAGTGCGTTTTAATAGACGACGCGGCAGTCGACCTAAAGCGTCGCTCAAAGCTAATTCACGCGGGCTGGAACACCGCGCGGCGCCATTATTCGAAATGTTGGGCAAACGGTCGAACGGTCGAGAGACAATTTTGAGAAAGCTTAAGGTAGTCGTTCCGTAGATGTATTTAATGGAGAATTTCGACAAAACTTCAATCGATCGTTCTTTGATTAAATATAAATCATACCAGTCTATTTCGATTTAAATTGTATATCGGAAATTGCATAATCAAACATTTATTTACTTTTGTAACTTCATCGGAATTCATGAATTTAAATTCATTTTATTTGAAGCTTGTTTTTCAGAATTTTAGCTCTTCAGCGATAAGAACTGTTATTACTTTTTTTTGTTAATGCAACGTGATTCAACGTTCAATTTTTTTTGCACAATTTATTTCTCATATCTCCGCTTTAATAATAATAATAATAATAATAATACGGCTTTTACGAAGTGCACTTCCCCGTATTAATTTGCCTTTGACGTTATTTCCAACGTTGGCGAATTTTGGCGAATTTTCCAACGAATTTCCCGCATTGCGATTCTTTCTCACATACAAAATAACGTGGAATTATTAATACGCGAAAGTTGCGCGAGAGAAAATCTGAAATAGGATCATTTTTATTAATTATTGAATTAAAAACGCGTTGAAATATAAATTCTACTTGGCTTCTACTTGGTCGTTGCATAAAGGCGTCTAGAAAATATTTTACGAATTAAAATAATAATAAAATTCAAGCTGCACGAAATTACAATTACTCATTCAGCTCTAAAATTACGGCAAGATTAGGGTAATAAAATTAACTTCAAGTGAATTGAATATTCGTGGTAGAAGTAAAACTATATTTTAATTTATATTAACTCTCCGAGCTTTCGACAAAAAGCTACGAGATTTCAACAAAATTGCAAAGACTATTCAGTACAAGTACTATTCAGCTTTGAAATTATTGTATTACCAAATTACAATATAATATATCAAATAACGCAACGTTATTTTTAGTATAAATACCGAATGGGAAGCAGTAGCAGAATTAACTCCAGATAACATATTTATTTTATTCCAAAACTCTCCACTTACTCGTAATAAATTCATCCAATAATTCCACCATACACGCCAAGCAAAATTTAATAGCAGTTTCTAACCGTACCCAATCCTAAAGCCTTTATTCGCAAAAGGTCACGCGGGAAATTTCGGAAAATTGGGTATTTTCAACGGCGCGATCTTTTCCCCGAATCCTATAAGTTTCCCGGCATTATTCGTTATCTGTTACTCCGAATAAAATTCAGTTCCCCGGGTTCGAACTTACCGAAAAGTTTTCACCGTCACGGAACTCCAGGCCCCTGTAAAAGCATACATTCCCGGCGCGCGGCATAATATAATAACGATGCCAACGATAAAGTGACGTTTTTACATTTCGCAGAATGGCGGCTAGAGGGAAAGCGAGCGAGGGGGAGAGAGGGTTAAAGTTGCTATTCGTCGTGGGAGCTTCTGCAGGGGGTAAGGGTGGGGAAAAACAGCAAAAACTTGGCGGAACTTCGGATCTATTATTTGCAACGCGCCGAGCGTGGATAACAAAGTTTATCCTGCTTCTCGACAATGCCTTTTGACAACGAGAATCCTTGAAAGGTACGAAATAATGCTTGTCCCGAAACGTATCGAGGCTAGGGATACATTGTAACAGGCAACCGAAGCTGGAACAGTATTCGAGATCACCAGGACTATTTGGACTTGGTCGGGTAAAATAGTCTTAGCTCCAGGCGACATATTTTTATTTTTCTGCTCCTTATACAATTTCTTGGCGAAGAAATTACTTTACTTGGCCAGTAAAACGGAAAGAGAATGGAAACAAGATACCTTACTCCGCCTCGATTTTGAATTATCGAAGTGGCTGAATAATTAGCTCTCACGCATGCTGGGATTATGAGATAAGTTTATTATGAGTAAGTGGAGAGTTTTGGAATAACAAAATACGTGTAATTTCGAGCTACTGCATCTCGTTCGATAATGATATTGAGTTATTATACATTGAACGTGTTATTTGATATTTTGTACACCAATTTCAAAGCTACATAATGCAACTCCGTATTTAACATTAATGAAAGTATTAGTTCCCTCCAAGGTTTCGTTTAATGAAGAGGATATCCCCCAGCTGGAATTTCGGTCGCTGTCCGAAATAATAAATTTATTCGCCGAAACACTTTTAATTAGAAACGTATCCATGACCCGTGCGTGTACGTTCGCCCCGGTGCTATCAAGGAATTAGGTAAATTAGATTATTAAGAAGTTCAGTGAAAATTACTGGGTCTTTGCTGTAGCGTGTGCCGTCTCGCCCCCGCCCTTTCCGTAATTTAATATAACCCGTGGATGTATTTCACCTTGCTCCACCGTTACAGAAGACCAACTTTCGTGCGAAATTTTCAGGGTAAAAGATTGGGTGTCGCGTGCATGAGTTTTCTTGTTTATTTAATTTTGTAACGGACTCCAAATGCAAGTTAAAGGGAGGGAGGAAATACATTTCGATGTAACGTCAGAAATAAATGTTTGACATCTGGTTATTGTAACAGTATTAAATTTCATAGACGTGGGCAACGTAGTTAACATATCCGTTAACATCTGTTAGCGATCCAACGAATTTGAGTTTCACCTCTAGTGGGACAGAGGGGCTTCGAGTCAGAGAAAAAGAGTAGGATTACGTAAACGAGCAAAGAAAAAATAATTTGGCCGCCCGGACGACGATAAAAGACTTTTAGCTTCTCGATAGAGACGTTCTATGAAAATGAACTCTCCCCCAGCGTTTCGTGATTTATTTAAACAGAGCGGCGTATTTTGTTTATCCAATAAATTTATCGTTGCGAGAGTTTCGAGTTCGAAGCACAAAGAGCCGGGTGAATTCCATGGAAATGCATTTAATCGATAAACTCTACTCCCGCGCTCTTTCGAACAGAGACAGACGGTAAATAGAGGGTGAATTTTCACCTCCCAACCCCACACCTCTCGGAAGAGCAAAAGTTTTTTCTCGTTTTCATTAGCTATCCTTTTTTTCGCCTGTTAGATCTTGTATCCACTTACCGTTTGGAAAGGACATCCTAATCTAGCACTTTGCGAGAATCATTTCTGTGTTTGCACTTCTTTCTAGATCTGTTCAGGATCTAAGTCCTAGTTAGAAGTTTATCGAGAGACTTGAAGGGGTAGTTATTCTCATCGGTATCGAATCAATTTTCGTGATTTCGTCCCAACCAAAGTGCCCGAAATAAACTTTGGCAATTTTCAAATTTGTCTCGCATAATTCGATGGAAATATTTGTTAACGGCCTTAAGCAACAATAATCTATTTTCTGATCCAGAGAAAAAAGAAAATATCTCCCGTTCGCGCCACTGTTCAGCGTTTAGGCAACGTTGTTTAACCGGCGCAGTTGCCCCAGACTCAACGGAATACGTTGCTGTAACTACTTCGTTAACGCAAATCCTCTGTCGCCGGTGGACTTGCTTAGAAGCCGCGCGCCGGAATTCTCGGGCGCGTTAAAAGATAAAATTTGCATCGACGCGTTGAAGGGGGCATCGGAATAATGAATAGAAATGAAACATAAAACGCAGCCCCGGAACTTTGGTCTAAAAACTTTTTCTTTGCATGGAATTATAAGTTTTAAGCGCGATGTTTAAGTTTCATAAAACTGTTCGAAGATTCGCCGGCTATTGCGAGAACTGAAATATTGGAGCACAAGGACGGCGATGAAGACTTTCAACGTTTGATTCGAAGTTTCGTGGTAATTTGTGACGAGGACTTCTTAACGTCGGCTCGCTTCATTTTGGTTAAGTTCATCCGAGAATCGTATACGCAATTTTGATTAATACAAATAGAGGGAAGCTAATTAGATATTCGAGTTTCGAATGTGTGCAATTATTTCGTTGGGTATGACGTTTTTTATCACGAGAACGTAGAATTTTAATAGCAAAGTGATTTAACACCGCGCTCTAAATTAGATATTCGCGTTTAACGAAACACCCTGTATATTTTCATCCATAATGAGATAGAGTTTGTTTGGCCATTTATTGTATAGCCTCTAATTGCCGTTTTTATTCTCGATAGATTTAATACAAGCCGTCGAGCGATTTGTAGTTTCGGTTGCCAGCTAACAGGGGTAACCGAGCGTCTATTAGACATGTAGCACCGGTTGCCATCTAGTAGGCGCAGAGCAGTTGCCCCTGCTAGGTGGCAACCGGAGCTACGTCTGTAGCCAGACGGGTTGCATCGAATAGGCTCACTAAAATCTCCGATCTAAGGATTTATATTACAATAAATGACCTCGTATGATATGTCCACGATTTATTTCATCGAATACCATCTTATCATGGATAAAAATATACAAAGTTCCACTTGAATAAATTAAAAGGGGAAACTAAATTGGGAGGTACTTGACAATTTTTCTCCGAACAAAAGCATCGCGAGAAACCATTTAATACACGGCTCCCCGCCGTGGTTTACTCCTTTAAACCTTCCGCATTAAATTCTGCACGGAAATTTAATTGAAACGGCGGAAAATACAAGGGATCTTCCGTAGCCGGGGTTATTAGTCATTATTATAAAGTCGTCCTGTCGCGTACACGGATTCAATGCCGAGATTATTATATAATTTTCGAGAGACGAAAAACCGTGGGACCACATTATGGCAAGTAGGGCGAGACGGTAGAACGAACGGCTCGAAACGATTAAAAAGAACTCTTAATTGCTTTCCGTTGACGTAGGTCCAGAGGGTTGCTGATTATTCCCTTATCCTTCCTGATGCAGCCCGTAATGATGTACCGTTTTACTTGCGCTTTCCCTTAGTTTTTCCGCGCAACCGGCGAGAAGGAAGAGAGGGTTACACGCGAAACGCGTCTAAATTTATTTATATTCAAAGCGAACAACGGACTCGAATTAATAAATTTGTGGATTTTCTTTTACCTTTGATCGCGGTAAATAATTTTCGATCGCGACTATTTTTTCGCTCTTGCAAGTATTTTGAACTTTTTCTCAAATGAATAAAATAAAAATAGTTTCCTCTTATTTTCTACCGTTCAATAACTAACTCTATGATACTTGGAATTTGTTTCTCTTATCTGCTACGTGATTCCTTCGATAGAAACGTCTGTCGTTTCCGTGAAAATCATTTATTAATCACACCACTTGGCGAGTGCAATCTTTGCAATGCCGGAGAGCTGAAAACTTCGTACTCTATTTAACTAGAAGACACGGGAAACAGTGGCGCGAGGCGAGTATGGCAGCCGGATAAAGAGCGAAAGGGGATAGGAATAAGAGAGGAGGAAGCGAGCCGCGAGGGTGTTGGGGGTGGGGGTGGGGGAGAGACAGCGGGTGGCTCGATCGATCCAGAAACACCGTGTGTAAACTACCGAGCATAATCAAATTCCTTTTAGCTTGAATCCCCTCGCGTATCGGTTCCAAAGTGCCACTGTTTTCATTCACGCCGTCCGAATCTGGTAAAAACGCGTCTCTCTGAGTGAGAGGGAACGGCGAGGGGGTCCGGAGGGTGTCGTGTTCCGCGCGTTAATCGGCAGCTTCGTTAATTGAGCCTGGTTGCTGCTAATTTTCACCCCTTCGAAAGTCTTCGGACCGTGTTTGACGGTCTCAGTGTGGAGAAAATTTGAGAGGGGATTGAGGTGGTTGGGGAAGGTTCGAAAAAAAATAATATTGTGTTTTAGGATTTTTATGATTAGGATTTATTTATGTATTCAGGAGACATAGAATACACTGTTTACGTCACAATGAATAGAGCTGTTTGACAATCTAATCCTAGCTACAATAATGCCTCGGATTCGAGATCAGTATTAATCTTTTTTCCTCGAGCTTACATTTGATTCAAACGAACGTGATTAATCATATATTAATATTGATATAATATATGATATTCGAAGAAAATTTCACAGATAGGTTGTCGAGACAGAAATGAACGTTGGTTCGTCAATTAATGGCTAGTTGGAGCCATTGTTACCCACGTCGATCGGTACACGACTCGAGTGAAATATAGATTGGAACTTTTAGGTCACCCTATACTTCCTGAAAGCGCGCCATAGCCCCATCTACTGCCGCGTGCTCGAGGGTTTAATCTAACAATGATTTATGCCTCGCAGTGGCTCTCATACGTATCGATTTAAACCTGTCACGGCTGTTGAAGTTAATCCTGACACTGCCTCTCCTATCCGACGAGTATCACGAGTTCATCTATCATGGCTAACGAAATTCTGCGTTAAGTATAGCAATCGGATGTTTGTTAATTTATAGGACACGATTTACAGGAAACGGTTTAAAGTTGAAAGAAAATTCAAGCTTTAAATTTGTTCAACAAAGAAAACATTCAATTAGTAGAACGATGCAGGCGAGGAAAAAGAAAATTAATTTCGCCAGTTATCTTTTATTCGTGAATTTGATTCAGATGACTTTCGGACTAAATTGGAAGGCGCGGTTTAAAAGTAATACAGACTTCTCGGATAAGATAATAATAACGATGATAGCACCTTTTTATTATAAACACTGGCATCTTATTAAAAAGAAAAATTCAACATTGAACGAACAAAAAGAAAATTAATATTGCCATTACGTAATTGTGAATTTCAATCTAAATTCTCGGATAAGATAATAATAATGATAATGGTCAATCAATCTCAGATAAAGCAATGATAATGACAACGGTTCCTTTTTTATCGTACCAGGGCTGTACACTTTAGGAAATTCAACATCGAACCAAGAAAAAGAAAATTAATTTCTCGAATAAACTTTTATTCGTTATTCGAGTCATTTATCTAGATGAGAATTTCGACCTAATTTGACGAACACGCTTTAGAAGCGAGGATTGAGCGTCACTAAAATCAACACGCTGCTACATATTCCACTCTACGATTGTACCTTTACCCCACCCCTCCTCCTCCTCCTCCTCCTCCTCCTCCACCCCCTCCCCCCACACCATTTCGTCCTTTGCCCCCTACTCCCGCGCCTTGCTCCCTCCCCCGACGGCCATGAATGTATTATGTACGCTCCGTGAATATGTCAACTGCAGCATTGCGGATTATACGGTGGCTCTGCGATTTTGTTTCTTCTCGTTCGCCCGTGGCTTTTCATCTTTAAGGGTCTACGCCAACGCACCGACGCGGAAATGTAGGCTCGCTTCGGAGTGTTATTCGAAAGGAACCGTGCCTTTAAAGTAATTTCTGCTTTCATGCTCGAAATGCACGCCCTTTGAACCGTCGATTACGCTATTGAACTCTTTACGCTATGTTACAGTAAAACGAGAGATACGTAATTATAAAGTAAATTACGTTGGAATTGCGAAGCAAATAGAATCGTAATCTCATTACATGTTTAGCTTCGCGAGTAGATTACTGGTGTTTGTTTTGCAACGTCGAGTGATTCTAAGCACAAAAGAAAATAGGATAGCTCCTTCCTTCCGTGTATAAATGCAATTTCCATCAATTCTTAACCGACCACCCAGTATCCCTACAGCGACTACATTTCTTTCCTCTATCGGGTTCGCGGGCAGCATGTCGTCCGAGGAATACTTCCTGACGTCTATTTTAATTTAAGTTACAAAAGACTACTTAAGAAGTTGAGTGAAAGACGAAGAGATAAAGGAGGTGGCGGGCACAAGATGAGATTACCCAGATAGATAGAAAGTTTCCCTCAGCTACGATAATAATATCACGCTGGCATGCTTGGGAGTATACAAGTCGTTTATTACGTTTAATGTAATAAATTTCGCTGGGTAAATGGTCGCGGGCCGAGTCGCGTTACACGGAAAAGCATTAACGCCTTGTCTTGACTGACAGTCGCTCCGCGACAAAATCGCTCGTAGCTGAACCGCGACAAGAGGTCACGTTGCCGTGTAGGTTTTATTTGCCATAACTTCTCAAGATGCTTTTGTCGATTAGATTTAACGTATGGTCTAATCGATGGAACAAGAATAGAAGAAGGAAGAGAAGGGAAGATTTTGTCGCCACGCGACTGTCAATTAGGACATAGAGTTAAGGTTCGTCGTGTCGCGATATCATTGTCAATGACGCGATCCTCGCGTTCGGAACAAACGGATTGAACTCGCGAGCGGGAATTAATACGCACGGTATAAACAATTTCCAGTGTTATTTATCATTTTTCGCCGTCGGGGAATTAATCAAAACGGCCGGGGGGAACGGTCTTTGCTGTAAAATTTAATTGAATTCCGAGCCGCGAGGGTAATTTATGAACGGTAATGCGAAATTTATGTCGAACGTCGATACAGTGTTTGCGCGATAGATCTGTATAAAATCGATTCACCGTTCTTCAGTTGCGAAATGAATTTTTACAAAAATACTCTTCACAGATTTCAATTCTCCCAAACGGTTGGCTTTAATTTTCCTAGGATGCTAATGGTAATTTTTAAGCAAAGACAAAACATAAACATATGTATAATTATTCCTCGAGAGGTTAAACTTGAACGTTGCTTCCCATGGCTTGCAGAGGGAGAGAAAAGGGAGAGAAGGAATTACGCAAACTCCAAATTACTTTTTCCCGATACACCCAGCCCAAGGGTTCATTAACAATTCTTAGTATTCTCTCCCGTGCCGCAAACATCATTTGGACCATTGCCATAAAACATTCCCCCGTGCCGTCTTACCCTATCTTTTCGCTGGTTTAGCAGTTAACTCCCAGCCCTTTTCATCCCAGCGCCTGATATTGGTTGTTAACCCCATCCTGGGACGCGGCTTGATCCATCCATGCCACTCTTTAATGGTCGTTCGGAGACAGGGAATCGCGGAACGAGGGCGATTTCATTCGACCCAATAAACGTTGGCAAAATCTCGTCATTTTTCCACTCGTTAATTACAGGTGAATCTTTCACGAATGTATTTTACTCTGCAAATATTGCGATACGAACTCTCTCCTATAAACGCATCGAAATCCACGGTTCAATCATCATGTTCGCCTAATTCGCAGGTCATCTTCTCAAAGCATCCACGTCCATCCTCTTTCGCGTGTCCATTAGGCGCGAGATTCGAATGTCAATCCTAATGGAATAATAGTGACAATTGCATCATCCCTCTCCCCTCTCTTCCCTTTCGCAACAGACGTGTTGCTGAAATCACAAGCAAAAATAGATGGGAATAATGTCCCATTTAGCACCGTGGGGCATTATCGGCCGTTATACTTCGTCGGGTCGTTCGGTGTTGGTGAATTGATAGGTTATCGGTGTGTGTGTCAGGGTGGCGTGCGAGTCCCCATAGCAACGTCGGAATACATTTCCACGTGATTCCGTGCATACTGTCCACGTAGCGAGTTTGGGGTTAGATCTGCGCTGGTGTCCGTGCCAACATCGCCCGCTACCTTCTGCCACATTCTTGCCCTTACACACGTGCACCTCCTGGCTTCCCTCTGTTCTTCTCTTTCTACCCACACCACCGCAGTCCCTTTAATCCCTCTATCCTCCCTCACCCATCACACCCCCTTGTAGATACACATCTCGGATACGTGCAGTCAAGGGGAATGCCCGGGCGCATGGAGAGTTTGTCTCATCTTCCGAATGCACGGCTAGACGACGGAAGTGGGGGCCAAATTTTCGACGCGTAAAATGACTCGGTGTCCTCGAGTCTTCCATTGTGATCGCGTTATTCGATATTCGACTCGCCAAACGTGAAGAGTGGTCAGGATCTCTTCGGTTGCTTTTAATGTCAGTTTAAAGGTTATACATATAGTCGAAGCAACCACTTTGTGTAGGATATTGGGATGTTTCAAGTTTAAGTAATTAGGAATTGATATTTGGATATTTCACTTCTTGTAATTGATTAATATAATTATTAATATGAGCCTATTAATATTTGAAATGGTTTCCGAATTACCTTTCACAGAGGAGGGATTATTATCGGATTATTACGATCAGTGATAATATTGAACTATCGCCGGAGAATTTTCTGCGACGCGGTACGGAAAACGGTCCACCGCGTTTTCTCGTTGTCGGTGTCACTCACTTTCTAAAACTTCGCAATCGGTCAAGTGGCTCAACCATTCCGATCGGAAACCGAGAGATTACGAATTTAGAGGAACTTCTGCGCGCGAAGTTTTAAGGACGCGTTCAAATATTTAAATCGAATCGTGTCGCGAAGTTCAACTTCCGCCATCAGTTTCACCGGCGAGTCTAACGTGATTACGAAGTTGCCACAATTTACCCGGTCGACCCGTAACAACAGGTTCCGGATGGTGCGATAGATTGGCGTTGCGCGAGATACCCGATGCTTATGTTCTTTTAATGCTGCTCAGAGACACCTGATCATCCTGATACACGCCTAATAAAACTTAATACAGCGTAATGGAGACTATTTACATTGTAATACTTCGCGACTAGGTGACCTTATGCCTCTTTTTTTGAGTCCGGTGCAATCACGGCAATGATCCCGTTACGCTTAGTCAATCGAACGGTTGCCTGCCGCCAGGGGCACTGAGAAGGTTGCCTGCCGCCAGGGGCACTGGAACGGTTGCCTGCCGCCAGGAGCGTTGGGCCGGTTGCCTGCCGCCAGGGGCACTGGAACGGTTGTCTGCCGCCAGGAGCGTTGGGCCGGTTGCCTGCCGCCAGGGGCGCTGAGACAAGTTCCACGAACATCCCCGCCAAATCTTCCTTCCTGCCCCTTCAGAATACATATAAAGCTTAAAAATCGAGACTCTAAATAAAACACCCCATTTCTCCAAAATTATTTCCAAAATGAAATTATTTGTCAACGTCGAAAGGCTTTCTACAGTAACTGTATACAGAGGCGTGAAGTTTCCTAGCACGTTATCTTTGAATTTCTCCCTGATGGACAGGTTATCGTGGCCGATTCTCGTCAAACGTTTCCCGAACGATCATCGAATTAGTCCCATCGCCGTGATACAAGGCGAGCAAGCTAGAGAGTAGATGGTGCATGAAAGAGTATAGTAGAGGAAGAGTGAACAGAAGAGGAGATAAGTGGGCGAGTGTGATGCGACCAAGGTAAAGCAACGCTGGAAGGTAAAAGAGTAGACAGAAGAAGAGGAATAGGGGATGCGAAGAGACAAGAAAAGACGGCAAAGGAAGGGGTTGCGAAGGGGGCACGGATGAGCGCGGAGCTAAAAGATGAAAGTATAACTTCAGCCAGCAGTGATTCCCAAACTAAACAGAACGTGTTGCGTTGTATGCGAGTAAACGCCATGTTCGGCCTGTCGGGTAACGAATCGTTTAAATAACAGGAATACAACTATTTGATTGACCGGTTACTTTGATAGCAGCTCTGTTTTCGACCCTTTGCGCCTGTCCAACTGAAAACAGTTGTTAACGCAAATTGATCGATTTGCCCATTCGTTACTTTGAACGTAATCGCCCAGCCGTGTAAATATCGAAACATCATGTCCGATACGGGATACCGTCGATTCCGTGGAACGCTTTCAATGAAACGTTCGGCTCCTTGCAGCTACAATCTGTTTCGCTTGGCTCAAAGCTTATTTCGTCATGGGTTATAAATTTATTCGAAGAGCAACCGAGTACACGTACTATTAATTCAATATTAATTAAAATGTACGTTATCGTTATCCTTAAAGTGTACGCTAAAGTATAACAATACGTTACAGTATATTAATTCAAAACATATACAAAGTGTATTTTTGTGTAAACTCAAAATAGACACAGTACACGTATCCTGTTATTTAGGAGTGTAGTTTACTCGCTATAGTAACAAGACCGATCCATAGATCGATTAGTTCAACTCATTCAGTGATTATTTTCCGCTGGATTTCCTCTCTGCTTCCCCAATCGAAAAGCTCCCGCGACAAGCAAAGTCTCACAGTTGAATTAAATCCCACAAATCAGCAGGTCCCAAGAGTTAGGTCAAAGTTTGTGGAAATGACGTCGCCGCTGGCATCAACGGACAATTAAATTATCGTCGAGGCAGAGTAGATAACGATGCACTCGAGGTACAACATAAACCACGGGTTACGTTGGCTGGATTATGTGTATACATAACGAGCACATAGGTGTTTTAGCTTCGCTCGCGATAAGTAAGTACCTATGTGATGGGGGACGGGGTCAGGTTACCCGGGAGGCCTCACCGTGCCGCCATCTGTCGATGGATGGTCGAATCAGCAACGAGCCTGAGCTCGGTCGACATAGTAGTTTCCTCTTTGCAGGTAAAATAGATATCTACAAGGAATCGACCAGAGGTAAAGAAGATCGTTAACGAAACGATGTATACGTTTCTCGATAGAATAACGCATAAAGAATGGGACAATTTTATTTATACTGATAAGGAATACTTGTTTGGTTACAGGACGAGGTGCTGACGATATCGGAGAAAGTGGTGGTCCGCGTCAATGATCTCATCACGTGGTTATCGCCCGCGTTAGAATGGTCGTGGGGTCGGGAGGTATCTTACCCACCAACCCCTACGTCATCCCCGGAGAGCAGTCCGTTGAGATACGAGATACCACAACCGCAGGTGCTCACCGACCCTGGCATCGATTTTTCCGACGTCGACAAGCAACAAAAGGAGTACGAGAGCAACGTCAACGTGAGGAAGACGGAATGCGTCACCCAGACGAAAGTAGTCGTTCTCTCTTACCCGAGGTACTGTCGATATCGGGCCCTTCTACGTAGGCTCGAGGGTGCCGAACCGTCCTGGCTTTGCTCGTCCATAGCAGCCGCACTAGGTGGGTTCACCGCCACACCGGGTACCAGGGTACTCTTCTGCAGGGACACCTTCGACTACCCTGACCTCGAAACTCACGAACTCCTCTGCAATCATCTAGGTAAGCTTACCGACTGAGTTGTTCTTGTTATTAGGTCGTCCCAAAAGTTTCTTTCGCGAGTTGCATTCAATTATTTCCTGTGGCAGTGTTTATATAAATAGACAATCTAATTTCTTAGATGTTAATGTTGCAACAGTAATGAAGCAAAATGAATCGTACGCAATTCAATAATGTAACATTAGACATAAAATATTGTGTATGTATTACTTATTAATAAAACGAAAGAAACTTTCGGGACAACCTAATGCATGCAGATTAGTAGTAGAGCTATAGGCAAGTCCAAATTTAGCAGACTTAACTTAGACTTATTGTTAATCTAACGAATGAGCCTGGGTTAGGCCATGTTAGATTGTAAGATGCACCAAGACCCAATTCTCTACCTTCATCGCATTTCCCCTCCACTTTTCAAGCTGTGTAACGAGACATATTTATTCTGTTACTACCCACCCATTTCATTGCCTCGCAGCATTTTTCACCATATCACGTGACATGAATTACGGCTGTTCGAAAATAAAAAGATATTCAATCTTAAAATAATATCTCTCGTTTGTATTCACTTGTCAGGGCAATCAGCTTGAATGAATTCAAAGTTAGCGAATTGTGTACTCTGTGCCCACCTCCAAATACACCGAAACGCGTTTCAACGAAGTTTAGCATTATAATTCGGTTAGTTGCAAAACGTGTCAAGCTGTCGCTCGAAAGCTTGTCGTGTTCCATTTAATAATTAAACAACGCTTCGCGCGCATGCGCAGGCTATTCGAATAAAATAAACCGAAAAATATCCGAACAAGAGCCTCGTCTGAAAATATATTATTATTGCGTACATCTTGTCGCGACATTTACGGTAGACCAGATAGCAAATGGCTCGGTATAATTCATTTAGTGTAGTTTCTTTATTGAAGTGCCTATTTTTTAGTTTCTTTAGGTAAGTGCACTGTAATACCATATGCGAAACCAACAAAGGGTAAGAAAAGTGTCGAGAAAGGGATTGTTCTTTCTAATAGACGGTTGGTAATTTTACTCGTGACGCTAAAAAAGATTGGACAGCACTGAGATTTAGGGAATCATTTACCGACGGAGACATTTGCGCGCGCGATCACAGCAGACGACAATCGTTAGGAAACAGAAGAAACATACCCAAGTACAGCCAGCACGAGCGAACATCACGAAATTTTAACAAACGCGTTTTTCGAACTCGCAACGTTACTCGATCGTCGACGTATCGTTCCATTGTATTATCAGAGGTGATCGTTATCCGAATTAAGACGTCCAGTAAAAGCGTTGTCAGGTTCTGCGTCGCAATTAAAACGTGTTCATACTTCAAGTTTTTTTTTTTGTACGTTCGCGACGGACAGCATGATTGTGATGAAAATTAAAGAGAATAAAATTGTGTATTACAAAGTGATAGGTGAGCATAACGATGAAAATTCTTTCCTTGTGTAAACTGGTTGGGACAAAACAGTTAGTGGACATCGACGAGTAATTGGGAAAAATCGATTCGCGCACGTGGTGCAGTCAAAGATCGACGCGATTCTTGTTTAGGTAAAAAATACGAATAGCGTATGGAAGAGAAGTCGAACGAATCTCGATTCGTTATTCGTTCGATACTAATTACCTTTAAATAAACTAAATTAGGTTAGATTAGGTTAAATTGAACTTTTCGCGAAAGAAGCGAAGGGTTATCTTTGTTTAAATTATTGAAATAAAACGGCCATTTCTGGTGTTCCGATAGGTTAGTTAAGAAAAAGTGACTGACGTTAACCTACGCATTGTTTCATAATCGATAAGGAATTTGTGACAAATTTTATAAGTCTTCGTAGGGACGATGCTATAATAGCAGTGGCAGTATGAAATTGTTGCGATTGGCAATTTTGCATATCGTTTTAACACTTTACCTACCGGTAGTTTCGTAATCGTCTTTTTTGCCAAGACACCCAGTACTTTATTATCTATTATTAAAATAACACTTAATGCTTGCATCGTTACATGAATTATGAAATATATAACATAAATATTAATCGAAAAACGATTCTAATAAATACATCTAAAATTGAATAATATTAATATTGTAAAAAGAAAAAATATTATTGAATTGAATGTCCAATCGCTACCAATCGATAAAACGTTAATTAATTCATAAAATAATCATGTTTCATGTGTACATTCTACAAACGTTCGATATATTTTTCATATTTATATACGTCGTGAAATGCATAAAATCTGCAGTCTGACGACTTCCATTTTTTCGCCAGAGTTAAATGTATCGGTTACATTGCGTTACTGGTTGCATTGTGCTCGCTACAGCCAACGGTCGTTAATATGAATTATTAGTTGCCAACTGCCGTTACGTTTCTCAATTAATCGAAGAGTTCGGTAATGGCTGAAGTGTTATTTAGTGTGCATTCCGGTTCGAACAATTATAATTCATACAACCTTGTGCATTAATTCGCTCTTTTGTTCGATGAAAATACATTTATAGAAATTCTACTGATTAGCAATCGCATCGTCACGTTTGCGAAAAGACGGGCATTAAGAATTTGAGGTTAGCGCGCAACACTGTATTCAAATAAATTAACTAGACATTGTTTCAACATTTTTTTAGGAAGAGTTCCGCACTTACCATATGGACTGCATTCAGAGATACAAAAAAAATTTTAGAAAAGCACAAAAGACCCCATGTTGACTGTTAAGGGATAATAATTTAATAGTAAAGTAGAATGCATTAATGAATGTTCTGTTTTAATTTTCAGCACCAAAATTGAAGGGACGGCCGAGGAGAAAGCGTAAAAAGCGTAGCGCGTCGCCCGGAGAGTCCAGCAATGAAAGCGAGGCGTCCGTCGCGTCCACGTCGAAGAGCGTGCCGCCTAATACCACGAGCCTGGTGGTGTCCAACGTCGGCAGACCACCGTCGTCGGTGGTACGGCGTAGCGAGAGGAACACCAGCGCCGAGGAAAAGAAGTTCCTCACGGACGTGCAGAGTTTCATGAACTCGAGGGGTACGCCTGTCGGAAAGATGCCACTGCTGGGCTACAGGCAGAGTCAGTATCTGTGCTTTTTTTTTTTTAACGATTGGCGACAATGTTTAGATGCTTTTTAGGCAACACGCTGACAAGGAGAAGTCGGCTGCAGAGCAGGGTCGTCAATTCGATCAACTTCTTTCTCGTTGGATCTGGAAGAGCTAGAGTAGCGCCGTCTTAACGTATGGGCACGCTGGATCCTATAAACTAAGGGGCCTCGTGTCAATCTATGCAACGCTGAACACATTTGTAGCACAAATACATAGACTTGTAGAAATTAACGCGAGCTCTGACAGCATTAGTTGGATTACTTGGATTTCTTATCTTATTTAGTCTGCGATATTAAAAGGAAATAAATGTAATAAGAGACCCAGTCCACTGATTTGCTACTAATAATAGTGTTAAGACGGCTGTGAGCAAGAGTAAATATTTGAAACAATACACCTTGCTGAACCCAAATGTGGAACACACCGTCTATTTCCGTTCTAGATACACTAAAAAAGTAGTTGATCAAAAATTGACAACCCCGCCGATACGACTTCTCCTTGGCAGTTTTAGAAACGTTGGTTCGTTGTCAATTAAATTGAAACAGTGATTGGTACTGTTCGAAGCTGATATACAGCAGTGTTTCCTTTTGACAAGTAACGTTCAGATAGAACCTCATCGGTAAGATAAGATACACTGGAATGACGAGTGTTGTTTTATTTGCAGTCGATCTCTTCCTGTTTTATACAAAAGTTCAGATGCTCGGTGGCTACGACTCCGTCAGCGCTGGTCGCCTTTGGAAGACCATCTACGACGACATAGGTGGTAATACGGGGAACACCAGTGCTGCGACTATCACTCGTCGACATTACGAAAGGTGACGTGCTCTAAGGAGACCTATATCTTATCCGTCAAGACCAGTTTCGATTTACTGATTTTACTTCTATGTTAACAGGTTGCTGTTACCGTACGAGAGGTACCAAAAGGGCGAAGAAGCAAAAGTGAGACTGACGCTTGGAAGGCGTACCAAGACTAGTAGCGTATCCGAAGAGTCTGAAGACGTCAAACAAGAAACCAACGACCTTTATTCATCGGAAATACCTCCACCCGTAGAAACTAATCTTACAGCTACGACACCTCCCCTTCAACCAATTGCAACTACTGTGAGTGTCTTCCAAACAATTTAACCCCCTCGTTACTATGGTTATATCGATTACCGACTCGTTATTCAATGGTGTTCTTTATTTTCGCAGCCGTTCCTTTCGAGCGAGAAACCCAAAACGGAGACAGGCAAAACGTCGTCCTTACGTAGCGTAAGGGTGAAGCCAGAACGCCTGAAGTCGTTGAACACTATGATTGCCAATAGTACGCCATCGCCCAGCCAGCAAGCCAATCAACTGCCAAGTCCACCACCTTCTTCTAATACGTCGGTTTCAACACCGAGTAGTACACCCTCCACAACGCCCACGAACGGTACCGGAAGTCAAAGCGTATTGGAGAGACAACTGAACAGTCCTCTGATATCGCAGCAAGTCCCACCGTCGTGTTCGCCGCCGGATCTGCCGGGTCTGCCGGTGACTACGGTAGCAACGAACGCTACTACAGTCGTAACGTTAACTCCGCCGCCGGAGAAAGACATGAAGGAAATTAAACTAGATTCCAAACAGACCACCCTGCTGGCACAGGGTAAGGAGAACATCCCTTTGTTCGGTGAGAAATCCATTTTCGCTGAAAAGGCGATAGCGCCTCCGAGGTCGCCGGAAGTCATAGACCTGGAATCGGAGAGCGACACGAGTAGGGACAAAATAATCATTCCCAGCTTTAAGAAACGTAAACTCGAAATCTTACGCGAAGGTGGTCTCGAAGTCACTGCCGTTGACCTGGACACACGACCGAGCGTGATTCAAAGCAATCCTCCGGCGCCAGCAACGATGAGATCCGAGGAGAAATCGCCAATATCTTACCCTCTTCCAGTCACACCCAACTCCATTCCGAAACTGATTTCCGTCACTGTGACACCGGACATAGGGCATATGTTGTCGTCGCCGCAAGAACATCAGCATCCCCATCATCAAGCGCGGTTGCAAGTACCGAACAAACAACCACCCGCTCATCATAACAACAATAATAACAATACCACGGTGAACAATAATAACGTGGTAAATAGTCGCGTGATAAATCTTGGCACCTCCAATAATGCCGCGTTGTTGCAATTGTACGCGAACGCGAACGTACCGCCGCCTGCGTCTTCAGCGATGCATCACCAGGCTAATCATCGTTTCGTACCACCCAGCGTTCCCAACGGAAGGATATTCCCGCCAAAGGTGACACAATCGAGGTCGATGTTCGCGCACAACGAAAAGATGGTGTACGGAGATCCGAAGGATATCCTCAGTCCTCCGAAGTATCGTTCCTCGTTTCACCGTTTACCGCATCAGCAACACATGAACAATAATAACGACTCAATAGCGCACGGAGGGGTTCTCGATTTGACGCAAAAGTATGGCGATAAACCGGTATTCCCGCGACCGAGCCTAGAAATAGTGAAAGTACCTGTAGTGCCGAGGCCTAATCCATTGAACTTGGAGATGAGGAACTCGTCCACGGCTAAAGAGAAACCAACGGACTGTTCGAAACGTGGTACCTTTCCTGGTTACCAGAACGTATTGGACAGTCGAACCATGGCTTCGAATAATCTAGAAATCACCATCGTGAACCCTAAACAAAAAAACAATCACACGAGTACGCCGACGACGGTTCGCGTACCGAGTCCACCTAATAGAAGTAACGCGATGCCTGCGCAGAGAAGACAACAGGTGAACGGAAGGTACACGACAACGAGGAGCGAGCCAGTTTCACCGTACACACCCAGAAAGCCAATTAGTCATCCTGTTATACCGAACGTACCTAATCTAAATCATCTAAATAGCGGAAATTCCTATCCTAGAATGGAAACAGCCATGCAGCAACAGATAAGCATAGACAGGAGAAAAAACGTGGAGAGCAGCGGTAAGGAGCAACATCAGCAACGTCGAATCAGCGAGGGCGACAAGTCGTTAATGACGCAACAGCACCAGCACCACCAGCAGCAGCAGCAGCAGCATCAGCAGGAGTCGAGGCAAACCGAGGCTGGAAGGCGACACAGCGTTCCAAGCATACCTTCAGGTTACGTGCCCACGGTACCTCAAAGCAATCCAGCCTACCTTCCGCAACTGCCAACAAACACGCCCGGCAAGTTCCTACCGATTTTGGACCCGATGTATTATTCCGCGTTCTACAACGGTTTATTCACCCCGCCGCCGATTCCGCCCACGGCCACCACGTCGTTTCTACCGCCGGAATTCAGCGCATACTACAAGGAATTACTTGCTTCCTCGCAACCAAGACTGGGGATGGCGGGGCAGAATCAGCCGACTGCCCCGACGTCTAAGTAGAAAATGGGATCTCATATGTAGGGTTTCCGACGTAGTAGCGAATAATGTCGGTTTCGTTTTCTAAAGACAAAGATCCGTCGGATTTTCCTCGCCACGAATAATCTATTTTCGATTCAAGAATCATTCAAGGAGGACTTCCTCGTGCGTGTCAATAAGGACAATTTTTTTTTGAGTGAAAAAAAAAACAAAATGAGAGACCGGACTTTCGATCATCGTTTGAACGTTGTCTTTTGGACAGTCTTCTCCCGTAATGTTCGATCCGTACGCGATGCAGGTTGTCCGGTGATTTGTGACACAATCGATTGGGAGTGGATCCTTCGAATGAAACATTAGTGGAAAATGGAATTTGGCAATCGACGCGTTTTCGTATATGAAAAATAGCACTACTACGAAAATGATGTATTTACAAAAATATCGTTTGTATTTTCAAGTACGAGAACTTCTTTTTACTACGTTTTTTTCATTTTATGCTAATAAGTTTTTGACTATATCTCTTTGAGGTAAGATGGATTAGAAATTGTTCTACTTGTTGCTTGACTTCAATATTTTGTTTAAAGTTCTTCGTTTAGTTGGCAATGCTATGATCTAATGGTAAACGTTAAATAAGTAAGACTTGAATTTGCTTTCTCTTTCAAATCGCGTGCCTCAAAGAGATAGCTGGACGATGGATCATCCGTATACGATTTTATCATGAATCACCGGACATCCTGATTAGAAACGAAAGAGTACAGTTTAAACAATAGAACGCAAGCGGAGACTGTGAAAGTTCGAATGCGCGAACGAATAATTTACAGTGGAATATAGGTGTGTACATGCATATATTATGCAATAAATTAGGTAGTAATTTTTTATATGTAACAATAACAACTAGACAAACAACTTTGTTGTAGGTCGAAGAGAAACAATGATTCGGTTTGTTTTAATTCTTCTTCTTTTTTTTTTTACACATATATTTCCAGAGTGTATTCGATATTTAGAGAGAGAGAGAGAGAAAAAAAAAGAGCGTACTAAAGCACTGTGATAAAGATCAGAAAGGGAGAAAAAAAATACTGTACTCATTGAATGCAGTTTGACTCTTTTCATACGAAAATACCACTTTTCCACGTTCAATTCTATCGCGATCTTTGCTCGTGCGCCTACCAGGTCGGACTATAATTTCTTTTCTGATTTGTAATTTTTTTTTTTTTTTTTTTATAAATTCTCCAAAAGATTCGATTCAATTCTCTGTCGCGTAGTAGGGTCAGGATTCCTTCATTTCGAACGTGCGATGTGATAACTAAATAAATAAATATAATAAATAAATAAATAAATAAATAAATATATATGTATATGTGTATATGCGAGATTTTTAGCCGACGGATCGTCAGAACGTATAATTGTTTATTGTATAACGATAAATCTTACCGTAGCGTATATCGATCGCAAGAACCCTATATCTGTAAGTTTAGACAAATTTTCATTGTATCTCTCTTGACACACGTACATACGATATACACATACGCGCGCGCTATCACCGTACTCCTATACACACACACATACACACATACACCGATCCGTAGTCAGCTCTAAAGGAGAAATAAATGCACGCAACGCGGTGTTATTAGCAACGAGACGAATGTATATAATGTATATAATAATCACGTATCCATTAAGCTAGATAAAAAGTCCTCAATGCATTGTATCTTTCAACATTTTACGTAAGAAAAAAAAAACGTGTTAAGGTTTAGCAAGTGTGTACAGGTTGTCTGACTTTTGTGTGGCCCCAACGATAGTCGTATCGCTGTATAAATATATTCTTCGCTAGGGTGCAACGCAATATTTTTTGCAGAATACTTTTTTAGAAGAAGTCTTTTGTACATTTAGACAAGAAAAAAAAAGAAAATGCTGCCAAGCACGTTTTCATTTTCGTCGATATGTGTATGTATATGAATATATATGTATATGAATATATATATATATATATATATATATATATATATATATATATATATATGCATATAAATATATTTAAACATATATTTATACGGTAATATCGATAACGGTGAGAAAAAAATGAGTATGCGTGCGTGCGCGCGCGTGTGTTTGTGTGTGTGCGTGAGAGAGAGAGAGAGGAAGAGAGAAAATACGAGCCTTTCTTTTTTATATATATATATAATATAATATATATATATATACATACATATACTTTCGTTTAACGAGAGCACCACCATGATCGACTGATATGTAGACATGCGCGCGTGATCGCTGCCGGAAGCGACCGAACATCGCGGGCCACCGACAATTTGGAATGGAGAGAAGGAAAACAAAAAAAACGACGACGGTATATCCATGTTAAACGTAGACGTATCGATAGAATTTGTTCGTTTTAGGATACTTCTCTGATAAAGAAAGCTTAAAAAAAAAAAATAACAAAAATAAAATATCAGATAACGTTAAAGCATTCGTAACCCTAAGACGTGTACGTACAAGAGTGTATAAAGGTCTTCGCCTGACCGTTCATAGCAAAAATCAAGATTTCTATATCGATGTCTTTCAAGAATAAGTTGTTCGTGCTGCACGCAGGCAGAGATGGGTAAATTTATTATCTAGATAAAAATTGTGAATGCATATTGATCATCGAACGATGTCTTTCCAATCGTTTTATTAAAAATTCTTTCGTTCTTCGGTCGTATTAAACACGAAAGGTATCGTTCGATTATTATTTTGCACCGAACAACCATTGGACTTAAAAGATAACGCTCGATCTGTTATTTGTTCGATAAAAAAAATCACGATACGAATTGTAAAACGAAGTTTATATACAGGATGTACGAAAAATGTTGGAGGTCCTTGAAAGGAGTGGTTCGGGGGATGATTTGAAACAACTTTTTCCTTAGCGAAAATAATGTTTCAAATCACCCCACGAACCACCCCTTTCAAGGACCTCCAACATTTTTTAGGCATCCTGTATTTCATTGAATTACGAAATGGAACTATTTATTTCATTCTCTAGTTGTATTATATGAAATATATATAGATATCGAACGAGTAAAAGTTTCTCTGGATAACTTCGTTGAAATAAACATTGAGAATAAATTTCAATGGCTATTTATTATACTGTACGATTAAATTGTGGGAGATACTCGATTCTGCCACAGAAATTTCAATTTTTATTTAACTGGTGAATAGAGTCCGTGCGTTTATCTTTTATTCGTTATTTGACATTTTTATCTAGATTAAGTATTTTGCCCCTTACTGGTCGCGACTCACGTACGTGGTTTTATTTTCCGGAGAGATCGTCCGGTGACGCCCGACGCGTTTAGAATCAGAAATCTTTTTTTTTTTTTTTTTTTCGATTCAATTCGAATCATATGTATTATTATTATTTTTGTACAACGAATACTTCTCGTCTAGTATTTTCTTTTCGCGGGGGGTGTCCTCTCTTATTCGAACGGTGCTGTGTTTGCAAAGTATTTCCGGCGAAACACGTTTTGTATATTTTGTTCATAATTCTCGTGGAAACGATATATCGGTTGTTCAACAGGAGACTGTCGACAGCGCGAAGGAATTCAACGATTTTAACACATTCGAGAGACGATGCCATTAAATATTATTACGAAACTATTCCCAGTAGTCGATATTTTGAAGTGGGATAGGCTGATTCGTCGATTTCGAATGTGTTGAAATAGATGTTCGCGTTCCAGTCCGACGAACCGTAATCGAAGGTAAAAAGACTTTTGATTTCGACGAGTGCGTTGTATATAGAAGACGAGATATATGTTGCTGTTGCGATTATGATAATAATTCGTTTCAACATCGGCTGAGATAAGTGAAAAAGAAACGTGGATCGAGTAAACGGCACAAGGGTTTATTTTTTCTTTTATTACGAAAGGGCCGAAAAAGAATAGAAGGGGCTTGTACGAGAATACGTGCCATAAAACTGCTTAGATAGTGACTTTGAAAAAAATCGAACGATAACGACCTTCGTTTATATGTGCTTTTAACGAGCCCTTTATCGATTAGCGAGGGAGAGTAAGGACGATAGTAGAGAATGAAAGTTTAAACGATTAAAAAAAAGAAAAAAGAAAAAACGAAAGTGCAAAATTCCATACCGGAAGATTTTTTTATGTAATTTCAGTTTTGTTTTGTTACCGTGATTGTTTTGTATCTCAAATTGTAGCGTGAGACAGAGTGAAAGCTGTATAATGAAATGTGTATGAATGAGAACGCAGCGAGTGAGATAGAGAGAAAATTAGTGAACGATTAATATTCAAACAAAATCAGAAAAAAGTCTATGTTCGTTTTTTTCTTTTGCGAGTTTTCTCTTGATTTTTTTATATACGTAGCAAGTGACTTTTTAGCGTAACATCTCGTTTCCCAATTTAATAATAATTATTATTATTATACGATACAAAATATTTTTTATTATATGGGCATTTCAGTTCCTAAATTGGAAATAAAATATCTACCACGAACGATTTTTTTTATTGCGCGAGCATTTTCAATACGCTTGCGCTGTTTCGATGCTTCATGTTCAAACGTTCGTTTCTTTATATCTCGTTTTAAAGTCAAAATAGTTGGCTTTATTTCTGTCTTCCAAGAAACTAAGAAAATCGAATTTCACGCATTGAGGCGTACTTGAGAAGCTTGAACTTTTCGGGTAAGTACAATTACAGTCACTTACACTCGTTAGAGTGACAGTGATGTGTCAAACACGTCTTTCTCATTGTTGAAAACCTTCTAGTAGTATTATGAATAATGTGCGTATTATATTTTTCTTTGTGTTTGTACATTATATATATGAGAAACATTCAGTTACGACATACGCGAATCTTATGTATATCTCGTGCATACTTCGGCCATACAATGGTCTAGACTATATGGTCGAAGATTCGCAGCAACTTCGAGATGACAACAGAACAGATGAACAGGCTAAGGTAAATTGTCGCATAAAAGGACACTCCTGCGTCTACGAGGAGGACAACCGATTCGACAAACAAGCTAATATAGGTTGCCCCATGAAAGGGGCGCTCCTGCGCCTACGAGCACTCAACCGGCCCAACATATTTTAACATCTCCAAATAACTCATGAAGAATGACGTAGTATACAGCATCGTAGAAGTTTTCCCTTTAATTTCCCTTCATTTCCTTGCACATTTCTCTTTAACTTCCATTCATTTCTGTGACATTTCCTGGTATATTTCCATTTAATTTCCCTCCATTACCTTACACATTTCCCACTAATATTCCTCCA